>NC_058085.1:130898678-131248011 GCF_014858855.1 Bufo gargarizans
TTTAACCCTCAATGGTGTGGTTGTTTTTTGGCTAAAGCCTACATCAGGGGTGAAGCTGTGACACCAAGTGCATTTAACCAGCAATAGTCTGTTCATTTTTTGGCCATATACAAAATCAGGGGCAAGCTGCGCCTGTCACCAAGTGCATTTAACCCTCAATGGTGTGGTTGTTTTTTGGCTAAAGCCTACATCAGGGTGAAGCTGTCACACCAAGTGCATTTAACCAGCAATAGTTCTGTTCATTTTTTTGGCCATATACAAAATCAGGGGCAAGCTGCGCCTGTCCACCAAGTGCATTTAACCCCTCAATGGTGTGGGTTGTTTTTTGGCTAAAGCCTACATCAGGGTGAAGCTGTCACACCAAGTGCATTTAACCAGCAATAGTCTGTTTATTTTTTGGCCATATCCCCAGTCTAATTCTGTCACTAACATCCATACCGGGTCACCCAGCGCCTAACTACTAGCCTCAAAGTTAATATCCAGCTAAATCTGTCTCCTAGGCTGTAGCTGGGCGAGTTATTTAGTGTCCGTTCAAGCACATTTCTTGGTTCTGGGTTGAAATGCAATTCCCAATTTAGCAATTTCACTAATTTTGTGGTTCCTGCTATATCAGAGCTATTTGAAATCTATCCCCAAAAGGGTATATAATATTGAAGGTGCCCACGTGGGTCATTCAGAATAACTTCACACACACCCGCTACTGTGTATTTCCAAGTCTAATTCTGTCACTAAACCCATACCTGTCACCCAGCGCCTAAATACTAGGCCTCAAATTTAAATCCCTCTAAAT
This sequence comes from Bufo gargarizans, assembly GCF_014858855.1. NCBI lineage: Eukaryota > Metazoa > Chordata > Amphibia > Anura > Bufonidae > Bufo > Bufo gargarizans. The sequence goes on from NC_058085.1 coordinate 130,899,469, forward strand.
CTCTCGTTACCCACCGCTGTACTGTTGTTGCTGGGCAAGATATTTAGTGTCCGTCAAAGCACATTTTTTGTTCTGGGTTGAAGTACAATTCCCAATTTAGCAATTTCATAATTTAGTGGTTTCTGCTATATCAGAGCTATTTGAAATCTATCCCTAAAAGGGTATATAATATTGAAGGTGCACATAGGGTCATTCAGAATAACTTCACACACACGCTTCTGTGCATTTCCAAGTCTAATTCTGTCACTAAATCCATACCGGTGACCCAGCGCCTAAATACTAGGCCTCAAATTTAAATCCCTCTAAATCTCTCGTTACCCACCGCTGTACTGTTGTTGCTGGGCAAGATATTTAGTGTCCGTCAAAGCACATTTTTTGTTCTGGGTTGAAGTACAATTCCCAATTTAGCAATTTCATAATTTAGTGGTTTCTGCTATATCAGAGCTATTTGAAATCTATCCCTAAAAGGGTATATAATATTGAAGGTGCACATAGGGACATTCAGAATAACTTCACACACACGCTTCTGTGCATTTCCAAGTCTAATTCTGTCACTAAATCCATACCGGTGACCCAGCGCCTAAATACTAGGCCTCAAATTTAAATCCCTCTAAATCTCTCGTTACCCACCGCTGTACTGTTGTTGCTGGGCAAGATATTTAGTGTCCGTCAAAGCACATTTTTTGTTCTGGGTTGAAGTACAATTCCCAATTTAGCAATTTCATAATTAGTGGTTTCTGCTATATCAGAGCTATTTGAAATCTATCCCTAAAAGGGTATATAATATTGAAGGTGCACATAGGGTCATTCAGAATAACTTCACACACACGCTTCTGTGCATTTCCAAGTCTAATTCTGTCACTAAATCCATACCGGTGACCCAGCGCCTAAATACTAGGCCTCAAATTTAAATCCCTCTAAATCTCTCGTTACCCACCGCTGTACTGTTGTTGCTGGGCAAGATATTTAGTGTCCGTCAAAGCACATTTTTTGTTCTGGGTTGAAGTACAATTCCCAATTTAGCAATTTCATAATTTAGTGGTTTCTGCTATATCAGAGCTATTTGAAATCTATCCCTAAAAGGGTATATAATATTGAAGGTGCACATAGGGTCATTCAGAATAACTTCACACACACGCTTCTGTGCATTTCCAAGTCTAATTCTGTCACTAAATCCATACCGGTGACCCAGCGCCTAAATACTAGGCCTCAAATTTAAATCCCTCTAAATCTCTCGTTACCCACCGCTGTACTGTTGTTGCTGGGCAAGATATTTAGTGTCCGTCAAAGCACATTTTTTGTTCTGGGTTGAAGTACAATTCCCAATTTAGCAATTTCATAATTTAGTGGTTTCTGCTATATCAGAGCTATTTGAAATCTATCCCTAAAAGGGTATATAATATTGAAGGTGCACATAGGGTCATTCAGAATAACTTCACACACACGCTTCTGTGCATTTCCAAGTCTAATTCTGTCACTAAATCCATACCGGTGACCCAGCGCCTAAATACTAGGCCTCAAATTTAAATCCCTCTAAATCTCTCGTTACCCACCGCTGTACTGTTGTTGCTGGGCAAGATATTTAGTGTCCGTCAAAGCACATTTTTTGTTCTGGGTTGAAGTACAATTCCCAATTTAGCAATTTCATAATTTAGTGGTTTCTGCTATATCAGAGCTATTTGAAATCTATCCCTAAAAGGGTATATAATATTGAAGGTGCACATAGGGTCATTCAGAATAACTTCACACACACCCGCTTCTGTGCATTTCCAAGTCTAATTCTGTCACTAAATCCATACCGGTGACCCAGCGCCTAAATACTAGGCCTCAAATTTAAATCCCTCTAAATCTCTCGTTACCCACCGCTGTACTGTTGTTGCTGGGCAAGATATTTAGTGTCCGTCAAAGCACATTTTTTGTTCTGGGTTGAAGTACAATTCCCAATTTAGCAATTTCATAATTTAGTGGTTTCTGCTATATCAGAGCTATTTGAAATCTATCCCTAAAAGGGTATATAATATTGAAGGTGCACATAGGGTCATTCAGAATAACTTCACACACACGCTTCTGTGCATTTCCAAGTCTAATTCTGTCACTAAATCCATACCGGTCACCCAGCGCCTAAATACTAGGCCTCAAATTTATATCCCGCTGAATTTGAATACAATACATTGGGCCAAATAATATATTTGTTGTTGTGGTGAACCATAACAATGAGAAAAACATCTAGTAAGGGACGCGGACGTGGACATGGTCGTGGTGGTGTTAGTGGACCCTCTGGTGCTGGGAGAGGACGTGGCCGTTCTGCCACATCCACACGTCCTAGTGTACCAACTACCTCAGGTCCCAGTAGCCGCCAGAATTTACAGCGATATATGGTGGGGCCCAATGCCGTTCTAAGGATGGTAAGGCCTGAGCAGGTACAGGCATTAGTCAATTGGGTGGCCGACAGTGGATCCAGCACGTTCACATTATCTCCCACCCAGTCTTCTGCAGAAAGCGCACAGATGGCGCCTGAAAACCAACCCCATCAGTCTGTCACATCACCCCCATGCATACCAGGGAAACTGTCTCAGCCTCAAGTTATGCAGCAGTCTCTTATGCTGTTTGAAGACTCCGCTGGCAGGGTTTCCCAAGGGCATCCACCTAGCCCTTCCCCAGCGGTGAAAGACATAGAATGCACTGACGCACAACCACTTATGTTTCCTGATGATGAGGACATGGGAATACCACCTCAGCATGTCTCTGATGATGACGAAACACAGGTGCCAACTGCTGCGTCTTTCTGCAGTGTGCAGACTGAACAGGAGGTCAGGGATCAAGACTGGGTGGAAGACGATGCAGGGGACGATGAGGTCCTAGACCCCACATGGAATGAAGGTCGTGCCACTGACTTTCACAGTTCGGAGGAAGAGGCAGTGGTGAGACCGAGCCAACAGCGTAGCAAAAGAGGGAGCAGTGGGCAAAAGCAGAACACCCGCCGCCAAGAGACTCCGCCTGCTACTGACCGCCGCCATCTGGGACCGAGCACCCCAAAGGCAGCTTCAAGGAGTTCCCTGGCATGGCACTTCTTCAAACAATGTGCTGACGACAAGACCCGAGTGGTTTGCACGCTGTGCCATCAGAGCCTGAAGCGAGGCATTAACGTTCTGAACCTGAGCACAACCTGCATGACCAGGCACCTGCATGCAAAGCATGAACTGCAGTGGAGTAAACACCTTAAAACCAAGGAAGTCACTCAGGCTCCCCCTGCTACCTCTTCTGCTGCTGCCGCCTCGGCCTATTCTGCTGCTGCCGCCTCGGCCTCTTCCTCCGCCTCTGGAGGAACGTTGGCACCTGCCGCCCAGCAAACAGGGGATGTACCACCAACACCACCACCACCACCTCCGTCACCAAGCGTCTCAACCATGTCACACGCCAGCGTTCAGCTCTCCATCTCACAAACATTTGATAGAAAGCGTAAATTCCCACCTAGCCACCCTCGATCCCTGGCCCTGAATGCCAGCATTTCTAAACTACTGGCCTATGAAATGCTGTCATTTAGGCTGGTGGACACAGACAGCTTCAAACAGCTCATGTCGCTTGCTGTCCCACAGTATGTTGTTCCCAGCCGGCACTACTTCTCCAAGAGAGCCGTGCCTTCCCTGCACAACCAAGTATCCGATAAAATCAAGTGTGCACTGCGCAACGCCATCTGTAGCAAGGTCCACCTAACCACAGATACGTGGACCAGTAAGCACGGCCAGGGACGCTATATCTCCCTAACTGCACACTGGGTAAATGTAGTGGCAGCTGGGCCCCAGGCGGAGAGCTGTTTGGCGCACGTCCTGCCGCCGCCAAGGATCGCAGGGCAACATTCTTTGCCTCCTGTTGCCACCTCCTCCTTCTCGGCTTCCTCCTCCTCTTCTTCCACCTGCTCATCCAGTCAGCCACACACCTTCACCACCAACTTCAGCACAGCCCGGGGTAAACGTCAGCAGGCCATTCTGAAACTCATATGTTTGGGGGACAGGCCCCACACCGCACAGGAGTTGTGGCGGGGTATTGAACAACAGACCGACGAGTGGTTGCTGCCGGTGAGCCTCAAGCCCGGCCTGGTGGTGTGTGATAATGGGCGAAATCTCGTTGCAGCTCTGGGACTAGCCAATTTGACGCACATCCCTTGCTTGGCGCATGTGCTGAATTTGGTGGTGCAGAAGTTCATTCACAACTACCCCGACATGTCAGAGCTGCTGCATAAAGTGCGGGCCGTCTGTTCGCGCTTCCGGCGTTCACATCCTGCCGCTGCTCGCCTGTCTGCGCTACAGCGTAACTTCGGCCTTCCCGCTCACCGCCTCATATGCGACGTGCCCACCAGGTGGAACTCCACCTTGCACATGCTGGACAGACTGTGCGAGCAGCAGCAGGCCATAGTGGAGTTTCAGCTGCAGCACGCACGGGTCAGTCGCACTACAGAACAGCACCACTTCACCACCAATGACTGGGCCTCCATGCGAGACCTGTGTGCCCTGTTGCGCTGTTTCGAGTACTCCACCAACATGGCCAGTGGCGATGACACCGTTATCAGCGTTACAATACCACTTCTATGTCTCCTTGAGAAAACACTTAGGGCGATGATGGAACAGGAGGTGGCCCAGGAGGAGGAGGAGGAGGATGAGGAAGAGGGGTCATTTTTAGCACTTTCAGGCCAGTCTCTTCGAAGTGACTCAGAGGGAGGTTTTTTGCAACAGCAGAGGCCAGGTACAAATGTGGCCAGCCAGGGCCCACTACTGGAGGACGAGGAGGACGAGGATGAGGAGGAGGTGGAGGAGGATGAGGATGAAGCATGGTCACAGCGGGGTGGCACCCAACGCAGCTCGGGTCCATCACTGGTGCGTGGCTGGGGGGAAAGGCAGGACGATGACGATACGCCTCCCACAGAGGACAGCTTGTCCTTACCCCTGGGCAGCCTGGCACACATGAGCGACTACATGCTGCAGTGCCTGCGCAACGACAGCAGAGTTGCCCACATTTTAACCTGTGCGGACTACTGGGTTGCCACCCTGCTGGATCCACGCTACAAAGACAATGTGCCCACCTTACTTCCTGCACTGGAGCGTGATAGGAAGATGCGCGAGTACAAGCGCACGTTGGTAGACGCGCTACTGAGAGCATTCCCAAATGTCACAGGGGAACAAGTGGAAGCCCAAGGCCAAGGCAGAGGAGGAGCAAGAGGTCGCCAAGGCAGCTGTGTCACGGCCAGCTCCTCTGAGGGCAGGGTTAGCATGGCAGAGATGTGGAAAACTTTTGTCAACACGCCACAGCTAACTGCACCACCACCTGATACGCAACGTGTTAGCAGGAGGCAACATTTCACTAACATGGTGGAACAGTACGTGTGCACACCCCTCCACGTACTGACTGATGGTTCGGCCCCATTCAACTTCTGGGTCTCTAAATTGTCCACGTGGCCAGAGCTAGCCTTTTATGCCTTGGAGGTGCTGGCCTGCCCGGCAGCCAGCGTTTTGTCTGAACGTGTATTCAGCACGGCAGGGGGCGTCATTACAGACAAACGCAGCCGCCTGTCTACAGCCAATGTGGACAAGCTGACGTTCATAAAAATGAACCAGGCATGGATCCCACAGGACCTGTCCGTCCCTTGTCCAGATTAGACATTAACTACCTCCCCATAACCATATATTATTGGACTCCAGGGCACTTCCTCATTCAATCCTATTTTTATTTTCATTTTACCATTATATTGCGATGCTACCCAAAGTTGAATGAACCTCTCCTCTGCCTGTGTGCTAGGCCTAAATATATGCCAATGGACTGTTGCAGTGGTGGCTGACATGAAGCCTGATTCTCTGCTATGACATGCAGACTAATTCTCTGCTGACATGAAGCCAGATTGTCTGTTACGGGACCTCTCTCCTCTGCCTGGGTGCTGGGCCTAAATTTATGACAATGGACTGTTGCAGTGGTGGCTGACGTGAAGCCTGATTCTCTGCTATGACATGCAGACTGATTCTCTGCTGACATGAAGCCAGATCCTCTGTTACGGGACCTCTCTCCTCTGCCTGGGTGCTGGGCCTAAATTTATGACAATGGACTGTTGCAGTGGTGGCTGACGTGAAGCCTGATTCTCTGCTATGACATGCAGACTGATTCTCTGCTGACATGAAGCCAGATCCTCTTTTACGGGACCTCTCTCCTCTGCCTGGGTGCTGGGCCTAAATTTATGACAATGGACTGTTGCAGTGGTGGCTGACGTGAAGCCTGATTCTCTGCTATGACATGCAGACTGATTCTCTGCTGACATGAAGCCAGATCCTCTTTTACGGGACCTCTCTCCTCTGCCTGGGTGCTGGGCCTAAATTTATGACAATGGACTGTTGCAGTGGTGGCTGACGTGAAGCCTCATTCTCTGCTATGACATGCAGACTGATTCTCTGCTGACATGAAGCCAGATCCTCTGTTACGGGACCTCTCTCCTCTGCCTGGGTGCTGGGCCTGAATATATGCCAATGGACTGTTGCAGTGGTGGGTGACGTGAAGCCTCATTCTCTGCTATGACATGCAGACTAATTCTCTGCTGACATGAAGCCAGATTGTCTGTTACGGGACCTCTCTCCTCTGCCTGTGTGTGTGCTGGGCCTAAATATATGCCAATGGACTGTTGCAGTGGTGGCTGACGTGAAGCCTCATTCTCTGCTATGACATGCAGACTGATTCTCTGCTGACATGAAGCCAGATCCTCTGTTACGGGACCTCTCTCCTCTGCCTGGGTGCTGGGCCTAAATTTATGACAATGGACTGTTGCAGTGGTGGCTGACGTGAAGCCTGATTCTCTGCTATGACATGCAGACTGATTCTCTGCTGTTATGAAGCCAGATTGTCTGTTACGGGACCTTTCTCCTCTACCTGGGTTCTGGGCCTAAATTTATGAAAATTGACTCTTACAGTGGTGGGTGACGTGAAGCCTGATTCTCTGCTATGATATGAAGACTGATTCTCTGCTGACATGAAGCCAGATTGTCTGTTACGGGACCTTTCTCCTCTGCCTGGGTTCTGGGCCTAAATTTATGAAAATTGACTCTTACAGTGGTGGGTGACGTGAAGCCTGATTCTCTGCTATGATATGAAGACTGATTCTCTGCTGACATGAAGCCAGATTGTCTGTTACGGGACCTTTCTCCTCTGCCTGGGTTCTGGGCCTAAATTTATGAAAATTGACTCTTACAGTGGTGGGTGACGTGAAGCCTGATTCTCTGCTATGATATGAAGACTGATTCTCTGCTGACATGAAGCCAGATTGTCTGTTACGGGACCTTTCTCCTCTGCCTGGGTTCTGGGCCTAAATTTATGAAAATTGACTCTTACAGTGGTGGGTGACGTGAAGCCTGATTCTCTGCTATGATATGAAGACTGATTCTCTGCTGACATGAAGCCAGATTGTCTGTTACGGGACCTTTCTCCTCTGCCTGGGTTCTGGGCCTAAATTTATGAAAATTGACTCTTACAGTGGTGGGTGACGTGAAGCCTGATTCTCTGCTATGATATGAAGACTGATTCTCTGCTGACATGAAGCCAGATTCTCTGTTACGGGACCTTTCTCCTCTGCCTGGGTTCTGGGCCTAAATTTATGAAAATTGACTCTTACAGTGGTGGGTGACGTGAAGCCTGATTCTCTGCTATGATATGAAGACTGATTCTCTGCTGACATGAAGCCAGATTGTCTGTTACGGGACCTTTCTCCTCTGCCTGGGTTCTGGGCCTAAATTTATGAAAATTGACTCTTACAGTGGTGGGTGACGTGAAGCCTGATTCTCTGCTATGATATGAAGACTGATTCTCTGCTGACATGAAGCCAGATTCTCTGTTACGGGACCTCTCTCCTCTGCCTGGGTGCTGGGCCTAAATTTATGACAATGGACTGTTGCAGTGGTGGCTGACGTGAAGCCTGATTCTCTGCTATGACATGCAGACTGATTCTCTGCTGACATGAAGCCAGATTCTCTGTTACGGGACCTCTCTCCTCTGCCTGTGTGTGTGCTGGGCCTAAATATATGCCAATGGACTGTTGCAGTGGTGGCTGACGTGAAGCCTCATTCTCTGCTATGACATGCAGACTAATTCTCTGCTGACATGAAGACAGATTCTCTGTTACGGGACCTCTCTCCTCTGCCTGGGTGCCGGGGCCTAAATATCTGAGAATGGACTGTTCCAGTGGTGGGTGACGGGAAGCCAGATTCTCTGCTATGGAACCTCTCTCCAATTGATTTTGGTTAATTTTTATTTATTTAATTTTTATTTTAATTCATTTCCCTATCCACATTTGTTTGCAGGGGATTTACCTACATGTTGCTGCCTTTTGCAGCCCTCTAGCTCTTTCCTGGGCTGTTTTACAGCCTTTTTAGTGCCGAAAAGTTCGGGTCCCCATTGACTTCAATGGGGTTCGGGTTCGGGACGAAGTTCGGATCGGGTTCGGATCCCGAACCCGAACATTTCCGGGATGTTCGGCCGAACTTCTCGAACCCGAACATCCAGGTGTTCGCTCAACTCTAGTCACAACACTCTTTTCCTCCTCCAATAGGAGTTTCATCAATCTCAGAGAGGAATCTACGGACTCCTTCTCCCACTTTTTCAGGAAGTCCGCAGATCTCAATCGGACTGATGGTGTGATAGGATTCCTCAGGCCACGTGGGACAATTTTATTCCCAATATACGTTTCCAAAGACTGCACCTCCCACCAAGATCTAACAAAATTTTTGTAGATCTTAGTGACTTGTTTGAAAGCAGAAGAGATGGTAATTGTCTGAGAGGCAAAAGATATGTCTCGCTCAGAAAACACCTCACTAGGATCTCCCATCCACTGTGCGGTGTCAATGCCGCTAGATAAAAAGCCTGCCATTCCTTGTATAATAATTAAATGGAATAAATTGAAATGATATATTGAATATACGCCTATAAATACAATAGAGCAAATAACATGGGGATAGGCGCTAAAACAAAATAATAATGTCTTTATTAATTGTCTGATTAAGAAATAAGGGGTATCAACCGTCAGTATAATGTGCAAAACTGACTTTAACAATTGTGAAAACACTGATACATACCAAATAGCACCACCATCTGGATTGCCAGTGTAGTCTCACAAGCTACTAGCATAAGGGGCTCATTCAACCACAGGGTTCAAGATGTGTATCCCAGGGTGAAAGGTATCAAGGGGATGTATTGGTATGGGAATTTCACCAAACACCACTCCAAAACAGTGAGAGCCAGCGCGCAGACTCTCACTGCACTAATAATCACAGGTGCTGGACTATGGCAGAGCAATAGCATTCACTCCAGGTGGATTAAAGGAGCAATGGTTGCCCTGACATGTCCCTTATTTGCAACAGCTCAACGCTGCGTTTCCATGCATTGGGAATGCATTTCATCAGGAGCTATGTGCACCAGGTTAATACTAGAGCCCAGAGCCTCAGTGTTGTTTTAATAACCGAGGTAATGGACAAACAAACAGTCAGTGATAGAGATCCCTGCCTAGCACCGTTTTCCTCTAGTGTGAGGTACGGAGCTTTACAAACAGTCACTATCCTGCCTGAGCTAGCAACCTCTAGGCTGAGGTGCTGCGTGCTAGTGTGCATGTAACCCGGCACTGTGATGGCCGCAAAGCGGCCCACAGAACACCGAGCTTTACAGGGTGAAACCCCGCCCTGTTAGACACGCCTCCGTCAATCAGCCAATCCGGCCAGGAGGCACGGCACAAGGCAAACTAAAGGCTGAAGGGTGGAGGAACAAGGTGGACAGTATGGACAGTAGTCCATGCAAGCTAGAAAGATCTAGACAGACTGTAGATTTTAGCCAACATTTTTGAAACTTTTTGAAAAAAGAAACTAACAAAAAACTGAATTTCCTGACTAATTTAGTTTTGTAAATGGAAAGTAACATTTATTTTTTTAATATTTGAATGTATGTGATTATATTTAGACTACTTGTAGCTAATGGACAGAATGTCTTTCTCTTCAGTGTCAACGCCTTTCGACGATGATGATAAGATAGTTGGAGGTCACCCCTGTAAAGTTCCCTATCAGGTGTCTCTTAATGTGGGCTATCATTTCTGTGGAGGAATCCTGATCAACGAGCAATGGGTGGTGTCTGCTGCTCACTGCTATCAATCGTAAGTACTTTGAAGGATTTGAGGCGTTTCTCTGCACAGCAGGCACCTGGTTCACCGATGCGCACTCTGAAAGAGTTTAGTGGGAATCCCTCATTCTCAGAGGTCAGACCCACAATAGTCAAAAAGTGATTGTATATTCTAGTCATATGTCATCACTTCATGAGATAAGAACAGCCACAGCCCTCTGAAATAATGGTTTATTTTGATGGTAGAATAGCTATGTAACATCTGCTTCCCATGATTACAAGAAAGATAAGTTTAAAGGGGTTATCTAGGAAATGAAGTTTTTCCTCAGGATAGGTTATCAGAATCGGATGTGCAGGGGGGTTCAACAATGGCAATCACAATCAGCTATTAGAAGAGGCCTTGAGCGCCGCAGCCTCTTCCTTGGCCAGTAACATCACATCAGTTATGTGGTCTAGTTGAAGCTCAGCCCCAGCTCTAGTTGAGCTGCAATACCAAGAACTCCCACTATACAATATGTCTGTGAAGGTTCTCATTTATCCAGGTCATGGTATATCTGTAAAGAATAAATCAAGGCAACTGTACGTCCAGTTGCCTTGATTTATTCTTTACCCACTATACAATGTACGGTGCTGTCCTTGGAAAGCTGCTGGGATCTTGCATCGCTCACCAGAGCTTCGGTGAGCACCGCGGCTGCCTGAAACAGCTGATCGGCGAGGATGCTGAGAATTCAACCCCCGCTGATGTGATATAGATGACCTATTCTGAGAATAGCGTAAAAATAGAAGATGACAGCAGCATATCCAAATGAGGGTCCTTTATTCGCTGAAAGTTTCGGCTACGTAGTAGCCTTTATAAAGCATTGATGCTTGATAAAGGCTACTATGTAGCCGAAACGTTGCACTTTTATGTACATTGTTTCATGGATGTACGGTGAATAAAGGACCCTCATTTGGATATGCTTCTGTCATCTATTTTTACGCTGATCTGTTGACCATTGAGGATCGGTGGTTTGGACATGCTGTTGCATTCCGAGGGAGTTATACAACGTACATTTGTGCTTCTCTAAACTATTTATTACTGCTATTCTGAGAATAGGTCATTATCATCTTTACCTGGATAACCCCTTTAATAGTCTTTGCCATGTATGTTTAGCTAAAAGGGGTTTTCCAGTGTGCGTTTGACCGAATCAAAGAATCATACTTTCCCAGTGTCTTCTGCTCTGGTTTTGCGGATGGCTGTGTTGATCTTCTGGTTTGTTAACTTGCTGGGCTACAAAGGGGGTCACATAAAACACTGCATGCAATGACTGGCATCAGCTGTGACTTGTCCCCAAGAAGCACATCACTACTGGGCCACGTGCCACTTGGGGACAACTCACTGTTAAGACAAGTCTGTGATCCTGACCATAGCCAAGTCAGAAGTAAATAAGCCTGGGATTGTGCCGAACATAGCCAGTCTACAGGACCGTAATGACCGGGGCCAGGTCATAAAGATTAGGTCAAACACAACTGGGGCCAGCTAAAAACTGAGGGAACCCTGCTTAACTTTATTTCTGAGCTCCAGGATTGTTCTTTTATGCATAAGTTGGGAGGTATATGTCAGTATAATTTTTTTTTTTCTTAAAGGGGTATTCCCATCTCAGACATTGAAAGCATACAGCTCAGATGTGCCACGGACGTCATATAGACACCACTAGGACCACTCGTTTCATCAGAATGAGCCCCTTAATGTGAAAGTGAGGGCACCACACAAGCATGCTCATCCTCCGTTCACTTGTAAGGGAGTTTCGAAAATAGCCGATCGCTGGCTCAGCTGTTTACGGCAGTCTAATAAAGGCGAATGGAGAGGTGTCCTTGTGCCGTGCGCTCACTACTATGGACCTTCTAAAATTAGCCAAACATGCTCGCTCGGTTATTTTCCAAGTTCCCACATAAGTGATTGGAGAGTGAATAGAGCTCAATGTGCTCATTCTCACTTCATGGGACCCACACCCATCTGACATTGGTTGCATATTCTAGTGATAGGCCATCAAGAGATTGACCAACCCCTTTAACTGTATAGATAACAATAGTCTACTACACTTTTTTATACAGAAACATTCCATACCGTATGTTTTCTTTAAATGGGACCCTATATAGTGGTCTTATAATGTTTACCTTGCAAATGCTGTGGAAGATAGATCCTAAGATTCTTTATTGATTATCCCTGCATAGTGTCAAGTACATGTGTGCCAGAAAAAATAGTTCAGCTGTGCCCAGCTACATTCACCTGAATGGAGCCCATTCAGAGGACCTTCTTCTAGAAGACCACTTTCCACTGCAGCTTTGGGTGGTTGTGGCATAGAAGCGTTGGTGCTTATTTAAGATTTTCCATCAGGAACCATAGAGTCTGCAGCTGTAACCTTTACCCTGTCAATGATTTCTTCTCCTCTGTTTCAGAAATGTTCAGTGCAGGCTTGGAGAATATAATATAAGAGAACCGGAGGGAACAGAACAGTTCATTGACTCTGAAAAAGTCATTCGACACCCAGAGTATAACCCTTACCTGCTTGATAATGACATCATGTTGATCAAGCTATCAGTGCCGGCCCAGCTGAATAAAGCAGTGCGGCCCATCAAGCTTCCCAAAAACTGTCCTCCTGGAAGTGGTCCACCGGTGGGAACTAAGTGCAAAGTGTCTGGCTGGGGTTACACCGGATGTAAGTTGATGCTTCAGAGAGAAGGATATGACTGAATATTCTTTTGAAGATCAATAAAAGCATATCAGGATGAGCATTTCTCTCCAAAATGGTCAAATTAAAACCTGGCTATATCCTATATAGATATTTTATCCCCAAAGTCAAACAACTCTTGCAATAGATGCATTTTTCCTGCAACCTTACTGCTTGTGCTGTGTGCACTGGTGATGAGCGGCAGGGGCCATATTCGAATTCGTAATATTTTGCAAATAACTTATTCGTCATATATTCGTCATATAATAGCAAATTGGAGAATTTGCTATTATTTTCTTGATTGCGAAAATCGGCAATGTAATATAATGTAATAATGTGTAATAATAATATGTAATAATGTGCGCTCAATACAGGCGTGGGTCGCTATAGCTACATTTTTCAAGCTGCTAGAAGTTTCCTGAGACTGGAGAAAATGGTTGGCACGGCAGAACATTACAATAGCTTTATATGCAGATAGAGTGCTCCGATATATTCACGATTGCGCTAATCGGCAATTAATGATGCGCATATTTTGGCGCAATACGGGCAACTTCACATTTTAGCAGGTCTGACTACATATTACTGATTGGTGCACTAAGTATTGTTTTGAACTTGTGACATCACAGCACTATGACATCTGCCACACTATATCACTATCTAACCTACACTGACTATCTCCCAGTAACTATCTGTATTATATATATAAGGTAACTATCTATCTATCCAACTAACTAACTAATTATCTAATGTAATGACACAGGAAAGCAGAGAGCGCAGCAATAACTCAGATCTGCAAAATATTACATACACTGGCTGCTGGGGAGGTTCTTATATAGTAAGGGGTCGGCAACTTTCCTATTGGTTGCTAGGGGTGTTGCTAAGCTCAGACAAAGACATTGCAGCCTGCTCATTGGCCCACAAGCAAGAAGGGAGGTTACTGATAAAGAAAAAAATCTAGAATATTCGAAATTGCGAATATATATCACTATATTCTAAATGTTCGCAAATTCTCGAAGTGCCGATATTCGCGATTAATATTCCCGATTCGAAAATTTTCGCGCCCAACACTAGTGTACACTGGGGGGCATTGACAGCAGTCATCTCATTATCATTAGAGAGTGTGTTAACAATTGAACACCTCAATTTCAAAGCTGGGGGCAGATAACACAGGTTTCCAACTTTGACAATAACAGGTGGTGGGGGCAGATCAGCTTCTCCTCCCTCCCTGCACATTAATCATTACACACACACAACACTGTCCCGCAAAAGTCAAAAAGTCATTCTTTTTTAGTTTTCTTATGTCTAAACTATACATTTTATTTAATATACGGTTTCTATTCTAGTTGAAAACCCAGACATCCTGCAGTGTGTGTGTGTTCCTGTTGTATCTGAGGCAGATTGTATGGCTTCCTACCCAGGAGAGATTACAGAAAACATGATCTGCCTGGGCTATCCAGAGGGTGGAAAGGACTCCTGTCAGGTACTCTGAAATCCCCATAATATATATATATATATATTCATGCTATAATATCTGTATAAACAATAGATTTATACAGTGTTCGTGTGGAATATTAATATGTAGATGTATCACACTCCAGAGCTGCACTCACTATTCTGCTGGTGCAGTCACTGTGTATATACATTACTTATCCTGTACTAATCCTGAGTTACATCCTGTATTATACTCCAGAGCTGCACTCACTATTCTGCTGGTGCAGTCACTGTGTACATACATTACTTATCCTGTACTGATCCCGAATTACATCCTGTATTATACTTCAGAGCTGCACTCACTATTCTGCTGGTGCAGTCACTGTGTACATACATTACTTATCCTGTACTTATCCTGAGTTACATCCCTTATTATACTTCAGAGCTGCACTCACTATTCTGCTGGGGCAGTCACTGTGTACATATATTACATTACTTATCCTGTACTGATTCTGAGTTGCATATTGTACTATACTCCAGAGCTGCACTCACTATTCTGCTGGTGGAGTCACCATGTACATCACATTACCTTACTTCTTCCTGTTTATAGGGCGACTCCGGTGGTCCAGTGGTTTGTAAGGGAGAACTGCATGGAGTAGTGTCCTGGGGTTATGGATGTGCACAACCCAATTATCCCGGTGTCTACACCAAAGTCTGCAAGTTCGTTAATTGGATTAATGAAGTTATTGCTAACAATTAAATTACAAAACAAGAAGCAGATATAATTCAAGATTTGGAATGTAAGATGTTCTGGTCTCTACAATAAACATCAACTGATTATCTTCATTTGTCCAAGACTCCATATTTTGATTAGTGTTGAGTAGAGTTGAGCGAACCCGAACTGTAAAGTTCGGGTTCGTACCGAACTTTAGGTTTTTCGGCACCCGAACCCGAACATTTACGTAAAAGTTTGGGTTCGGTGTTCGGCGATTTTTATGGCGCTTTTTGAAAGGCTGCAGACCAGCCAATCAACAAGCGTCATACTACTTGCCCCAAAAGGCCATCACAGCCATGCCTACTATTGGCATGGCTGTGATTGGCCAACTGCACCATGTGACCCAGCCTCTATTTAAGCTGGAGTCACTTAGCGCCGCCCGTCACTCTGCTCGGATTAGTGTAGGGAGAGGTTGCAGCTGCTGTGAGGGAGAGATCAGGGAGTGATCTAATCAAGAACTGGTTTATGTACTCCGCAATCTACAGAAAAAGTGTTTTATGGGTGCAGTGCACATTTTTTTTAAGCCTGCCCTGAGCCAACTACTGCTGAAAACAAACTTTTTTTTTTCTTCATTTCATCAATATGAATACCTGATCGGCAGCCATTTTATGCAATGATAGTGCACCAGCCTAGGCTATCTGCAAGTCCAGAAATACAGCTTTGGCATACTGGGGTGAAAAAAGCCTGTAATATACTGCACATCTGGGATTACACGTGCATAAGTGACTGTCACATTTAGGACAGAAATACAGCTTTTTGGTTAGGGTGAAAAAAGCCTGTAATATATTGCACATCTGGGATTACACGTGCATAAGTCACTGTCACATTTAGGACAGAAATACAGCTTTTTGGTTACTGGGGTGAAAAAAACCTCTAATATACTGCACATCTGGGATTACACGTGCATAAGTGACTGTCACATTTAGGACAGAAATACAGCTTTTTGGTTAGGGTGAAAAAACACTCTAATATACTGCACATCTGGTATTAGACAAGCATAAGTGACTGTCACATTTTGGCCATAAATACGGCTTTATGGTTACTGGGGTGAAAAAAATCCTCTAATATATTGCACATCTGGGATTACACATGCATAAGTGACTGTCACATTTAGGCCATAAATATGGCTTTGGCATACTGGGGTGAAAAAACCCTCTAATATACTGCACATCTGGTATTAGACAAGCATAAGTGACTGTCACATTTAGGCCATAAATACGTCTTTTTGATTACTGGGGTGAAAAAAAGTCTCTAATATATTGCACATCTGGGATTACACGTGCATAAGTGACTGTCAAATTTAGGCCATAAATACGGCTTTTTGGTTACTGGGGTGAAAAAACCCTCTGATATACTGCACATCTGGGATAAGACATGCATAAGTGAGTGTTACATTTAGGCCACAAATACCGCTGTCATATAGAGTAAAAAAAAAAATGGAGTGCAATACCCTACATCAGGGTTTTTATTGGCGGTTAATTATTTTTAACATACTTAACCACTTTTTACTTTGCTTTGTGAACGCTAACTATGAGGCAAACATCTAATAAGGGACGCGGTCATGGTCGTGGTTGTGGTGTTGGTGGAGCCTCTGGTGCAGGGAGAAGACGTGGCCATTCTGCCACAGCTACACGTTCTACTGAACCTACTACCTCAGGTCCCAGTAGCCGCCAGAATCTACAGCGATATTTGGTCGGGCCTAATGCCGTTCTAAGGATGATAAGGCCTGAGCAAGTACAGGCGCTAGTCAATTGGGTGGCCGACAGTGGATCCAGCACGTTCACATTATCTCCCACCCAGTCTTCTGCAGAAAGTGCACAAAAACCCATGCCCATCAGTCTGTCACATCACCCCCGTACATATCGGGGAAACTGTCTGAGCCTCAAGTCATGCAGCAGTCTCTTATGCTGTTTGAAGACTCTGCTGGCAGGGTTTCCCAAGGGCATCCACCTAGCCCTTCCCCAGGGGTGGAAGACATAGAATGCACTGACGCACAACCACTTATGTTGCCTGATGAGGACATGGGAATACCACCTCAGCACGTCTCTGATGATGACGAAACACAGGTGCCAACTGCTGCGTCTTTCTGCAGTGTGCAGACTGAACAGGAGGTCAGGGATCAAGAGTGGGTGGAAGACGATGCAGGGGACGATGAGGTCCTAAACCCCACATGGAATGAAGGTCGTGCCACTGACTTTCAGAGTTCGGAGGAAGAAAGCAAAAGCGGGAGCAGGGTGCAAAAGCAGAGCAGCCGTCGCCAAAACAGTTCGCCTGCTACTGGCCACCGTCACCAGGGACCGAGCACACCAAGGGCAGCTTCAAGGAGTTCCCTGGCATGGCACTTCACACAATGTGCTGACGACAAGACCCGAGTGGTTTGCACGCTGTGCCATCAGAGCCTGAAGCGAGGCATTAACGTTCTGAACCTTAGCACAACCTACATGACCAGGCATCTGCATGCGAGACACGGGCTGCAGTGGAGTAAGCACCTTCAAAACCAAAACCTCCTGCTCCCTCCTCTGCTGCTGCCTCAGACACTTCCTCCGCCTCTGGAGGAACGTTGGCATCTGCCGCCCAGCAAACAGAGGATGTGCCACGAACAACACCACCTCCGTCACCAAGCATCTCCACCATGTCACACTTAAGCGTTCAGCTCTCCATCTCACAAACCTTTGAGAGAAAGCGTAAATTCCCACCTAGCCACCCTTGATCCCTGGCCCTGAATGCCAGCATTTCTAAACTGCTGGCCTTTGAAATGCTGTCATTTAGGCTGGTGGAGACGGACAGCTTCAAACAGCTCATATCGCTTGCTGTCCCACAGTACGTTGTTCCCAGCCGCCACTACTTCTCCAGGAGAGATGTTTGGCGAACGTCCTTCCACTGGCTTCCTCCTCCTCTTCTTCCACCTCCCCATCAGGTCAGTGACAGACCTTCACCACAAACTTCAGCACAGCCCGGGGTAAACGTCAGCAGGCCGTTCTGAAACTGATGTGTTTGGGGGACAGGCCCCACACTGCGCAGGAGTTGTGGCGGGGTATAGAAAAACAGACCGATGAGTGGTTTCTGCCAGTGGGCCTCAAGCCCGGCCTGGTGGTGTGCGATAATGGGCAAAATCTCGTTGCAGCTCTGGGACTAGCCGGTTTGACGCACATCCCTTGCCTGGCGCATGTGCTGAATTTGGTGGTGCAGAAAGTGCAGGCCGTCTGTGCGTGCTTTCGCGTTCTCACCCTGCTGCTGCTCACCTGTCAGCGCTGCAGCGTAACTTCGGCCTTCCCGCCCACCGCCTCATATGCGACGTGCTCACCAGGTGGAACTCCACCTTGCACATGCTGGAGAGACTGTGCGAGCCTCCCAGAGAGGACAGCATGTCCTTACCTCTGGGCAGCCTGGCACACATGAGTGACTACATGCTGCAGTGCCTGCGCAATGACTGCAGTTGCCCACATTTTAACGTGTGCTGACTACTGGTTGGCCACCCTGCTGGATCCCCGTTACAAAGACAATGTGCCGTCCTTAATTCCCTCACTGGAGCGTGATTGGAAGATGCGCGACTACAGGCGCACGCTGGTAGACGCGCTCCTGAGAGCATTCCCTACTGACGCCGGGGGACAAGTGGAAGCACAATGCGAAGGCAGGGGAGGAGGAAGAGGTCGCCAATGCAGCTTTGTCAGCGCCAGCACCTCAGAAGACAGGGTTAGCATGGCCGACATGTGGAAAAGCTTTGTCACCTCGTCGCAACAACCGGCCCCAACTGCTGATAAGGAGCGTGTTAGCAGGAGGCAGCATTTGAAGAACATGGTGGAACAGTACCTGTGCACACGACTACACGTAGTGACTGATGGGTCTGCCCCATTCAACTTCTGGGTCTCCAAATTGTCCACATGGCAAGAGCTTGCCCTGTATGCCTTGGAGGTGCTGGCCTGCCCTGAGCCAGTGTACTCTCTGAACGTGTATTCAGCACGGCAGGGGGCGCCATTACAGACAGACCCAGCCGCCCGTCCACAGCCAACGTGGACAAGCTGACGTTCATTAAAATGAACCAGGCTTGGATCCCTCGGGACTTGTCTGTACCTTGTGCAGAATAGACATTTATACCACCAAACATACATTCTGGTACTCAAGTCAAGTGCAATGATTCTTAGTTTTCCTTTTTTTTTTATTTGTCCCAATATTTTGGGGGCTACCTACTCCAATAAAAAATAAAAAATAAACATTGTTGGCTACCTCCTCCTCCTCCATTGCTGCCTCCACCTACAACACCACATTCACCGCCTCCTCAACCTCCGACTCCATATCCACCTCCTTCTCTGAGTTACAGGTTAATAATTTGTAATTTTTAGTTATTTTATTTCATTTTAAGTTATTTCCCTATCCACATTTGTTTGCAGGGCAGTGGCCAGGCTCTTAAGCACATTTTACAGCTTTTTACATCCCTCTAGCCTTTTCAAGGACTATTTTAGAGCCATTTTAATGGCAATTTTAGTGCCCTAAATTAAAAAAAAAATTAATTATTTTCAATTGTCGGGTGACATTTAAACATTTTTGGCGTATACAAACCCCTGCTGTGCCTGGGTGACAGGGGCCTAAATCTCTCCAAATCCTCTGTTGTATTGCTGGGTGACATGAACCCCCTTTTGCCGTGAATGAACCCCTGCTCTGCATTGCTGACAGGGAACTAAATTTAGTGAAAACATCTGTTACTGATCGGAAGATGCGCGATTACAAGCGCACGCTGATGATAGCATTCCCACCTGACAGCGGGGGCACAGTGGAAGCACAAGGCGAAGGCAGAGGAGGAGGAAGAGGTCGCCAACGCAGCTGGGGCACCACCAGCACCTGAGAAGGCAGGGTTAGCATGGCCAAGATGTGGAAAAGCTTTGTCAGCCTTGGAGGTGCTGACCTGCCCTGCAGCCAGTGTATAGTGTGAACGTGTGTTTAGCAGAGAGCATTATCACAGGCCACAGCCAATGTGGACAAGCTTACATTTATTAAAATGAACCAGGCATGGATCCCACAGGACTTGTCCGTACCTTGTGCAGAATAGACATTTATACCAGCCTCAACCATCCATTCTTGTACTCAAGTGCACTTATTCTTAGTTTTATTTTGTTATATGTTCCAATATTTTGGGGGATACCCCAATTTAGCAATAAAAAATAACACAAATCAGTGTTGGCTACCTATTCCTCCTTCACCGCCGCTTCCACCTACACCGCCACGTCAACCTACACCGCCACATCCACCCATCCACCGCCTCCTCAACCTCCTACTCCTAGATCCAGATTGTTATTTGAAATTTTTCTGTATTTTATGTTATTTTAAGTCATTTCCCCATTTGTTTGCAGAAGAGTTTTCATGCTCTTAAGCACATGTTGATGCCTTTTGCAGCCCTCTAGCCCTTTCCAGGACTATTTTAGAGCCATTTTAGTGCCCAAAAGTTCGGGTCCCCATTGACTTCAATGGGGTTCGGGGTCAAGTTTGGGTCAAGTTCGGGACCCGAACCCGAATTTTTTTTTCAAGTTCGGCCAAACCTGCCGAACCTGGACATCCAGGAGTCTGCTCAACTCTAGTGTTGAGCGTGAATATTCGAAAAGCAAATTTTTATCGCGAATATCGGCACTTCGATAGTGCTATATATTCATAATGACGAATATTCTTGATTTTTTAACACAGTACACATCAGGTGATCATCCCTCCCTTCTAGCTTGTGGGCCAATGAGAAGGCTTTTTCACAGCTTAGCAACACCTCTAGCAACCAATAAAAAAGTAGCCTACCCCACACCGGTATTTCACGCGCATTACACAAATAATACATTGCAGGTTTTCACAATCAAGAATATAATCTCAAATTCGCAAAAATATCACAAATATTCTACAAAATATTCGCGAAATATCGCAAATTCGAATATTACCTCTGCCGCTCATCACAAATTGTGATTATGCAGAATGTTCTCTTTTCCCAGATTCTAATATTCACATCTTGATTATACAATAATTAGGGCCCCCGATCTCATGGGAAAACAATTAACATAAATATCCTATTATCAGCTGAAAAGATGAACCCACATAAACATAACAGCATACAGATATCAAACTTATATTACCCTGGTATCTCCGGAACCTAAAGCTCCACAGCTGAAAGGCTCCTGTGCCACCCCATAAGCCACCACTTTATGTAAGCAGCAATAATGAGATGCAGGGATAAACTGAGAACACATGGGATTCCCCACTCCACTCATGTAGTAATGAAGATGTGTACAATGTTGAGGAGGAACTTTGGACCATTTCTCCATATAAATGTGTTTCAGCTAATCTATATTTCTGGGATACCTTTGGTGCACAGCATCTCTATAAGTTTAAAGGAAGCCTGTCAGCAGTTCTTACCATGCTAAACTGTTGTCAGCATTAAATTCTGAACTTTCAAGTGTCCAGGAGGCTTTACTGTGAAGTGTTCTCTAAGTTGAGCTGCTTTATTGTCCCTCCCCTCTGGTCTAACTGACGTCTAGTGGTCTCCTGGTTGGATGTTCCTTTTTTTGTAAACAGCAAAGCAAGGCAAAAAAAATGATCATAGTTTGGGACTCGTGGACAGGACATCATGGTTTGGAGTTGGTACAGGGGACTTCATAGTTTGGGGCTGGTAGAGGGAATATCATGGTTTGCGGTTGGTGGAGGGAAAAATCATGGTTTGGGGCTGTGAAGGGATGGAACATAATGGTTTTTGGGCTGCTTTTCTACCTCAGGTCCTGGGTGCAATGTGATGACTGCTGGAGAGCCATGAATCTAAGGTGCATGAAAACACATTATAGTAGAGTGCACGGTCAGTCTCTATGACCTGAAGAGATGTTGAATGATGCAATAAGACAATGACAAAAATCACAAATAAATCAACGAAAAAATTGTTCAAAAAGATCTATTGTTTGGAATTGCTCAGTGACTTGGCATCCAATGACTCTTCCACATGGAATCCAAGGCATACCATTCATACTTGCAGATTTTTTTCAGTGGATATTTTTGTATTATGTGAATATGAAAAACTTTACATGTTTGGTATTGCCGTAATCCTACTTACCCGCAGAATAAAGTCATATAATTTTAGCACACAGTGAATGCAATAAAAAAAAAAAGTTAAATAAAAAATAAAAGCTATATTAATTTTAGCAATAGTATAGCAGACTATGTACACAAACACACATTTTTTCCATTTTTTTTATATCTAAAAAAATAAAAATATATATCTATATATATTATATATATATATATATATATATATATATATATATATGGTAGGAAAGCGCAAGACGGAAGATATGTGTCACCTGGCCTCTGTGAGGTAAGAGCCGGTAATTTTAAGTGTCAGCGGCAGCTAGTGCTGACTGACACTATTGATTATTTAGTGTGGCTGTAAAGCCGATCTGGGCCAGCTCTTACTGGGAGCAGCCAAAGTGCAGGGTGGGTGGCTGTTCCCCATGTTCCAGGCCAAGTTTTGGTTAGAGATATAAAACCCAGCCAGCAGTCTCAGTAGGTGGTGGATTATCCTGCATCTGACAAGGAAGCTGTGGAGTCTCTGTTTTTTTGAGATCTAAGGATTTGTGCCGTGCTAAAGGGCTGAGAGCTGCATTGCTGGGAAGCAGGCCCCTAAAACCTGTTGTGGACTGCTGCTGACAAAACCGCTGACAATGTGAATGTTTTTTGTATTGTGGACTTGCCCTGGTGTGAATGAACACCAAGATGGTGAACTGTCATTTTGTTTACGTGTGAATAAACACTGAACTGTTTAAGTTAAAGACTTTGTTTTTGCCTCTGTACTGCGTTCGCTAATCTGCCTACCAGAGCGAATCCCCAAAATTGGTGTTGGATGCGGGCAAACGCTGTGAGGCAGGCATGAAGGCCGAAATTTTTTTTGTTTCCTTACCACAAGTGCATATCCTACATTGAGTCGGTAAGGTTACGACACGTGTCCCCTGACAAAATGGACGCGGTCGTGAAAGCCCTCGTAGAGGCTAACTTGCAGCAGCGAAAGGCTAACAAGCAGCAACAGGAAACTAACTAGCTGCTATTACAACATGTAATAGCATTGCAAGCGGCAGGAGCGGCCCAGAACATCCACAATGCCCGGAAAGCTGTCCTAAGATGACCCCCTCGGATGACTTTGAGACCTATCTGGCGTTCTTCAAAAAGGTGGCTGTGAGGGAAAAGTTACCCCGAGACCAGTGGGCTAAGGGTCGTTGCTCCATTCCTGGCGTCTGATCCCCAGCAAGTATTTTTTGATCTCCCCGATGATCAAGTGGCTGACTACCCGACAGTAAATGGTGAAATTCTGGCGAGACTCGGGGTGAATGTATTGGTCCGGGCCTAGCGGGTGCATCAGTGGGAATTTAACCCAGCTAAACCCGCCAGACCACAACATTATGATCTGCTGCACCGATTGCAAAAATGGCTGCAACCTGACATATTGACTCCCACTGCTATGTTGGATCGGCTGTTGGCGGATGTGTTTTGGAGGGCTTTGCCATACCCTCTCCAGCACTGGATCAGCCAGGTGTCTCCGGATAATGCCTTAGAGAAGGTCAACCTGGTAGAGAGCTACGAAGCCACCAGAAACCTACAGGGGGGTTATTTTGGGAGGAGGCCAGTCAAACCCCGGAAATATCCACTCCAAACCCGGTGGCTGGTGCCAGCCAAACCCGCCTGGGATGTACCCCTTGCACACCCAGCCCCAGTGGTCTGCTAGGGGTGTCACAAGCCTGAACATATAAGAGCCGACTGTCCCCATCGGGGTGAACCCATGGAAACCAACTATGGTTATCGCCACTCATTGTATGCCAGGAAGCTGTGCGCCACAGGTACCTCCGAGACTGTAGACAATAGTCACCTGTGCCAGGTGGAAGTGCGGGACAGATGAATATAGACATGAGCGCTTCCACAATAGAAGCGCTAATCTCTACCTGCCGCTGCCACTGCTGCCAGGCCCCCTAGTGGCCACGGGCCCTCGGTCCATGACCGAGTGCCCGAATGGTCAGTCCGCCCCTGGACCAGGTGGTCAGTTGGTTTGCAGCAGATAATGCTTCCAGTCAGATAGGCACCACCCTTTCTTCCACCCAGTCTGGTCTCAGTAGCCAAGAGACCCAATCCTCTGGGCAAACAAGTGATCCCACATTCGGATATTCTGAGGAGCTCTTTTCAGCGATATTCCTTAATTTGGCCCTCTCGCCAAGCACGCTTGAAGAGGGACAGATCTTGTGCCCTGATTCCCAAACTCTTGAGCATCCACAATCACAAGAAGATGACGGTGGGGAAAGGCAATTACTGTTTAATGAGGAGGATGATGATGAGGCATAGTTGCCAATAACTCAGCAACAATTACTGTCTCAAGAGGTTGATGAAGAGGATGAGACACAGTTGTAAATCACTGAGGTAGTGGTTAGGTCAACAAGTCAGGAGGATGAGCAGAGTGAGGAAGTGGAAGAGGAGATGGTGGACGATGAAGTCACTGACCCAACCTGGGAAGATGGAAAGCCAAGCGAGGACAGCAGTACAGAGGGGAAGGGATCTGCTGCACCGCAACAGGCTGGAAGAGGCATTGGGGTGGCAAAAGGGATAAGGCGGGCCACACCAAACAAGCCCGCAACTGTTCCACAGAGCACCCCCTTGCGGAAATCTCCCTTGCCAAAGGGTAGGTGTTCTGCAGTATGGTGCTTTTTTGAGGGAAGTGAGGGCAACAAAAGAATAGTAGTTTGCAACCTGTGCTGTACCAAAATGAGCCGGGCCGTGAACAATAGCAACCTCACCACCACAAGCATGATCTGCCACATGGCATCCAAGCACCGTAATAAGTCAGATAAACACCTGGGTCCACAATCTGTGTCTGCGGGTCACTCCACTGCCTCCTCTTCCCCTGTGTTACGTTCTGGCCAATCCCCTGTCGAAGGTGCAGACCAGGATGCCTCCCGCGCTGCACCTCGACCTTTGCAAGCACCATCTGCGACCACATCCACTTCCGTGTCCCAGCTCAGCATCCAAATGTCCTTACCCCAGGCATTTGAACGCAAGCGCAAATACCCAGACACCCACCCACCCACAGGCCATAGCACTAAATGTGCAGCTTTCCAAATTACTGGCCCTGAAAATGTTGTCATTGAGGCTTGTGAACACTGAGGCCTTCTGCAGCCTAATGTCAGCGGCCGTCCCGTATTACGCAGTCCCGTGCTGAAGCTGATATGCTTAGTGGACAAATGGCACACCGCCACAGAGCTGTGGCAGGGGATACGAGACCAGACTGAGCTGTGGCTCTTGCCACTCAACCTAGAACCAGGAATGGTTGTGTGTAATAATGGCCGCAATTTGGTGGCGACTTTGGAGCTCGGGAAGCTCACACATATCCCATGCCTAGCCCACGTCTTAAACTTAGTGGTTCAGTGGTTTCTCAAAACCTACCCCAATTTTCCTGAGCTACTGGTGAAGATGTGCCGCGTGTGTTCACATTTCCGCAAGTCATCGACAGCTGCAGCCGGTCTGTCAACGCTGCAGCAGCACTTGAAATTGCCAGCTCACCGGCTGTTGTGCGACGTGAGCACGCGCTGGAACTCCACGTTCCACATGTTGGCCAGGCTTTGTCAGCAGCAGAGGGCAGTAGTGGAATACCAGCTGCAACATGGTCGTTGCCTTTCCAGTCAGCTTCCGCTATTCACAAGCGAGGAGTGGGCATGGATGTCTGACCTCTGTAAGGTTTTAAGAAACTTTGAGGAATCAACACAGATGGTGATAACGCTATTATCAGCGTAACCATCCCACTTCTGTGTCTACTCAAACGCTCGCTGCTCACATTTAAGGACGACGCTTTGCATGTGGAAGAGGTGGAAATAGGGGAAGACATTACATAGGGTGATAGCCAGACCACCCTCAGTTCGTCTTCTCAGTGTGAATTGGACGATGAAGAGGAGGAGGAGGAGCAGGAAACGGTAGCCTCCGCTATCCATGGAAGTTTAATTCCATCTGTTCTGCGTGGGTGGGCAGAAGAGGAGAAAGAGAATGAGGAGATTGAACGTGATCATCCTGATGACAGCGAAGTCTTGCCTGTTGGTACTGTGGCACATATGGCTGACTTCATGTTATGCTGCCTTTCCAGCGACCCGAGCGTTATCCGCATTTTAGACAACACAGATTACTGGTTGTTCACCCTTCTCGACCCCCCGCTGCAAAGAGAACTTCTCATCGCTCATTCCTCTGGTGGAGAGGGCGAGCAAAACGGTGCAATACCAGAAGACCCTTGTTGAAAAACTGCTCCAAAAATTTCCATCTGACAACGCTGGCGGCAGAGTCTGGAGTTCCTTGGCCAACCGAGGAGGGGAGACAAAGGGAACACACAGCAGTTTCAACAGAGGCAGGGCAACACTCTCCAAAGCCTGGGACAGTTTCATGACACCCCGCCAGCACCCTCACCCTTTTGCGCGGCTTAGTGTCACAAAGAGGGAAACATTTTGGAAGATGGTGAAGGAGTACTTACGGTAGCATGCCGTGTCAGCATCCTCAATGATCCCTCAGTGCCTTACAGCTACTGGGTGTCCAAGCTGGACACGTGGCACGAACTGGCGCTCTACGCCTTGGAGGTGCTGGCCTGCCCTGCCGCCAGCGTTTTGTCCGAGCGGGTATTTATTGCTGCTGGTGGCATTAGAACTGATAAGCGGATCCGCCTGTTAACTGAAAATGCTGACAGGTTGACTCTTATAAAAATAAACAAGGCCTGGATTGACCATAACGTCTCGACTCCACCAGAGGAAAGCTGATAAACATAAAGGCACTTTAAATGTGTTGTTTATAATGTACTGAATACACTGTATTCCCATGCACCCCTTCCACCACAAACAAGGGTATATGGTTGAATCTTCCTTTTCTCATCCTCCTTCTCCTCTTCCAGAAAAAACGAAGAAGGTCACGGCACTCCAAAGGCTATTCAGTGTTTTTATTACACCACAAAATCAGCAGCAACGTTTCGACAATAGTCTTTTTCAAGCTGGTAGCTGGTGTAATAAAAACACTGAATAGCCTTTGGAGTGCCGTGACCTTCTTCGTTTTTTCTGGTATTTGTGGGGTCTATGAGGCCGGGACCTGACGTCACGAGCACCGCCGCAAAGCCTCTTGAATGAATTCAAGTAAGTGGTGCTGTCCTACCACTCTTTTTTGCCTTCTCCTCTTCCATCATATCAACATGCTAATGCACTCGCATATATGCTCTTCGCATATCATGTTTTACAGGGTCAGCTCATCTGCAGGCCCACGTATATAATTTTTAAGAGGGTTAGCTCACCAGCATGCCCTCACCTACAATCTTTTACAGGGTCAGCTCACCAGCAGGCCCGCACCTACAATCTTTTACAGGGTCAGCTCACTAGTAGTGTTGAGCGCAAATATTCGAATCGCTAATTTTATTTGCAAATATCGCCTATTCGAGAATTCGCGAATATTTAGAATATAGTGCTATATATTCGTATTCGCGAATAGTGTTGATTGCGAATGTTCTAATGGCAAATTTATTGCAAATTTCGTCACTTAGCAACATTCCTAGCAACCAATAGGAAAGTTGCCTATTCCTTAGTGTTGATCGCGATATTCAAATTTTTATCGCAAATATATTACATTGCCGATTTTCGCAATCAAGTAAATAATGACTGGAGATCACGGATTCTCAAATTTGCAAATTTATGGGAAATATCGCAAATTCCAATATTGCTTATGCCGCTCATCACTACTCACCAGCAGGCCCTCGCATATGTTTTACAGGGTCAGCTCACCAGCATGCCCTCGCATATAATTTTTTACAGGGCCAGGTCACCAGCAGACCTTCACCTACAATCTTTTACAGGGTCAGCTCACCTGCAGGCCCTCACCTACAATCTTTTACAGGGTCAGCTCACCTGCAGGCCCTCACCTACAATCTTTTACAGGGTCAGCTCACCTGCAGGCCATCACCTAATTATACCTAATAGGTAAATTGCCTGCATGCTGCCTTGCTTGGATGTGGTAGCCGTAGCTGGTTCCCAGGCTTCCTCTCCAGAATCGAACCATGATTCCCCTGTTACCCATGGTCTATATGGTATTGGCTGAAAATAACATCAAAAGTTGATAGGGCAGACATCCGAATGGATCGTCGCCGTCACGGGGATGTGCGATCGGCTCCAGGTTATCTAGAGTCACCAAAGCGGCAGGAGGCCCCCACCAATAATGTTTTAGATGGTCAGATCAGCAAGCCCTTGCTTCAAATGTTTTTTAGGGTCACCAGCAGGTCATCAATCATAATATTTCAAGGCTGTGTATGTTGCCCTCCTTTATGTGTAACAAAGGGTGTATTGTAGTGCCGGTTCCTTGTAATTTTTGGCAGCCCTTTCCCTTAGTGCATAGGCTTTATGAGCGTAGGAGTCCAACTACATGAACAATTGTGCCACAATGTGAATGAGGCCCTCCTTTATGTGATATACAGGTTGTATCGGAGTGGCTCTTCCTTGTAATTTTTGGCAGCACTTGTACTTTATATACAAGTAAATATACATGAAAGATTGTTTCCTATCAATTTTTCCACTAAAATCGATTTTATCTTCGGTTTTGTGCATATTATTGTAAGTCTGGAAAAGTGGTGTACCTGGAAGTCCAAGATGCATCCAGTCATCCTCCCCATGCTGTTCCCGAACTATTTTGGTGCTGTTTCTATCAATTTCTGACCTTTTCCTATTAACCAGGCACCCTCCTCTCTTTAGAGTAGGGGGTGCCTGGCTTAATGCTCGGGTTCTCCCATTGACTTCCATTATACTCAGGTGATCAGTAGAGCACCCGAGCATCCCGATGTGTTCAGCCTGATCACCCGAGGAACCGAGCACTTTGATGCTTGATCAACACTAATTATAATCCTACCTATGTTCAAGAATATTTCCAGGGAAGCACACGTTACTGTAAGTGAAGGAGGGATGTTGATTTTTTTTATTCTTTTCCATGAGCGAATCTGGCTGTCAAGAAATTTCACGCCAAGCCACCTGTTCAGGTTTCACAATTAGCAGAGAACCTGTTAGTATCAACAAGAAAGAGGATAACATTACTGATAAACCGGGGTATAAAGAACCTTTAGCTGGTCCATAGGAAACACTACTGGGTGACAATGAAGATCCTTATAGTCCTGTCCCTTCTGGGTCTTGCTGGTGGGTTAGTTTAAAATTTAGATCTACAGTAGTCCATGCAAGCTAACAAGATCTAGACAGACTAGATTTTAGCCAACATTTTTGAAACTTTTTTAAAAATAAAACTAACAAAAAACTGAAATTCCAGGCTAATTTAGTTTTGTAAATGGAAAGTAACATTATTTTTTTTAATTTTTAATGCATGTATTTATATTTAGAGCGCACTACTTGTAGCTAATGGACAGAATGTCTTTCTCTTTAGTGTCAACACCTTTCGACGATGATGATAAGATAGTTGGAGGTCACCCCTGTAAAGTTCCCTATCAGGTGTCTCTTAACGTGGGCTATCATTTCTGTGGAGGAATCCTGATCAACGAGCAATGGGTGGTGTCTGCTGCTCACTGCTATCAATCGTAAGTACTTTGAAGGATTTGAGGCGTTTCTCTGCACAGCAGGCACCTGGTTCACCGATGCGCACTCTGAAAGAGGTTAGTGGGAATACCTCATTCTCAGAGGTCAGACCCACAATAGTCAAAAAGTGATAGTATATTCTAGTCATATGTCATCACTTCATGAGATAGGAACAGCCCTCTGAAATAATGGTTTATTTTTATGGTAGAATAGCTATGTAAGATCTGCTTCCCATGATTACAAGAAAGAGAGGTTTAAAGGGGTTATCTAGGCAATTAAGTTTTTCCTCAGGATAGGTTATCAGAATCAGATCTGCTGGGGGTTGCAACAACGCCAATCACAATCAGTAGGCCAAGTTGAAGCTCAGCCCTATTCAAGTCAATAGGACTGAGCTGCAATACCATAAACTCCCACTATACAATGTACGGCGCTGTCTTTGGAAAGCCGCTGGGATCCTGCATCGCTCACCAGAGCTTCGGTGAGCGCCGCGTCTCCCTGAAACAGCTGATCGGCGGGGATGCTGAGAATTCAACCCCCACTGATGTGATAATGATGACCTATTCTTAGAAAAGCGTAAAAATAGAAGATGACAGCAGCATATCCAAATGAGGTTCCTTTATTCGCCGAGCGTTTCGGCTACGTAGCCGAAACCTTGCACTTTTATGTACATTGTTTCATGGATGTTCGGTGAATAAAGGACCCTCATTGGAGAATATAATTTAAGAGTTTCGGAGGGAACAGAACAGTAACTATTAGTAACTCTTCATGCACCTAAGTCATGTTAAGTCTATTTTTTCCAGAACTTCTGATCTCCCGATAATACGGTCTCAAAGAAGTTTTATTGCCAATTGTCTAATTGAGATCTTCCATGAGAAACCTCATCAGATGTAACCTTTAACTCGTCAATGCTCTAATTTTCTCTCTTTCAGAAAAATTCAGTCCAGGATTGGAGAATATAATATAAGAGTTGCATTTCTGCAGCTTTAACCTTTACTTTCTCAATGATTTCTTCTTCTCTGTTTTAGAAATATTCAATGCAGGCTTGGAGAATATAATTTAAGATTGCCAGATGGAACAGAACAGTTCATTGACAGCACCAAGATAATTCTACACCCAGAGTATAACCCTTATGATAGTGACATCATGTTGATCAAGCTATCAGTGCCGGTCCAGCTGAATGAAGCAGTGCAGCCCATCAAGCTTCCCGAAAACTGTCCTCCTGGAAGTAGTCCACCTGTGGGAACTAAGTGCACGGTGTCTGGCTGGGGTTACACCGGATGTAAGTTGATGCTTCAGAGAGAAGGATATGACTGAATATTCTTTTGAAGATCAATAAAAGCATATCAGGATGAGCATTTCTCTCCAAAATTGTCAAATTAAAACCTGGCTATATCCTATATAGATATTTTATCCCCAAAGTCAAACAACTCTTGCAATAGATTCCTTTTTCCTGCAACCTTACTGCTTGTGCTGTGTGCACTGGGGCATTGACAGCAGTCATCTCATTATCATCAGAGAGTGGGTTAACAATTAAACACCTCAATTTTAAAGCTGGAGGCAGATAACACAGGTTTCCAACTTTGACAATAACAGGTGGTGGGGGCAGATCAGCTTCTCCTCCCTCCCCGCACATTAATCATTACACACACACAACACTGTCCCGCAAAAGTCAAAAAGTCATTCTTTATTAGTTTTCTTATGTCTAAACTATGCATTTCATTTAATATACAGTTTCTAATCTCTAGTTGAAAACCCAGACATCCTGCAGTGTGTGGATGTTCCTGTTGTATCTGAGGCAGATTGTATGGCTTCCTACCCAGGGCTGATTACAGACAACATGATCTGCCTGGGCTATCCAGAGGGTGGAAAGGACTCCTGTCAGGTACTCTGAAATCCCCATAATATATATGCATGCTATAATATCTGAAAGAAACAATAAATTTATACTGTGTTCGTGTGAAATATTAATATGTAGACGTATTGGACTCCAGAGCTGCACTCACTATTCTGCTGGTGTAGTCACTGTGTACATACATTACATTACTTATCCTGTATTGATCCTGAGTTATATCCTGTATTATACTCCAGAGCTGCACTCACTATTCTGCTGGTGCAGTCACTGTGTACATACATTACTTATCCTGTACTGATCCTGAGTTACATCCTGTATTATACTCCAGAGCTGCACTCACTATTCTGCTGGTGCAGTCACTGTGTATATACATTACTTATCCTGTACTAAACCTGAGTTACATTGTGTATTATACTCCAGAGCTGCACTCACTATTCTGCTGGTGCAGTCACTGTGTACATACAATACATTATATATACTGTACTGATCCTGAGTTACATCCTGTATTATACGCCAGAGCTGCAATCACAATTATGCTGGTGGAGTCAATGTGTACATACATTACTTATCCTCTAATGATCCTGAGTTACATCCTGTATTATACTCCAGAGCTGCACTCACTATTTTGCTGGTGCAGTCACTGTGTACATACATTACTTATCCTGTACTGATCCTGAGTTACATCCTGTATTATATTCCAGAGCTGCACTCACTATTCTGCTGGTGCAGTCACTGTGTACATACATTACATTACTTATCCTGTACTGATCCTGAGTCACATTCTGTATTATACTCCAGAGCTGCACTCACTATTCTGCTAATGAAGTCACTGTGTTCATCTCATTACTTTACTTTCTGTTTACAGGGTGACTCCGGTGGTCCAGTGGTTTGTAATGAAGAACTGCATGGAGTAGTGTCCTGGGGTTATGGATGTGCACAACCCAATTATCCCGGTGTCTACACCAAAGTCTGCAAGTTCGTTAATTGGATTAATGAAGTTATTGCTAACAATTAAATTACAAAACAAGAAGCAGATATAATTCAAGATTTGGAATGTAAGATGTTCTGGTCTCTACAATAAACATCAACTGATTATCTTCATTTGTCCAAGACTCTATATTTTGATGTGTTGAGCGTGAATATTCGAAAAGAGAATTTTTATCATGAATATCAGCACTTCGAGAATTTGCAAATATTTAGAATATAGTGCTATATATTCGTAATGACGAATATTCTTGTTTTTTTTTAACACAGTACACATCAGGTGATCATCCCTCCCTTCTAGCAAGTGGGCCAATGAGAAGGCTTTGTCACAGCTTAGCAACATCCCTAGCAACCAATAGAAAAGTAGCTTACCAAACGTCAGGATTTTGCACGCATTAAGCGAATAATGAATTGTAGATTTTCACAATCAAGTATATAATCTCGAATTTGCGAATATATCACAAATATTCTACAAAATAAAGTTAATTGCATTAATGAAGTTATTGCTAACAATTAAATTACAAAACAAGAAGCAGATATAATTCAAGATTTGGAATGTAAGATGTTCTGGTCTCTACAATAAACATCCACTGATTTATCTTCATTTGTCCAAGACTCCATATTGGGATTATGCAGAATGTTCTCTTTTCCCAGATTCTAATATTCACATCTTGATTATACAATAACTAGGGCTGGAATATACCGGCCCCCGATCTCATGGGAAGACAATTAACATAAATGTCCTATTATCAGCTGAAAAGATGAACCCACACAAACATAAGAACATCATACAGATATCAAACTTATATTACTCTGGTATCTCCGGAACCTAAAGCTCCACAGCTGAAAGGCTCCTGTGCCACCCCATAAGCCACCACTTTATGTAAGCAGCAATAATGAGATGCAGGGATAAACTGAGGACACGTAGAAGCCCTAATGGTGGAGGTCCAAGAAACCTAGTAGTCTACAGCTGATACATGGGCTGGATTTCCCATACAATAATCCATTTTATGATTTACTGAACTACTACATACAGAAATAAGTAAGAAAAGTTAGTGAACCCCTTGTAATCAATTGGATTTCTTCAATGAGTACTAGAAAAATGTCTTCTCATTGTTATCTAAGTCACAATTATAGACAAATTACTAAACTAAACTAATAACATCCAAATAGCTGTACCATTCATGTCTTTAATTGAGCACATTGAGTAATATCCATAATACGGGAGGGGAGAAGTAAATGAACCCTTAAATTTATTAACTTGCAGATCCCCTTTTTGAGCAATCACTGCCACCAAAAGTTACCTGTAGATGTAAATAAGATGTGTCAATTGTTGAGGAGGAACTTTGGACCATTTCTCTATGTAAATGTGTTTCAGCTCATCTATATTTCTGGGATACCTTTGGTGCACAGCATCTCTATAGGTTTAAAGGGAGCCTGTCAGCAGTTTTTACCATGCTAAACTGTTGTCAGCATGAAATTCTGATCTTTCAAGTGTCCAGGAGGCTTCACTGTGAAGTGTTCTCTAAATTAAGCTGCTCTAACTGACGTCTATAGTGGTCTCCTGGTTGGATGTTCCTTTTGTTGTAAACAGCAAAGCAAGGCAACAAAAATTATCATAGTTTGGGACTCGTGGACAGGACATCATGGCTTGGACTTGGTGCAGGGGACTTCATCGTTTGGGGCTGGCAGAGGGCACATCATGGTTTGCGGTTGGCGGAGGGAGAATCATGGTTTGGGCCTCTTGAAGGGATGGAACATAATGGTTTGGGGCTGCTTTTCTACCTCAGGTCCTGGGTGTATTGTGATGACTGCTGGAGAGCCATGAATCTAAGGTGCATGAAAACACATTATAGGAGAGTGTTCGGTCAGTCTCCATACCTGAAGAGATGTTGAATAATGCAATAAGACAATGATAAAAACCATAAATAAATCAACTAAAGAATGGTTCAAAAAGATCTTTTGTTTGGAATTGCCAACTCAGTGACTTGGCATCCAATGACTTTTCCACATGGAATCCAAGGCATACCATTCATACTTGCAGATTTGTTTCAGAGGAAATATTTGTATTATGCGAATATGAAAAACTTCACATGTTTGGTATCGCCTTAATCCTACTTACCCACAGAATAAATCTGTCATATAATTTTAGCACACAGTGAATGCAATAAAAAAATGAAAAAGTAAAAAAAATAAAGAAATAAAAAAGACACAAAACGTAAAATTAAATAAAAAACACCTTTATAGCTATATTCGTTTTAGCAATAGTATAGCAGGCTATGTACACAAACACACATTTAAAAAAATATATATTAAAAATTAATTAAAAATAATAATATATATATATATATATATATATATACTAGTGTTTGTGACAAATGTACCCAATTGTTTTCCCTTTTCTTTCATAATTTTTTATTTAAATATAGGTATTTATTCTAATTATATTTATTATAGCAGGTTTTTTTATGTGGCAAATATACAAACACAATTTTTTTTCATATATAAAAAAAAAAAAAATGATAAAAGCCCAAAGCTTACCTTAGAGGGGGGGGGGGGGGAATATTTAAAAGATAGTCACTTTGAAGGTGTTTCTAATGTTTTGGCATTGTACTTTTTTTTTACATCTCTTCTGGCAGTACAGTGCCATGGGACTAGCAGTAGAAAAATAAGCCAAAATTCAAAATGTGCTCTAGCCGTTTGATGTCTTGCGGTGGGCCTCGCCAATGGATAACTAGCACAAATAGCATCCATTTTTAAAGTACAAACATACCATTATGGTTTTAGAAATGTTTTGTCCTTAACTCATTTGTAACAGAAAATAATTAGAAAGAATAAACGTTTTTTTCATACTTTTCACGGTTTTTCTTTTAATATATATTTTTAAATATATATTTAAATATATTTATAGTTAATTGTAAAAAGCGTAAAATTGGCCTGGTAAGGAAAGGGTGAACACTTTGACATTAAAATGATTAAAGAATAAACAACTTTATTTTTCAAAAGATTGCTTTGTAGCCCTATATTCTGACACCCAGAACTTGAAATGTTGTGTTAGCTGACATTGCTGACATTGCTGTGTTAGATTGTTTCTACTATGCACCGCAATACTCTTTAAGGGCAATAGCAGAACATGGTAGTTCTGGCATGCCAACTACTCAGCACCTCATAATTGTGCCTGCAGGGTAAAGAGGAGAGAAGGAGTTATAGTGCTGTACAGGTTTTTTGGTCTCGAGATGTAGATAAAAATAAATTTTTTATTCACTGGCAGCAAGCAGAAATCCTAAAATTGTATAGAACTGTAATACAATGTATATAAAAAAGTTGCAGAACAAAACCTTTAAAGTGGTAGTCTCATAAAGACAGTCCCTTTCCTTATGCCTTATTAAAGGAACTTAGAAAGCTAAAAGTGAACGGTAAAAGTAAAGACAACATATAGTTGTCCTTTGCTGCCTTTTTCACATAAAAAAAAACTGCTGAAAAAAACACAACATGGCCATTATGTGTGAGCAGAGTCTAATAGTGAACACAGGTCAAATAATGAATATATTCTTATCAATTGAAGGGATTTTCTGGGACTTATATACTGGTGACTAGAGATGAGCGAATCAATTCTACAGAATTAAAATTCAACCCAAATTTTTATAAAATGTAGAATTTCTTGCAATTCCATTTGGAATAATTTTTGCAGAGAGAGATAGAAAGGAAGGAATGACACCTGAATGTCATTCACAGGGAGATTGTAGCACTTTCAATTCTGGTCTGAATCAAATCAGACACCCAATTCGGACATACAAATCAAAATTCAGAACTAACACAGTGGCCTAGAAATGTACAGAAATCTCAATCCCAATCAAATGAATGGAGCAGAACTTGCAGAAGGTTTTCAAGAAAGAAATTAAAGTAAAATTACTGTTGCAGATTGTGGTGCAGAATTTCACAAGCCATTGACGTCTATGAAGACATCTGCATCCAGTGCTCACAACACTTACTGAAAGACACCACATGGAAATTTTTAAGTGGATTTATTTTTATTCCATAGGGTGGATTTGCATAATTTTCATAGCAGAAAACTTTGCAGAGGAAATTTACTTTTATGTATTCTTTGGTCTGAATACATTTGCAAACCCATACATG
The DNA here is from genome assembly GCF_014858855.1 of Bufo gargarizans. Classification (NCBI taxonomy): domain Eukaryota; kingdom Metazoa; phylum Chordata; class Amphibia; order Anura; family Bufonidae; genus Bufo; species Bufo gargarizans. The sequence continues at coordinate 130,936,060 of NC_058085.1, forward strand.
GATTCTGGACGCAGAATTTTATCACAGACTTCAAAGTTTTGTGAAATGTTGCACCAAAATACGCAATACAATCCTCAGCAACTACAACACAAAATTCAACACAGAAATTCCACTAGCAATTTTTTCTGAACAAAAATCACAGAAAAAGATTAAAAAAAACATTCTGCACGATGTTTTTAAATGAATATGCGGATGTGCATGGCTACATTAATAAAATAAAAATCATAGGAAATAACCTATCACAATAGATGAAAACATTATATATGGATGAAGCCCTCACTCTAATATGATAAAATCTGAGACTATCAGCCAATATATTTTGATTAAAACAAATCTGTGCCCATCTACCCACGCCAAGGTGGTCTAAGTCAGGCAGGTCCTTCGATAAACCTACCTATGCCGTTGGGTATCTACATTCATGAGACCTTGATTAGGTGGTACATGTAGCTGTGCAGACTCTTCCTCTTATTGGGTGCTTGGTGCATACAGAGGTGACTAGGAGCAGCTCGCTATATGTGCAGGGTCTGCTCTCCCGAATGTAGATGCCCAACGGCATAAATAGGTTTAGAGTAGGTCCTGCCGGAGACCACCTTGGTGCTGGTAAGCGGACACAGATGTGTTTTGATCAAAATATATTGGCTGAGAGTCTCAGATTTTATCGTACCAGAACGAGGCCTTAGTCCATATATAATGTCTGCATCTATTGTGTGAGTGCAGTATTTTCTGTGATTTTGAATTTTTGTTGCAAAATGGTTTCTGCGGAAATACTTTTTTATACACCACCTGTGAATCCACCCAAATACCCTGGAGCTTCTACATAACTCCCTACTGTGATCCAGTTCAGTAAAACCATGGTATTCTGGTTGTTATGTACATAGTAGGAGGACCATGGGTGGAAGCTCTTGATAAAAATGTGTTCACCATCAGCAGTCTATGCACTGGTAATAACAGCTGTAGGTCCTTGTGTCTATCAATGCGGTTGACTTGTCCTTGATTCTGTTGCCATATTGGAAATGTTAAAATTCGACCCAGAAAACCTTTATCAGTAGAAGACAAATGAGATGTTGCTTTGTTTAATACCAGGTTTAATGCCAAATTTGGATTCTTAATAAATAATCCATTACTGAGTTTTTGGCTTGAACATTCGTGTGAACAGACACATGTCCTGGCGATACAGATAACCCTGAGGTTTATATTGGTGAGATCAGACCAAGAACGAATCCGTGGTGTCAACATGAAACTTCTTCTTCTTGTCCTGGGACTTGCTGGTAGGTAGATGTCTACTTTTTTACGTATATACATTCGCCCACAGGAATATAATTTAAGGAGATATCAAGGTTCATTTACATAGATGGTATACATGGGTGTAAGGCAGCAGAGCTTGTGTACTATGAGGTGGAGACACTAGAGGAATGTTGTAGAACATCAATCTCCGACCATATTACGTGGTGTTTCCTCAGTCTTCTGCCTTTTTTATGTCATGGTGATCAGGGCTGGGCTTAGGAAAGTGTTACGTGTGTGGTCATCCACAGTACAATCTTGCTTAAAGGTGTATTCCATCATTTAACAAGTTATAGTCTAGGGCATCACTGGCTTATTAGCAACGAACCGACACCCAACACCTCCACCAATCAGCTGTTCCAGTGTGAAGTCAATGGGAGTAGCACTGCATTATTGAGCTCCATCCACTACACACTGCCCACTGGACAGAGCAGTGTACTTCGGCACTGGACCTATACTGGGCAAGACAAACAATGTGGGGGGGGGGGGGCATATTCTGCCTATTCTGAGATTGGGCCCTCACTTGTTAAAAGTTGCTGTACCCCTTTAAGGGGTCATCACTGATGACCTGACACCGAATGATCATGACCATCATGAACCATTTTATTATTTTACATAATAGACATTGGCATAGACTGGTAGGGTTGATCCTGCTGGTCAAAATGATAATTGGTAGTGGCGTTCCAGACAAAAGTACTTTTATTCTTTATGTAAGTGAAGACTTCAGTGAACACAGGGATAGGACCTATCCTTTCAGTGCAACTCAGCTTTCCAGTGCTGCCCCCCCCCCCCCCACCAAATCTCTAATTGCATAAAGAATAAAATACTTTTTCCTCGGTAATGCCACAACTGACTTTCACAAAACAGCTATCATTTTAATCAGCAAGATCAACACTACCAGGCAATATGTCTGGTGTAATGGGGTTTCTGCTGCCAGTGCAGTATGGCAGTCTTGTCTTGCCATTGTGGCACTGCTGCTCAGACATAGTACCGTACAGTCTATTATGTTTTACAGTGCATAGTGGTGTTATTTAGGTTGCTGCATGTAATACCTTTACAATATATGACTATAGAGGAGGAGAACGACTTCAACAGAAAGTAAACATAGGGCACCACTCATGGAAAGTCATCCACTATGATTTATGATGAATTATATAAACTTACCAATGGCGAAAGAGGCAAAATGTGAGGCTCCTTTCCCACCAATACAAAATCTGGAACAATACCCTAGCCACACCAACACTTTTGTACCATAAGGGACCTTAGGACCTATCACGCGTCAGCGCCAGGGTGCAAGTGACAACTCTGCCCAAGACACCCCTGAATGAAAGATCCTGCCTCCTGCAGTGATACAGAAGAGGAACGGGAACAAAGGTTCCGTCAAGAGACAAAAACTAATGGCAGCTTGAGCATGAAGTTAATTAAATGTCCTAATAATTTAACACTACTCAACTTTCCAATACCCTGCCGATCCAGCACAGATGCTCTGATGGTTGGGCATGTGCCAGTATGAAGTGTGAAGATGAAATTTTTGATCATATGAATTCCCATTTGTGTCCGTTCATTTAAATTTAATTTTAAGACCTGCAAATGTAGGTGCAAGAGAGTGAGGCTTTGTCTAAATATTTTCTCAAATTTGTTTTGGGATTCTGACTCGCTGCGGACCTGGGAACTGTCCGCTCCAAGGTCTGGGATGAGAGCAGATGAACAACACGTACACAGTGACAATTATAGAGCGCATGCGCTGGCTACGTTCCACTAGGGAATGGAGCTTTTTTTTTTATTGGTATAAACATCCATTCACACGTCCGTAGAATGAGTCCGCATCTGTTCCGCAAATTGCGGAACGGGTGCGGGTCCATTCATTCTATATGGGGACGTAATGGATGTGGAGAGCACACTATGTGCTCTCCACCGCCACATTTCCGGAGCGTGGCCCCGATCTTCTGGTCCGCAGCCCCGGAAAAAAATAGAACATGGCCTATTCTTGTCCGCAATAGGCACTTCTATGGGGGTGCCGACCGGGTGTATTGCAGATCCGGACAGGTGAATGAAGCTGTAACCCTTCAGGAAAGAAGACAGAAGCTCATCCTACCGTTGGAGACCTCGTGTACGGACCTAATCAGTGTTTTCCCGATCAAGACTCTGACTTCTTTCGCTGAACGGGCTTCCTAGCTGATGTCACTGCCAGATGATAACTCAATCGGTGATATATGTACCTTCATTCTGGGTGTAGTCAGGACTCCAGATGAAGTGTTGATGTAATTGTGTATTATGTTCTTTATCCTTTGTATATAGATGCAAAAGAAGGACATTATATCGCTCTATGTATAGACTACTTATTATATTTAATAAAATCATATTATAAACCTTCCTTTGAGGTGTAGCTGTAATTCAGTTAAGAGTCTTTCTTTAAAGAGTATCCGAACCTGAAGTCTTGCTCTTATCAGCAAAACACAGCAGTACAGCACATGACTGTGGAGGCCACCGGTTGGCTTTGGTAGTCATCTGGCAAATGCTTGTAAGCAAATACCATAGCCTCTGGGCTGGATTGATAGGGGGTTGAGGAACTAAATAGTGTTTTGAGGGTTAGTTTATGTCATTTATGGTTTTTATTTATTTTTTGTGAGTAGACAAATTAAACCTCTGAGTAATTTTCAAGTATCCTGTTACTTATTCGGCATTGACCAAAATATCATTTTCCCTGGTTGAGACTTCCACCAGAACTAGGACATATTTTGTATATTTTGTTTTTTCAGCTTTGGCTCTTGAGTAATATTTTTATTTATTGCATCTTTTCAGCTGCAGCCCCCATTGAGGACGATGATAAGATTGTCGGAGGTTACAGGTGCTTAGAAGGTTCAGTTCCTTACCAGGTGTCCCTGAACATCGGATACCACTTCTGTGGAGGGGCCCTCATTAGTTCCTTATGGGTGGTGTCTGCTGCTCACTGCTATCAAAAGTAAGGAACTCCAAAAACACCTATTTGTAAATGCTGTCGGACAATGGATAGCAAACTGGCATTGGGATCTTCAATTATTGCCTTAAGATTTGGATTTTGGCCAAAGTACTCCTAAATTAAATTGTGTGAAATAGAGAGGAGGACAATGGACATCACTGGTAGAATATACAGTAGATTAGGTCCTGTATGAAAAAATGTAAATCTGATCATACACATTAGAGAGCCATTAGCCAAATGCCCTGTACACATGCATGTTCAGCTCAATAGATACCAGATTCATCTGGCAGCAGTGTATCTCCCTGAGAATACAAGTATCTGGCAGCTGCAATCCCCATCAGGGAGAGTTAGGAGGCTACGATGAATACTAGATAGTCAACATCTTGGGTTTGCCCAACTTTTATCTTATATGTATGGCCAAATGAATAAGTAGGTGCTTTGGAGCCATGTACCTTGCATCTATAACCCCAAGTGATCAGCTGAGGAAAGAAGCATATGACATGGTCAACAATGTCCATCAGAGTGGGAGCCAATCCTTGCCAGATCTCTCCACTTTATAGAATGGGATCCTGATTGGAAGACCACCCTCTATGACATTCATGTGCTTTGTGAGGTCACATTAAAATATTTGCCAAAACAGGACAACCAAATGTGTCATATTTTTAAGGTGCGCAAGTTTGTTTATTGGCTGACCCCAATAAAAGTGTTGCACTAGTGTAGACTGCACGAGACAACTATGGTACATGGTCCAGCACCTTGAGCACAGACAAGGTCAACCGAGAAGACACTTCAGAGACTTGATTTACATGATGATGCATTTTTATATTTTAGGCACATTCAAGTCCGGCTTGGAGAACATAACATCAAAGTCTTTGAAGGACCCGAGCAATTCATTGCATCTTCTCAAGTCATTCCACATCCACACTACGACCCTTCTGTTCTTGACAATGATATCATGTTAATCCGGCTGAGAAAGCCAGTAAGGCTGAACAGTCAAGTACAGTTTGTCAGTCTACCGACCCACTGTGACCTGCCAGGGACTCAATGTCTCGTCTCAGGGTGGGGGAACACTCTGAGCAATGGGGGTGAGATAGAATAATTGGCAATTAATAACTTAAAGGGGGTTTCCTACTTAGATATTTATGGCATAGCCACACTATTCCATAAATGACCAATGGGTGTGAGTTGAGAACCGGGGCCCAATCTAACACTGCTGTGGGTGGTCATGCATTCATGGCTCTCTTTCCACTTCTATTGGCATTCCAAAACTAGATGAACATGCTTATATGGCTATGATTGAAAATTAGAATGGAGTGAAAGAAGAGAGCTACAGATGCACATCAGCATCTCCTCTTACATCAATGTGGCACGGGGACCCACACCTATCAGACTCAGTAATGTAATCTGTACACAGTGACTGCACCAGCAGAATAGTGAGTGCAGCTCTGGAGTATAATACAGGATGTAACTCAGGATCAGTACAGGATAAGTAATGTAATGCATGTACACAGTGACTCCACCAGCAGAATAGTGAGTGCAGCTCTGGAGTATAATACAGGATGTAACTCAGGATCAGTGCAGGATAAGTAATGTATGTACACAGTGACTGCACCAGCAGAATAGTGAGTGCAGCTCTGGAGTATAATACAGGATGTAACTCAGGATCAGTACAGGATAAGTAATGTATGTACACAGTGACTGCACCAGCAGAATAATAAGTGCAGCTCTCGAGTATAATACAGGATGTAACTCAGGATCAGTGCAGGATAAGTAATAATGTAATGTATGTACACAGTGACTGCACCAGCAGAATAGTGAGTGCAGCTCTGAAGTATAATACAGGATGTAACTCAGGATCTGTAGAAGAAAGGTTATGTCACTCCTTACTGATGCTTATTTAAATGGAAGGAGCGGTGACAACCGTTGTCTTTAATTTTCCTAGAGAATTATCCGGATGTCGTCCATTGCCTGAATGCTCCGATTCTGTCTGATTGGTTGTGTCATGATGCTTATCCTGGGCAGATCACCAGTAACATGTTCTGCTTGGGCTACTTAGAGGGTGGAAAAGACGCTTGTCAGGTAGGGGTCAAACTCTTGAATTTGAGATATAAATAGGTTTAAAGGGACGTCAGCCTTGAATCATCGGTTTAAATATTACAGGCATGCCATGTAGAAGATACTTCTTCATGCTCCAGTCACATCTAGGAATCAACTCTTTTTTTGCGATTTTTAGTTTTTCACCACCTCCAGGCTCAGGGTCTTTTCTTAGCGTTCTCCATGGGTGTTCGTTCTGGAAGGTGCAGACACCGTGAACTATAGAGCAGATTAATATAGGAAAATGCTACATCTCCTAGAAAGCAATGTTGAAGAACAGTGTTCACTGTAATACAAAGAAAATCGGGAAAGTCACCACTTAGGTGACACTAGTCATAGGCATAGCTGATCACGATCTGCTGAGACCCTGCCGACCTGCCATACAGTGATTGCATGATAGGTAATTGTGAGTCCAGTAGAGACATTACTCAACCAGTGCTTCTCCCAGACACCCAAGTTTCTCCTACTTTAGACCATCCTCCAACATTTGAGAAATCCCATACCTAACTTGTTTAGGAATGCCCGACAAACCTCACAGTAGCACCCACTCTGGGTTCACATTTCCACAACTAAGCCCACTTTGAGGCCATGCCATTTGGGACCTAAATGTGATCATTAAATGGTTAATATACCCTTATATGGGGTGATACAGCACATCACAGACTCACCAGTCTCCTTTTATGACCATGAAGGCCTCCAATCATGACCATCTCTTGTTTTTATAGGGTGACTCCGGGGGTCCTGTGGTCTGCAATGGACAGCTGCAGGGTGTCGTGTCTTGGGGCGATGGCTGCGCCGTACCTGGATACCCGGGGGTATATACAAAGGTGTGTAACTACGTGTCCTGGATCGAGGGAATCATGAACGCCTATTAGAAGCTTCTGGAGAGGAAGGAAAGCAAGTAAAACTGGAAGTGATTTTTTTTTTTTTTTCAGTAAAAATGTTTGTGACTGTAATAAAAATGTAAAAAAATTTGATAACATGTGAAAGTTCATTGCAGGGGGCAGATATCTGGTGCACGAGGGCCCCAGGTAAAGGGGCCCCTTGTGCTATAATAGGGCTTGCAGTGGGAGTTAGTTATTGCTGGAGGCTTCTTACTGTAGAGGGAGTGGCTTGGCTTAGCATGTCAAGGGTGTGGCTTATCATATCAGGGGTGTGATTTACCATGTCAGGGGTGTGGCTTACTGTGTAAGAGGTGTGGTTTACCATATAAGAGGTGTGGCTCATCATGTCAGGGGTGTGCTTACCACATCAGGGGTGTGGCTCATTACATTAGAGGTGTGGCTTATTTTTCAGGGGTGTCGCTTATCATACCAAGTGTGTTGCTTACCATGCCAGGGGTGTGGCCAACTATGTAAGAGGTGTGGTTTACCATGTAAGAGGTGTGACTTGCCACAATGATGAGGAGTACAGTGTAATTTTTGTCTGCAGGAATTATACTGTCCTGGAAATAGAAAATCTGTAAGGGCTCATGCACACGACCGTATGTATTTTGCGGAATTGAACAGCTGGCCCCTGATAGAACAGTACTATTCTTGTCCGTAATGCGGAACGGAAATACGGACATACGGAAACGGAATGCACATGGAGTAACTCCTGTTTTTTTCATGGACCCATTGAAGTGAATGGTTCTGCATACAGTCCACAAAACAAACGTAACGGACACGGAAAGAAAATACGTTCGTGTGCATGAGGAGTCCGACAATATAGCAGCACGAAGCTACAACATGAGGGTCTCATCCTAGATGACTGCCCTCCCGGTCATTCGCTGTCACTGGCAGCGACACATTTGGGATTCTAGGGTCATATGGCCTTAGTATGAGTGACCGTGGTGGTGGTTTGGCATGTTTATGTGGCACTAGCGTGTGCAGCACACGTCCTAGAGATGTAACAGATCGTCCAGCCCGCTGCGTTATCAACATAGAAAGCGGCAGTGCGCTGGCGTAACTGCATAGTCCAGCTATTCTAACACATAGCGCTCCGTGTGAAGAGGATCCGCCATGTTAATGGTGTAGCATGTGGCTGGCGCTGTATGTGCTGCATGCATCCTGTGTGCAAGAGGTGTATGTGCAGTACGTGTGCGAGGGGTGCACATGTAGCATGTACAGTGCTGTGTGCGGTTGGTATGTGCATGGCCTGCGGTGTGCGAACGGTGTGTAAGGGATTTATGTGTCCATCAAACTGAATGCCATAAAAAGCAGATGGAGCGGTGGACGTACGGTATAATTACATCCTAAGACAAACCGCAAGTTAAAGGGGCTGAAAATGTCTGATAGACAATGTCGTACCTCCCAACTTTTTGAGGGACACTTGTGTGTGAAATTCTATTTTTCCTGCATATTTATACTTTAATAGTTTTCTTAGTGCACAATATCACAAACATTTCTAAAATCCAAATGACATCAAATAATGAAATAATATACAATCCAGGCTCTGATACAGAGAGGAACCAGACGCTTTCTGCATCAATATTGTAAATGTAACAATACAAATCTGTCCCTCAGATCAAAAAGAGGAGCATTTCAGGTGCAAAATAGGGACTGTCCCTCCGAAAGAGGCAGACGGGAGATCTGGACAATGTAAATGTCCGATAAATGGGGGTACAACCCCTAAGGTCTGCACTTATTTCCAGAACAGGGGCCCTGACACCCTCCTGGTGTGAAAATTACTTTTTAAAACAATTTTTAAGATGAAACAATATTTAGGTTCCCTCCACAAAAAGAGACTTCTCGCCTCATAGGAAAATAGGAAGATATTTATCCCCCTCTAGTGGCCGAGGGTTTACATGACACTTACAAACTAATGTTCACACGGCTGTATTTTCGGACCTAAGCGATCATCACACGTATGATTATCTATCTATCTATCTATCTATCTATCTATTATCTATTATCTATCTCATATCTATCTATCTATCTATCTATCTATCTATCTCATATCTATCTATCTATCTCATATCTATCTATTATCTATCTATCTATCTATCTATCTCATATCTATCTATTATCTATCTATCTCATATCTATCTATTATCTATCTATCTCATATCTATCTATCATCTATATATTATCTATATCTATCTATCTATCTATCTATCTATCTATCTATCTATCTATCTATTATCTATTATCTATCTCATATCTATCTATCTATCTATCTAACTATTATCTATCTATCTATCTATCTATCTATCTAACTATTATCTATCTATCTATCTATCTATCTATCTATCTATGTGTCTAGAAATAAACAAAGAAAAATCCAGCACCTCCATGTGGAGCATGTGCAAGCTACCATGGCTATTATATATGTAGAAATAGAAGTAGCACCTTGCAGATTGGTAGATGGGCCGGACATATTTTTGATCAATAATATACACTAGGAGCTTCTACTTTGTCTGAGGGTACGTCTACACAACGACATTTGTCGCGCGACATTTTGTTGCACTAATGTCGCGCGACAATTTTTATAATGGCAGTCTATGGTGTCACACTGCAACATGCAACATGCTGCGACTGCGACGCAACAGTCGCAGAAAATCCATTCGAGATGGATTTTTCTGCGACTGTTGCGTCGCAGTCGCAGCATGTCGCATGTTGCAGTGTGACACCATAGACTGCCATTATTAAAAATTGTCGCGCGACATTAGTGCAACAAAATGTTGCGCAACAAATGTCGTTGTGTAGACCTAGCCTAATAGTGAGTATAGCAGTCCTGCATTTTACCTTCTTTACATATTCACCATTTACCTGTGTCTTAGTGCATACAGTGGTGTGCTGATACTTTTAGTTCTACATATCTATCTATTTATAATCTATCTTTATATCTACAGTGGATATAAAAAGTCTACACACCCCTGTTAAAATGTCAGGTTTCTGTGATGTAAAAAAATTAGACAAAGATAAATCATTTCAGAACTTTTTCCACCTTTAAGTGAGCTATAAACTGTACAACTCAATTGAAAAACAAACTGAAATCTTTTAGGTAGAGGGAAGAAAAAATATAAAAATAAAATAATATGGTTGCATAAGTGTACACACCCTTAAACTAATACTTTGTTGAAGCCCCTTTTGATTTTATTACAGCACTCAGTCTTTTTGGGTAGGAGTCTATCAGCATGGCACATTTTGACTTGGCAAGATTTGCCCACTCTTTTTTGCAAAAACATTCCAAATCTGTCAGATTGCGAGGGCATCTCCTGAGCACAGCCCTCTTCAGATCGCCCCACAGATTTTCAATTGGATTCAGGTCTGGGCTCTGGCTGGGCCATTCCAAAACTTTAATCTTCTTCTGGTGAAGCCATTCCTCTTTATGTTCAGCTTTCTAGCAGAAGCCTGAAGGTTTTGTGCCAATATTGACCGGTATTTGGAACTGTTCATAATTCCCTCTAGCTTAACTAAGGCCCCAGTTCCAGCTGAAGAAGAACAGCCCCTTGGCATGATGCTGCCACCACCATGCTTCACTGTGGGGATGGGGTTCTTTTGGTGATGTGCAGTGTTGTTTTGGGGCCAAACATATCTTTTGGAATTATGGCCAAAAAGTTCAACCTTGGTTTCATCAGACCATAACACCTTTTCCCGCATGCTTTTGGGAGACTTCAGATGTGTTTTTGCAAAATGTAGCCTGGCTTGGATGTTTTTCTTGGTAAGAAAAGGCTTTCGTCTTGCCACTCTACCCCATAGCCCAGACATATGAAGAATACGGGAGATTGTTGTCACATGTACCACACAGCCAGTACTTGCCAGATATTCCTGCAGCTCCTTTAATGTTGCTGTAGGCCTCTTGGTCGCCTCCCAGACCAGTTTTCTTCTCGTCTTTTCATCAATTTTGGAGGGACGTCCAGTTCTTGGTAATGTCACTGTTGTGCCATATCTTCTCCACTTGATGATGACTGTCTTCACTGTGTTCCATGGTAGATCTAATGCCTTGGAAATTCTTTTGTCCCCTTCTCCTGACTGATACCTTCTAACAATGAGATCCCTCTGATGCTTTGGAAGCTCTCTGTGGACCATGGCTTTTGCTGTGGGATGCGACTGAGAAAATTTCAGGAAAGACCAACTAGAGCAGCTGAACTTTATTTGGGGTTAATTAGAGGCACTTTACATGATGGCCGGTGTCTGCTGACTCCTATTTAACAGGATTGTGAATGTGATTGCTTAATTCTGAACACAGCTACATCCCCAGTAATTAGAGGGTGTGCACACTTATGCAACCACATTATTTTAGTTTTTTTGTTTACTTCCCTCCACCTAAAAGATTTCAGTTTGTTTTTCAATTGAGTTGTACAGTTTATAGGTCTCATTAAAAGTGGAAAAAGTTCTTAAATGATTTATCTTTGTCTCATTTTTTTACATCACAGAAACCTGACATTTTAACAGGGGTGTGTAGACTTTTTATATCCACTGTATCTATCTTTCTCTATGTGATATCTTTATAACAAGTTATCATCAATAAGGGGTTAATAGAATTAGGTTTAATATAACCGGTGACAATCCGGCGTTCTGTGCGGCCGGGCCGTGTTCCTGTGCTGTGATGGTTTTAAGGCTAAAGATAAATGTATGAGAAAGCTGTGGTCAGAGCAACCAAAGTCACCGAGAGATTTGTGTAAATTCTTACAGACCTTCTGCAGGTTATCTCTGGGCTCCTGCTGAATGCAGATAAATGAGAACAAAGTCAACAGGTGAAGACAGTGCACACCTTATATACTGGACACATATCCACATAGGAGTGAGGGTCTTCATCTCTCTCTGTAGGAGTTCTCTCGAGCCCCAGGATAGACATGGAGTAACCTCTCCAGTATTATATTTTTACATATAAGGATAACTCTCCAGCAATATTCCAGAAGTGCTCTTTACTATATCATAGCTCTGTTACATCCATATATTTCACATCCTTTCATTATAGGCACTTATGTTATGTGGTCACCAGCCTGACAACCCCTCGGGAACCTGCTCTCCTGTATAGACAGATTTTCAGTCCCCCCTGTGCAGCTGACTTCCTGCAAACTGCAGGATTGTGTCATCCCCTATCGAAATCCTTCTGGCAGTGCCAAAATTCCTCCCTTCCCCAGCCAGATGCACACACCTTGTACCTCTAGATGTCTCCCCAGGTTTAGAGCTCTGCAGAAGATATCATTTACACTCTATCTAGGGGACCAGGAGAGTGATTATATAATAAGTCCCTACAATGAACGAGTTGTAAAGGCTCCTTCGCACACTGTAATATCTGGGAGTGCTGTGTGCAGGATCTCCAGTATGCAGCTTCACACAGATCTCTCTCTTGTCCTGATTTTTTTGTCATGAGACGACCACTTTTGAAAAAAACAATATGATTTCCCAATAATGTGCCACAATCTGTTCGTGCTGCGTAGACATTTCCAGTCCGGATTTTGTTAGGTTGTTGCAAAATTATATAGAAACGTATGAGGATTAGTGGCAATGATGATTAAAAGGGCATCTCTAGGGACACTGTAATCTCCAAATATCGAACATGGCTCATGTGTTCTTACATAGGAAAGAGAAAATATGGTTCCTGACAACTGGAAAGAAGGAGGCAGCACAAACTGTGGTTGCACACTTGAAAGGAAAGTGGCCACAAATCTTGTCCATGATAGAGTCTTGGGAGACATTCCTTTATTCAACCTTCAGTCCTTTCATGTAAAAGGGTTTCTCCATAGGATATTCCATAAAGTCTGTCCATGCCTGGGGACAACAATTATGTCAAGGACAGTGGTCTCTCAATCTCTTTCCTAACAGAATAGATGGCCACGGGTCATCCCATCCGGGTGGAGAAAGAAGGAAGTGGTGACCACACCATGATTGTCTCTCAATCCATTCTGTTATATGATTAGAGCCTACAGTAGCTCACGCACAACCATCTCTGCAATCATTCTCCATCTGGTACTAGGATCCCAACACCATATGTATCTACAGGAAAGCTGAGATCTTTCAAGAAGCATTTCATGCAATAGAGTCAAACAGTGCTTAAAGGGATTATCCCATGATTAATGTAAAAAATCAAAATCCAATATCATATAGTACATGCCAGTCTCTTTCTAACCAACTTAGAACCAGCCCTGTACCTCACATGGATCCAGAGATTTCCCCATTGAATGCTACAATTGTTTCGGCAGATGTATTTCAAGCTGTCAGCATGGTCTCTCCCAGAGGTGTGTCCTTTCTGCTGCAGTTGGAGGATCTAACTGAGCATGTGTGGCCATCTAAGTGAGCAGGTCAGAGAAATAAAAAAATGAGCAAACAGCAGGTGGCGCTATACGGATAGATTTCATTGAATAACTAAGTGACTATACTAAAGTTTTAATTACAAGCAATTAAGTAAGTATTCAGATCCAGTTGCTGGTTTGAAAAATGTAGAACATTTTTAATATGAAAAAACTGGAAGAGGAACAAGGTGTCAAGTAACATTAAGCTGTCTGTTAGGTGGGTCTGCTTTCTGGTCACAGTTGATAGTTATTGTGGATGATCAGCAGCTGTGGAACTTTAAAGGGGTTATCTAATAGTAGAAATATCCCTCCCCGCCACAATGCCTGGACCCTTCCTATAGACAATAGTTACCCGGTCCCTGGTACCCGCGTCCTTCAAAAACACTGCACAACCACCACTGCATCTCCCCGTAGCGTGGATCAAAACCTCCGGTGATGGGGGGGAGCAGCCAATAGCAGGCCGCAATGGTGACCAGCCTCCCTAGCACCACCCGCCAGGCAGCGGCAGTTGTGCAGCAATCCGGTGAGACGCAGGTTCCACGGACCGGGTAAGTACAGGAGGGGTCCAGGCATTGTGGGGAGGGGGGGTTACTAATGGATAAACCCTTTAAGGGATCTGTTCACACTGTTATCATGGTTTCCATTTATAACTGAAGCTATCACACTCTCCTGGATCTTACAGACTTGTAACTAAGGGTGCACCTAGCCTTTCTGCTTCCTGAGGTGAAAATTAAAAAAAAGTGCCCCCCCTATACCAAATTCTTAACCTAACCCCTTCCCTCCTAACATTACGTATATCACTACAGAACATACAGGGTAATACAGCCCCATACCTCTTACATCCAGTGACGTCTTTTTGATGTAGATGTTCTCTTTCCTCATCTTTTCCTTTCAGACCTTCAGACCAGGACACCATTTCTCTGCAGTTTGAAAAAAGAAATCTTAATTTACTACTTTTCCATCATCCTCCCATCTTCTGGACAAATCATCCTACCACCCCCAATACTGTGCTCCCCAATACTATACTGCAGAAACAGATAAACCCCCTGATAATAGTAATACCATGCAGATAGTACCCCCTTCAACAATTACTGGCACGCAGTGACCTAAAATAACTGCGCCCAGCAAATAGTGCCCCTGACACTAATAGTGTAAACATAACATGTTCCCCATAGATCCCCAGTAGTAATAGAGCCCACCATAATGCCCCCAGTAGTAATAATTATCCTTATAATGTGACAGTACAAAAAATGCCCCTTATAATGTGCCAGTGCAAAAAATACCCACTTTTAATGCCCCCAGTTGAGCTAATGTCCCCATAGTGCCCCCATAATGTGCCAGTATAAAATACCCCTATATAGTGTCCCCAGTAAATGCCCCCATAGTGCTCCTCTCCCCCTTCCTACTAGTGCCCCCCATAATGTACCAGTATAAAAAGCTCCTATATAGTGCCCCAGTAGATGCCTTCAATGTCCCCCATAATTTGCAAGTATAAAATACCCCTTCTTAGTGCCCACCCGTAGATGACCCCATAGTACTCCTCTCCCCCTTTCCCCATAGTACCCTACCAAAATGTGTCTCAGTATAAAATGCCCCTATTCAGAGCCCCCCATATAAAATACCCCTTCTTTGTGGCCTCAGTAGATGCCCCCATAGTGTTCCTCTTCCTCCATAATGCCCCCATATAAAATACCCCTTCTTTGTGGCCTCAGTAGATGCCCCATAGTGCCCCCCAATAATGTGCCAGTAAGAAATGCCCCCACAGATGCCCCATAGATGCCCCCCCAATCATGTGCCAGTAAGAAGTGCCCCCCAATCATGTGCCAGTAAGAAGTGCCCCCACAGTGCCCCCATAGCGCTCCTCTCCTGTATTGTACCATATAAAAAAAAATTAACAAATATACTTACCTCCATCAGGCTGGCAGCAATGCGATGCAGGCCTTTTCTGTCCTGTGTCCCGCGCTGTATGGCTCAGGCGGCGCAATGACTTCATCTCTCCGCCTGCACTGGCCTCTGATAGGCTGCAGGCCTAGTACCTGCAGCCTATCAGAGGAACGGGGAAGGGAGATGCACATCCATCTGTATCGCTGTCCTGAGGAGATCTCCCTGTGCCCTGCCGCTGCTGCCCCCCACTTGTCACCAGGGCAGCGCCGCCTGAGGCGATCGCCTCACCTCGCCTAATTGGTGGTGCAGCCCTGCTTGTAACGTGGTCTATCGAGGTTCTGTCAATGTTTCTGCCATTTTGATTGCAAGAAGAGCCTTACATGCTGCACTTGATGCTGTTTTAATAAATTTTTATGCACAGGAACTGGAATTAAAAGTGCTGTTGGAACAAGACTATAAAATACTATAGCGATAGTAAAAGGGTTATCCAATCTGTGCTCTTCACTAACTTTCCACCGGCACAGGTCCCCTCTTCCGGTGGTACCATCAGGTTTAATTGGCAGTACAGGCAAGCCACGCTCTGGTGAGATCCTCACGCCGCTTTCCTGTACAAGCGCACTCCCAATTCAGCTGCAAGAAGTGTCCAAAAGCAGCTTTGTCAGTGCGGGAGTTTTACAGGATCTCGAGCCCCAGCCATGGCACAAGTGGTTGCTGAAAGCTACTGTTGATGTCAAGGGGCTGTTCAATTCATTTTTACTAAAGCTGCAGAGAGACGCCGTAATGGGAGAGGCCGCACATGCGCCAATATGCGTGCTCCCTTGCGCCCGGCTGGCCAAGTCAGAAGAAAAGAGAGGAAGACACAGCGCAAGTGCGGCCACCGCTGCGGTATCGCCGCTGCGGTGGCCGTAACCTATGACAATAAGATGTAAACACAGCTAAGGGAAAATAACAAGTATGGACGAAAGAAGAAGAAATTGATAATTACATGAATAGGGTAAGTTGATTATTTTGGTATAAGGAACGCAATGAATGGAACTTCTCAACCCCTTTAAGCACTGCCCAACAATATAAAAAAACACAACTTGAAATGTATCCGATGTCAGCATTCTGGGTAATAGAGGTTAGTTAGTTTCTTTTAAAAGCAGAATTGAAACATATGACACAAAAAGGAAAATCAGGTGGGTCTCTGGGCTTGGATTGGCTGAGTGTGTTCTAGGTGTGACCTGGTTTAAGGTGTCATAAAACAAGGCGAAGTGTCAATGCTCTGCATGATGGTGTTGGTCTCCAGGTGTTGGGCCAAGAACACTTTTAGTGTTTATGGAGGAACTTTTTTATATTTTGTTTTCTTTTTTTCTCTCTTTTTTTTTTTGCTACCTAATTTCCATTAACATTTTTGACATTGGCCAATTTGTATCAGTCACTCACCTTAGATGATATTCTTATTATAAACTTTTTTCCCCATTTCCTCTTTTTCTGGTTATGAAAAGAGATCAAAGATTAACTTAAAGATAGAAACCGATGAGAATTTCTGAAAGTCGTTAATTGACAAACCACAATCAACAGCTCCTTCTGCTGGCTTCCAAGGCGAGTGCCACCAAGATTTGTCATAGAAGTTTGCAGATGGGAGCAGAATTTTCTCTTTTTGTATGAGGTTGTAACATTGTGGGGACAGGGGGCACTGTGATACAAACTGACGAGAAGCCTTTACAAAAACCCTCTAGGGAATTTATCATTGTAGGGTAGAAAGCTTGTACCTGATATCATAAAGCCAGCCATGCAGCAAGGGACCTGCCAACATCTTGAGATATTTCTTTACCCCTTACACGGTGGAAGAGTCACTTAGGTTACACTCAGCAAGGATTGCACACCTGCAAAGAGATCCCACACACTTTTCCTGATTTTCCTACACAAGGATTCATTTTAGATTGGATTATTTAGGAGAGAATGAAAGAAAAGGGGATTAAGGGATAGGAATGGACAGGATGGTAAAATTTAAAGAACAAAATCAGTGACATAAGGGAAGTGGTAAATCGTCTTTATCCGGATAGGACTACATATAGACGTGAAGCCATGCATGTAGGACATTAGGATCTTGGCCAACATACAACCCCCTGAAAATTGGGGTAAAAAGAACCAATCAACCTTGTAGTTATATCAACAGGGGTGTACATATAAATCATTGGGCCCCATAGCAAGAGTCTGAATTGGGCCCCCAGCTCCGCCCACTACCACCTTTTGCCCACCCCAGTAATAGCCCTGGCTCCTCCTCCGCCGTACCCTCTTTTTCCAGTGGCTAGGGGATAACTTCAAACAACCGGACTAGCCCTTTAAAGCGGGAATATCCAACCTACAGCCCTCCAGCTATTGCAAGTACAAGGCAGGGCAGGCAAGAAGGTTTAGTTTTGCATCAGCTGGGGGTTGGGCATCACTGACAAAGTGTATTTCAACTTTTAAATACAGTTTATTAAACCCTATTGTAAGTGCCTTTTGTTGTAAGACATTTTCTCTAGAGTTTTTTTCTCTATGTGAAATAGGCGCTGAATTCAGGTGTGTATAACGCTTTATAATCCTTACTCTCATAAACCACTGATATTACACTGGTGTATGGGAGTAAGGATCTCACTGGGGCTGCAGTGAGCCATGTACTGCACACATCACTGCTCCTGCCTGTCTGCTTTGGTAGAACCGGTGTTCTGCCAGATTTCTATACCTTGCCAAAACGCTATACTGGAAGTAACGCGGCCGCACAGGAATCAGCTGGAGGAGGGTGTGTACGGCGCTGTGCAAGCACACATCCACTGGATTCGCAAAAAAATCATTGCTGCGCCGCGGGAGAAGGACTTCATGCGTGAAACCGTACACCGCGCATGCGCACTTAGGGGTAGGTAGATTTTTCAGTGCAAAATGTTCTATCAGATCTCCCTACCCCTGAGTGCGCACGCGCGCACAAATCATAATGAGCAGTTCATCCTTACAGCAGAGCTGAGTGCAGAATATCGAGGTCACCACATAGCAGAGCTGAGTGCGGGATATTACCCCAATATCCTGGAGTATCACACTGCAGAGTGCCATGTCCCGCCCGCTCAGTTCTGTCTGCTGCTGCGATACACTGGCCAATCAGCAGCAGGAGCTTAGCACTGCTAAATGCTGATTGGCTAGTGCAGTCCCCAGCAGACAGAGGAGAGCGAGCGCTCACCCGGTTGCAGGGCTCGCTGTCAGGGTCAGGGACATCGCTGTCTGTGCACTATGTTGTGCACACAATGTATGTAAGGGAGGAGAGGGAACCCGAGCAGAGGGGGAAGCAGGGCTCGTCTGAACCGCAGATAGGGCTGTGGCAATGTCATAATACACAACTGGAGACATTGTAGGGGGCAGGGTCTTCTATCCACTCTGGGCCCCCCCTCGGCACGGGCCCCGTAGCAGATCTGCCTATATTGGCGGTACGCCACTGTATATCAAATATATAGACCATGTAAAGGCCCTTTTACATGGGAGATTATTGTTAAGATGATCACTAACAAGCAGTGATCATCTGGCAGTGTAATACTGCCGCCAATGAACGAGCAACCACTTGTACATTGGGTAATCAAGAACCTTTAACATGATTTAAAAAATCCTGGTTTGCCGGCAGCCAATTGAGCTGTGTAATAGGTGCTCTGCCGCCGGCAAACAATGAGACAGTATAGGGTAGTGTGATGCATTAGCTATTACTCTTCCCCATACTGAGGAGGAGATCGCTGCATGTAATAGCAGCGGTCTCTTGCTCTGACGAGCAGGCGATTGATGGAACGCTCACCTCCCAACAATCGTCCACTCTATCTGCCCGTCTAATTGGGACCTAAGGTAGTTTGGTTGCTAAATCTTTAGCAACTTTCATTCCCATATGAAACAATTAAAGCTGCTTGGGGAGGGGGGCACAATTTTGGGAAGATAGGACAATTGAAAACACAATGGTATTGAATAATGCAATAGTGCACTTTGTCTACTGTTTACAAGTGCGAAAATAATCCTATTTAGTGTGTCGATGCCAGTGCGCAGGGTGTTCATAGCAGAGGACATCTAATTGGACCTGTGTCTCTTAGGCCTCTTTCACACAAGCGAGTTTTCCGCGCGGGTGCAATGCGTGACGTGAATGCATAGCACCTGCACTGAATCCTGAAACATTCATTTCAATGGGTGTGCGTACATGAGCGTTTTTTTTTTTCACGCATCAGTTCTGCGTTGCGTGAAAATCGCAGCATGTTCTATATTCTGCGTTTTTCACGCAGCCCTGGCCCCATAGAAGTGAATGGAGCTTCAGTGAAAAATGCATTGCATCCGGAAGCAAGTGCAGGTGCGATGCGTTTTTCACTAATGGTTGCTAAAAGATGTTGTTTGTAAACCTTCAGTTTTTTATCACGCGCGTGAAAAACGCATCAAAACGCATTGCACCTGTTACAATTTTGCTACTGTTTAGAAGTGCACAACTTAATGTATCATTTTGCATCAAACACCAGCAAGCATCTTCCCCCTAAAAGGGACAAGTTTTGGGGAAAATTTTTTATTTAGTAAAACATAACAAATCAGACAGTGCAGTGTGTTTCTAAACAGACTATGTATGTCAGTGTGATTGCGTTCGTGAGCTTGAAAGAGGAAAGAGAGAGGGAGAAAAGGAGAGAGAGAAATTCTAAAAAGAAAGAGAGAACAACAATAAAGAAAAAATATTTCTTAGGATACCACAGAACGTCATCCACCAATTTACAGACTTTTGATTCAGGTAGAATCCATTTGGAACAAAATCACAGAAATATAGTGACCAATATGGGGGAACTGCTCAGACCCCAAACACTGTGGCGTGTTTCTCATTGAGGGAGCAGTCCCACCGAATGTGGACCGCAGCAAACAACCATCCCCAGCAAAAAATGCATACAATTCTGTGGTTTATAGAATCCATTTGGACCCAAATCAAAACTTTAAGAAATTCTCTCATCTCTAATTTTGAGTCATCCCTCAGGAAATAGAGTTTAGTAGTAAGTGATTGGCTCCAAGGTCACCTCCAAATAGAGTCATTATTGGAATCCATTATTGTGTTAGAGGCCTCGGCTGACCTCAGGAGACTGGTTTAGTGGTGGGCAGTTTTTTTCCCTAGAGAAAGATAAAACATGGAAAGTAGCAGGTCAGCCATTCACATAACCGTTCTATTCATCTTTATTGGAGTACCAGAAACAGGCAGGTTCTGTACTCAGCTGTCTCCAGAACTCCGGTAGAGTTGAATGAAGCAACATTAGTGGCAGCACGCATCCCAACCTGCCACTTTGTTAATTTCAAGGGGCCCCAAGGGGGACAGGTTCCACATTCTCATTAACTATGGGGGTCCAAGCAGTATGACCCCCCTCCCCCAATCTAATCGTTATCCCTATCCTGTGGATAGAGGGTAACAACTAACAGCATCAAATACAACAAAATCTACTTCCATGGATGCAAATGAGATTTCTGCAACCACATTCTCTGCTGCAGAAATTTTCTGTCTGTGCAGCGAAAATAAAATCTGTCACAGAAGTAGCATGCCTATTGTTGAATGAGAATGGGACTTATCCCAATGTAGATCTGCTGTGGCGTGTCAGCCTCAGATCTCTGCTGCAGAAAGGCAGGTGTGTCCTTTCTTACCTTTGCTCTTGGCTGCACGAGTTCTGATATGTGTTTTGCATCAGATGACCAGCTTTTCAAAAAACATGTTTGTATGATATTGTGCCACAGGATGTCTATCCTATGTATATCTAGGCTTGGCCACCCAGTGGTTGTTTTGTGAGTTACAGCCTGTCAAGTGTTTGTCCAGCATGTCATTTTATTGTGTTGATTTGGTTGGAGTCCTTATTGGAGAAAATGTGGACACTTCTGTACTCTGATTAAATGGCTGACATGTGAACTTGCCCTTAATACTTTCATAATATGACATAAGATAAAACATTACCTCAATTTAAAAAAAAAATCATATCAAATCTAGATGGAAATAAATTTAACTGTGTCTCCAAACAGAATTGTAGCATATATAGGATCTATACCACATGAATCTGTAATAAGTAGAGTTGAGCGAACACCTGGATGTTCGGGTTCGAGAAGTTCGGCCGAACTTCCCGGAAATGTTCGGGTTCAGGATCCAAACTCGACCCGAACTTCGACCCGAACCCAAACCCCATTGAAGTCAATGGGGACCCGAACTTTTCGGCACTGAAAAGGCTGTAAAAAAGCCCAGGAAAGGGCTAGAGGGCTGCAAAAGGCAGCACAATGTAGGTAAATCCCCTGCAAACAAATGTGGATAGGGAAATGAATTAAAATAAAAATTAAATAAATTAAAATTAACCAAAATCAATTGGAGAGAGGTCCCATAGCAGAGAATCAGGCTTCATCTCACCCACCACTGGAACAGGCCACTGTCAGATCTTTAGGCCCCGGCACCCAGACAGAGGAGAGAGGTCCCATAGCAGAGATTCAGGCTTCATGTCATAGCAGAGAATCAGGCTTCACGTCACCCACCGCTGGGAAAAGGCCATTGTCAGATATTTAGGCCCCGGCACCCAGACAGAGGAGAGAGGTCCCATTGCAGAGAATCAGGCTTCATGGCATAGCAGAGAATTATGCTTCATGTCACCCAACACTGGAACAGGCCACTGTCAGATATTTTTTAGGCCCCGGCACCCAGACAGAGGAGAGGTTCATTCAACTTTGGGTTGCCCCGCAATATAATGGTAAAATGAAAATAAAAAGAGGATTGAATGAGGAAGTGCCCTGGAGTCCAATAATATATGGTTAAGGGGAGGTAGTTATAAATGTCTAATCTGCACAAGGGATGGACAGGTCCTGTGGGATCCATGCCTGGTTCATTTTTATGAACGTCAGCTTGTCCACATTGGCTGTAGACAGGCGGCTGCGTTTGTCTGTAATGACGCCCCCTGCCGTGCTGAATACACGTTCAGACAAAACGCTGGCCGCTGGGCAGGCCAGCACCTCCAAGGCATAAAAGGCTAGCTCTGGCCACGTGCACAATTTGGAGACCCAGAAGTTGAATGGGGCCGAACCATCAGTCAGTACGTGGAGGGGTGTGCACACGTACTGTTCAACCATGTTAGTGAAATGTTGCCTCCTGCTAACACGTTCCGTATCAGGTGGTGGTGCAGTTAGCTGTGGCGTGGTGACAAAACTTTTCCACATCTCTGCCATGCTAACCCTGTCCTCAGAGGAGCTGGCCGTGACACAGCTGCGTTGGCGACCTCTTGCTCCTCCTCTGCCTTCGTCTTGGGCTTCCACTTGTTCTCCTGTGACATTTGGGAATGCTCTCAGTAGTGCGTCTACCAATGTGCGCTTGTACTCGCGCATCTTCCTATCACGCTCCAGTGCAGGAAGTAAGGTGGGCACTGGGCACATTGTCTTTGTACCGGGGATCCAGCAGGGTGGCAACCCAGTAGTCCGCACACGTTAAAATGTGGGCAACTCTGCTGTCGTTGCGCAGGCACTGCAGCATGTAGTCGCTCATGTGTGCCAGGCTGCCCAGAGGTAAGGACAAGCTGTCCTCTGTGGGAGGCGTATCGTCATCGTCCTGCGTTTCCCCCCAGCCACGCTCCAGTGATGGGCCCGAGCTGCGTTGGGTGCCACCCCGCTGTGAACATGCTTCATCCTCATCCTCCTCCACCTCCTCCTCATCCTCGTCCTCCTCGTCCTCCAGTAGTGGGCCCTGTCTGGCCACATTTGTACCTGGCCTCTGCTGTTGCAAAAAAACTCCCTCTGAGTCACTTCGAAGAGACTGGCCTGAAAGTGCTAAAAATGACCCCTCTTCCTCCTCCTCCTCCTCCTCCTCCTCCTGGGCCACCTCCTCTTCCATCATCGCCCTAAGTGTTTTCTCAAGGAGACATAAAAGTGGTATTGTAACGCTGATAACGGCGTCATCGCCACTGGCCATGTTGGTGGAGTACTCGAAACAGCGCAACAGGGCACACAGGTCTCGCATGGAGGCCCAGTCATTGGTGGTGAAGAGGTGCTGTTCCGCAGTGCGACTGACCCGTGCGTGCTGCAGCTGAAACTCCACTATGGCCTGCTGCTGCTCGCACAGTCTGTCCAGCATCTGCAAGGTGGAGTTCCACCTTGTGGGCACGTCGCATATGAGGCGGTGAGCGGGAAGGCCGAAGTTACGCTGTAGCGCAGACAGGCGAGCAGCGGCAGGATGTGAACGCCGAAAGCGCGAACAGACGGCCCGCACTTTATGCAGCAGCTCTGACATGTCGGGGTAGTTGTGAATGAACTTCTGCACCACCAAATTCAGCACATGCGCCAGGCAAGGGATGTACGTAAAACCGGCTAGTCCCAGAGCTGCAACGAGATTTCGCCCATTATCGCACACCACCAGGCCGGGCTTGAGGCTCACCGGCAGCAACCACTTGTCGGTCTGTTGTTCTATACCCCGCAACAACTCCTGTGCGGTGTGGGGCCTGTCCCCCAAACATATGAGTTTCAGAATGGCCTGCTGACGTTTACCCCGGGCTGTGCTGAAGTTGGTGGTGAAAGTGTGTGACTGACTGGATGAGCAGGTGGAAGTAGAGGAGGAGGAAACCAAGTTGGAGGAGGAGGCAACAGGAGGTAAAGAATGTTGCCCTGTGATCCTTGGCGGCGAAAGGACGTGCGCCAAAAAGCTCTCCGCCTGGGGCCCAGCCGCCACTACATTTACCCAGTGTGCAGTTAGGGAGATATAGCGTCCCTGGCCGTGCTTACTGGTCCACGTATCTGTGGTTAGGTGGACCTTGCCACAGATGGCGTTGCGCAGTGCACACTTGATTTTATCGGATACTTGGTTTTGCAGGGAAGGCACGGCTCTCTTGGAGAAGTAGTGGAAGCTGGGAACAACATGCTGTGGGACAGCAAGCGACATGAGCTGTTTGAAGCTGTCTGTGTCCACCAGCCTCAATGACAGCATTTCATAGGCCAGTAGTTTAGAAATGCTGGCATTCAGGGCCAGGGATCGAGGGTGGCTAGGTGGGAATTTACGCTTTCTCTCAAATGTTTGTGAGATGGAGAGCTGAACGCTGCCGTGTGACATGGTTGAGATGCTTGGTGACGGAGGTGGTGGTGTTGGTGGTACATCCTCTGTTTGCTGGGCGGCAGGTGCCAACGTTCCTCCAGAGGTGGAGGAAGAGGCCGAGGCGGCAGCAGCAGAAGAGGTAGCAGGGGGAGCCTGAGTGAGTTCCTTGTTTTTAAGGTGTTTACTCCACTGCAGTTCATGCTTTGCATGCAGGTGCCTGGTCATGCAGGTTGTGCTAAGGTTCAGAATGTTAATGCCTCGCTTCAGGCTCTGATGGCACAGCGTGCAACCCACTCGGGTCTTGTCGTCAGCACATTGTTTGAAGTACTGCCACGCCAGAGAACTCCTTGAGCTGCCTTTGGGGTGCTCGGTACCAGATGGCGGTGGTCAGTAGCAGCCGGAGTCTCTTGCCGGCGGGTGTTCTGCTTTTGCCCACTGCTCCCTCTTTTGCTACGCTGTTGGCTCGGTCTCACCACTGCCTCTTCCTCCGAACTCTGAAAGTCAGTGGCACGACCTTCATTCCATGTGGGGTCTAGGACCTCATCGTCCCCTGCATCGTCTTCCACCCAGTCTTCCTCCCTGACCCACTGTTCAGTCTGCACACTGCAGAAAGACGCAGCAGTTGGCACCTGTGTTTCATCATCAGAGACGTGCTAAGGTGGTATTCCCATGTCCTCATCATCAGGAAACATAAGTGGTTGTGCGTCAGTGCATTCTATGTCTTCCACCGCTGGGGAAGGGCTAGGTGGATGCCCTTGGGAAACCCTGCCAGCAGAGTCTTTAAACAGCATAAGAGACTGCTGCATAACTTGAGGCTCAGACAGTTTCCCTGATATGCATGGGGGTGACGTGACAGACTGATGGGCTTGGTTTTCAGGCGCCATCTGTGCGCTTTCTGCAGAAGACTGGGTGGGAGATAATGTGAACGTGCTGGATCCACTGTCGGCCACCCAATTGACTAATGCCTGTACCTGCTCAGGCCTTACCATCCTTAGAATAGCATTGGGCCCCACCAAATATCGCTGTAAATTCTGGCGTCTACTGGGACCTGAGGTAGTTGGTACACTAGGATGTGTGGCTGTGGCAAAACGGCCATGTCCTCTCCCAGAACCAGAGGGTCCACTAACACCACCACGACCATGTCCGCGTCCCTTACTAGATGTTTTCCTCATTGTTACCGTTCACAACAATAAGAAAAAAATTATTTGGCCCAATGTATTGAATTCAAATTCAGGCCTTTTTTTACAGGCACCTAACACTATCTGACTATCTATTTAGGTACCGTATTACACTAATACAGGCACAGCAGTAACCACAGATTTAGCTGAATATAAATTGTAGGCCTAGTATTTAGGCTCTTGGAGATGCACGGTAGCGTGTGAAGTTATTGAGGATGACCCTATCTGCACCTTCAATCTAATATACCCTTTTATAAATAGATTTAAACTTGGCCTGATACAGCAGAAACCACTGATTTAGGGAATTGCTAAGTTGGGAATTGTATTTCAACCCAGAACAAAAACTGTGCTTTGGCGGACACTAAATAAATTGACCAGCCACAGCAGTAACCACAGATTTAGCTGAATATAAATTTTAGGCCTATTATTTAGGCGCTGGATGACAGGTATACGTTTACAGACAGAATTAGACTTGGAAATGCACGGTATCGTGTGAAGTTATTGAGGATGACACTATCCGCACCTTCAATCTAATATACACTTATATGGATAGATTTAAACTTGGCCTGATACAGCAGAAAACAATGATTTAGGGAATTGCTAAATTGGGAATTGTATTTCAACCCAGAAAAAAATATATCCTTTGCCAGACAGCAGACAGTATTACAATTGGCTGGCCACAGCTGAAACACCAGATTTAGGGTACTGCTATTTTGGCAATTGTATTTCACCCCTCAATAAAATAGTAAGCACAGCCAAGACCCTGATATAGGATATAGCAAAAAAAAAAACCACTATTGGTTAAATGGACTTGGTGGCAGCTTTTGCTGGCGCACCACAAGACACAAAATGGCCACCGATCACCCCAGAAAAAAGTGACAGAAAAACGCTCTGGGCAGCCTAAAAACAGTGAGCATTTAAATAGCAGAGGTTGAATGATTCACAGCTGTAGATCGATCACTTCATTAAGTGTTTTGGAAGAGCAAATCCCTGCCTAATCTCGCCCTAACAGTTGCAGCTGCAACCTCTCCCTACACTGATCAGAGCAGAGTGACGGGCGGCGCTATGTGACTCCAGCTTAAATAGAGGCTGGGTCACATGCTGCACTGGCCAATCACTGCCATGCCAATAGTAGGCATGACTTTGATGGCCTCTTGGGGCAAGTAGTATGACGCTTGTTGATTGGCTGCTTTGCAGCCTTTCAAAAAGCGCCAAGAAAGCGCCGAACACCGAACCCGAACCCGGACTTTTACGAAAATGTTCGGGTTCGGGTCCGTGTCACGAACACCCCAAAATTCTGTACGAACCCGAACTATACAGTTCGGGTTCGCTCATCCCTAGTATAAGGTTGTGTGAAGAGGCCAAAAATAGAATTGGGGGGGGGGGAGTTTCTACTAATAGTGATGAGTTGCAGGGGCAAAATTTTAATTTGCGATATTTCGCAAATATTTTGTAGAATATTTGTCATATATTCGAGAATTCGAGATTATATTCTTTATTGCGAAAATCGTCAATGTATTATTTGCGTAATGAACACGAAATACAAGGCGTGGGTCACTGTTGCTACATTTTTCAAGCTGGAATAAGTTTCCTGAGACTGGAGAAAATGGTTGGCGCGGCAGAACAGTAGAATAGCTTTATATGCAGTAGTGATGAGCGGCAGGGGTCATATTCGAATTTGCAATATTTCGCGAATATTTTTAGAATATTCGGCGAATATTCGCAAATTCGAATATTCGTGATTTTTTTCTCAAAAAGTCGGCAAAGTAATGATTGTTTCATATGCAAATTTTCGTAATTCGAATTTTTGGATTCGAATTTTTTATTGCAAATTTTTCAACTTACAACTATTAGACAAAGTAGATTATAGCACTATATTAGCTAAATTGCTCTATATTCGATTTTTTTCGAATATTCACTATATTGCTATAGCTTTGTTTTTTCGAATATTCGTAATATTCTAAAACAAGGATATATAGCAATACAGTGAATATTCAAAAAATAACGAATATAGAGCAATTTAGCTAATATAGTGCTATAATCTACTTTGTCTAATAGTTGTAATTTTTTTCTCATCTGAAGTTCAGATTGGAAAAAAATTACAACTATAAAAAAAAAGATTATAGCACTATATTAGCTAAATTGCTCTATATTAGTTTTTTTTTTTCGAATATTCGCTATGTTGCTATAACTTCGTTTTTTCGAATATTCGTAATATTCTAAAACAAGAATATATAGCAATATAGCGAATATTCGAAAAAAACGAATATAGAGCAAAATTCGCAAACACTACTACTCCTAAAGTTAAGTATATTGCAGCCTTCTTATTGGCCCACAAGCTAGAAGCAGGGAGGGATCATGTGTAGGGATGAGCGAACTCGAACTGTATAGTTCGGGTTCGTACCGAATTTTGGGGTGTCCGTGACACGGACCCGAACCCGGACATTTTCGTAAAAGTCCGGGTTCGGGTTCGGTGTTCGTCGCTTTCTTCGCGCTTTTGTGACGCTTTCTTGGCGCTTTTTGAAAGGCTGCAAAGCAGCCAATCAACAAGCGTCATACTACTTGCCCCAAGAGGCCATCACAGCCATGCCTACTATTGGCATGGCTGTGATTGGCCAGAGCACCATGTGACCCAGCCTCTATTTAAGCTGGAGTCACATAGCGCCGCCCGTCACTCTGCTCTGATTAGCGTAGGGAGAGGTTGCGGCTGCGACAGTAGGGCGAGATTAGGCAGATTAACTCCTCCAAAGGACTTGATTAACTGATCGATCTGCAGCTGTGGATCATTGAGCTGCTGATCCTCAATTGCTCACTGTTTTTAGGCTGCCCAGACCGTTTGTCAGTCACATTTTTCTGGGGTGATCGGCGGCCATTTTGTGTCTTGTGGTGCGCCAGCACAAGCTGCGACCAAGTGCATTTAACCCTCAATGGTGTGGTTGTTTTTTGGCTAAAGCCTACATCAGGGTGAAGCTGTCACACCAAGTGCATTTAACCAGCAATAGTCTGTTCATTTTTTGGCCATATACAAAATCAGGGGCAAGCTGCGCCTGTCACCAAGTGCATTTAACCCTCAATGGTGTGGTTGTTTTTTGGCTAAAGCCTACATCAGGGTGAAGCTGTCACACCAAGTGCATTTAACCAGCAATAGTCTGTTCATTTTTTGGCCATATACTAAATCAGGGGCAAGCTGCGCCTGTCACCAAGTGCATTTAACCCTCAATGGTGTGGTTGTTTTTTGGCTAAAGCCTACATCAGGGTGAAGCTGTCACACCAAGTGCATTTAACCAGCAATAGTCTGTTTATTTTTTGGCCATATCCCAGTCTAATTCTGTCACTAAATCCATACCGGTCACCCAGCGCCTAAATACTAGGCCTCAAATTTATATCCCGCTAAATCTGTCCTTAGTGCTGTAGCTGGGCGAGTTATTTAGTGTCCGTTCAAGCACATTTCTTGTTCTGGGTTGAAATACAATTCCCAATTTAGCAATTTCATAATTTAGTGGTTTCTGCTATATCAGAGCTATTTGAAATCTATCCCTAAAAGGGTATATAATATTCAAGGTGCACATTGGGTCATTCAGAATAACTTCACACACACCCGCTACTGTGTATTTCCAAGTCTAATTCTGGCACTAAACCCATACCTGTCACCCAGCGCCTAAATACTAGGCCTCAAATTTATATCCCGCTAAATCTGTCCTTAGTGCTGTAGCTGGGTGAGTTATTTAGTGTCCGTTCAAGCACATTTCTTGTTCTGGGTTGAAATACAATTCCCAATTTAGCAATTTCATAATTTAGTGGTTTCTGCTATATCAGAGCTATTTGAAATCTATCCCTAAAAGGGTATATAATATTCAAGGTGCACATTGGGTCATTCAGAATAACTTCACACACACCCGCTACTGTGTATTTCCAAGTCTAATTCTGGCATTAAACCCATACCTGTCACCCAGCGCCTAAATACTAGGCCTCAAATTTATATCCCGCTAAATCTGTCCTTAGTGCTGTAGCTGGGCGAGTTATTTAGTGTCCGTTCAAGCACATTTCTTGTTCTGGGTTGAAATACAATTCCCAATTTAGCAATTTCATAATTTAGTGGTTTCTGCTATATCAGAGCTATTTGAAATCTATCCCTAAAAGGGTATATAATATTCAAGGTGCACATTGGGTCATTCAGAATAACTTCACACACACCCGCTACTGTGTATTTCCAAGTCTAATTCTGGCACTAAACCCATACCTGTCACCCAGCGCCTAAATACTAGGCCTCAAATTTATATCCCGCTAAATCTGTCCCTAGTGCTGTAGCTGGGCGAGTTATTTAGTGTCCGTTCAAGCACATTTCTTGTTCTGGGTTGAAATACAATTCCCAATTTAGCAATTTCATAATTTAGTGGTTTCTGCTATATCAGAGCTATTTGAAATCTATCCCTAAAAGGGTATATAATATTCAAGGTGCACATTGGGTCATTCAGAATAACTTCACACACACCCGCTACTGTGTATTTCCAAGTCTAATTCTGGCACTAAACCCATACCTGTCACCCAGCGCCTAAATACTAGGCCTCAAATTTATATCCCGCTAAATCTGTCCTTAGTGCTGTAGCTGGGCGAGTTATTTAGTGTCCGTTCAAGCACATTTCTTGTTCTGGGTTGAAATACAATTCCCAATTTAGCAATTTCATAATTTAGTGGTTTCTGCTATATCAGAGCTATTTGAAATCTATCCCTAAAAGGGTATATAATATTCAAGGTGCACATTGGGTCATTCAGAATAACTTCACACACACCCGCTACTGTGTATTTCCAAGTCTAATTCTGGCACTAAACCCATACCTGTCACCCAGCGCCTAAATACTAGGCCTCAAATTTATATCCCGCTAAATCTGTCCCTAGTGCTGTAGCTGGGCGAGTTATTTAGTGTCCGTTCAAGCACATTTCTTGTTCTGGGTTGAAATACAATTCCCAATTTAGCAATTTCATAATTTAGTGGTTTCTGCTATATCAGAGCTATTTGAAATCTATCCCTAAAAGGGTATATAATATTCAAGGTGCACATAGGGTCATTCAGAATAACTTCACACACCCGCTACTGTGCATTTCCAAATCTAATTCTGTCACTAAACCCATAGCTGTCACCCAGCGCCTAAATACTAGGCCTCAAATTTATATCCCGCTAAATCTCTCGTTACCGCTGTCCTGTTGTGGCTGGGAAAGTTATTTAGTGTCCGTCAAAGCACATTTTTTGTTCTGGGTTGAAATACAATTCCCAATTTAGCAATTTCATAATTTAGTCGTTTCTGCTATATCAGAGCTATTTGAAATCTATCCCTAAAAGGGTAGATCATATTGAAGGTGCACATAGGGTCATTCAGAATAACTTCACACACACGCTTCTGTGCATTTCCAAGTCTAATTCTGTCACTAAATCCATACCGGTCACCCAGCGCCTAAATACTAGGCCTCAAATTTATATCCCGCTGAATTTGAATACAATACATTGGGCCAAATAATATATTTGTTGTTGTGGTGAACCATAACAATGAGAAAAACATCTAGTAAGGGACGCGGACGTGGACATGGTCGTGGTGGTGTTAGTGGACCCTCTGGTGCTGGGAGAGGACGTGGCCGTTCTGCCACATCCACACGTCCTAGTGTACCAACTACCTCAGGTCCCAGTAGCCGCCAGAATTTACAGCGATATATGGTGGGGCCCAATGCCGTTCTAAGGATGGTAAGGCCTGAGCAGGTACAGGCATTAGTCAATTGGGTGGCCGACAGTGGATCCAGCACGTTCACATTATCTCCCACCCAGTCTTCTGCAGAAAGCGCACAGATGGCGCCTGAAAACCAACCCCATCAGTCTGTCACATCACCCCCATGCATACCAGGGAAACTGTCTCAGCCTCAAGTTATGCAGCAGTCTCTTATGCTGTTTGAAGACTCCGCTGGCAGGGTTTCCCAAGGGCATCCACCTAGCCCTTCCCCAGCGGTGAAAGACATAGAATGCACTGACGCACAACCACTTATGTTTCCTGATGATGAGGACATGGGAATACCACCTCAGCATGTCTCTGATGATGACGAAACACAGGTGCCAACTGCTGCGTCTTTCTGCAGTGTGCAGACTGAACAGGAGGTCAGGGATCAAGACTGGGTGGAAGACGATGCAGGGGACGATGAGGTCCTAGACCCCACATGGAATGAAGGTCGTGCCACTGACTTTCACAGTTCGGAGGAAGAGGCAGTGGTGAGACCGAGCCAACAGCGTAGCAAAAGAGGGAGCAGTGGGCAAAAGCAGAACACCCGCCGCCAAGAGACTCCGCCTGCTACTGACCGCCGCCATCTGGGACCGAGCACCCCAAAGGCAGCTTCAAGGAGTTCCCTGGCATGGCACTTCTTCAAACAATGTGCTGACGACAAGACCCGAGTGGTTTGCACGCTGTGCCATCAGAGCCTGAAGCGAGGCATTAACGTTCTGAACCTGAGCACAACCTGCATGACCAGGCACCTGCATGCAAAGCATGAACTGCAGTGGAGTAAACACCTTAAAACCAAGGAAGTCACTCAGGCTCCCCCTGCTACCTCTTCTGCTGCTGCCGCCTCGGCCTATTCTGCTGCTGCCGCCTCGGCCTCTTCCTCCGCCTCTGGAGGAACGTTGGCACCTGCCGCCCAGCAAACAGGGGATGTACCACCAACACCACCACCACCACCTCCGTCACCAAGCGTCTCAACCATGTCACACGCCAGCGTTCAGCTCTCCATCTCAC
Source organism: Bufo gargarizans (assembly GCF_014858855.1). Taxonomy (NCBI): domain Eukaryota; kingdom Metazoa; phylum Chordata; class Amphibia; order Anura; family Bufonidae; genus Bufo; species Bufo gargarizans. Next base: position 130,968,494 of record NC_058085.1, read on the forward strand.
AAACATTTGATAGAAAGCGTAAATTCCCACCTAGCCACCCTCGATCCCTGGCCCTGAATGCCAGCATTTCTAAACTACTGGCCTATGAAATGCTGTCATTTAGGCTGGTGGACACAGACAGCTTCAAACAGCTCATGTCGCTTGCTGTCCCACAGTATGTTGTTCCCAGCCGGCACTACTTCTCCAAGAGAGCCGTGCCTTCCCTGCACAACCAAGTATCCCATAAAATCAAGTGTGCACTGCGCAACGCCATCTGTGGCAAGGTCCACCTAACCACAGATACGTGGACCAGTAAGCACGGCCAGGGACGCTATATCTCCCTAACTGCACACTGGGTAAATGTAGTGGCAGCTGGGCCCCAGGCGGAGAGCTGTTTGGCGCACGTCCTTCCGCCGCCAAGGATCGCAGGGCAACATTCTTTGCCTCCTGTTGCCACCTCCTCCTTCTCGGCTTCCTCCTCCTCTTCTTCCACCTGCTCATCCAGTCAGCCACACACCTTCACCACCAACTTCAGCACAGCCCGGGGTAAACGTCAGCAGGCCATTCTGAAACTCATATGTTTGGGGGACAGGCCCCACACCGCACAGGAGTTGTGGCGGGGTATAGAACAACAGACCGACGAGTGGTTGCTGCCGGTGAGCCTCAAGCCCGGCCTGGTGGTGTGTGATAATGGGCGAAATCTCGTTGCAGCTCTGGGACTAGCCAATTTGACGCACATCCCTTGCTTGGCGCATGTGCTGAATTTGGTGGTGCAGAAGTTCATTCACAACTACCCCGACATGTCAGAGCTGCTGCATAAAGTGCGGGCCGTCTGTTCGCGCTTCCGGCGTTCACATCCTGCTGCTGCTCGCCTGTCTGCGCTACAGCGTAACTTCGGCCTTCCCGCTCACCGCCTCATATGCGACGTGCCCACCAGGTGGAACTCCACCTTGCACATGCTGGACAGACTGTGCGAGCAGCAGCAGGCCATAGTGGAGTTTCAGCTGCAGCACGCACGGGTCAGTCGCACTACAGAACAGCACCACTTCACCACCAATGACTGGGCCTCCATGCGAGACCTGTGTGCCCTGTTGCGCTGTTTCGAGTACTCCACCAACATGGCCAGTGGCGATGACACCGTTATCAGCGTTACAATACCACTTCTATGTCTCCTTGAGAAAACACTTAGGGCGATGATGGAAGAGGAGGTGGCCCAGGAGGAGGAGGAGGAGGAGGAGGAAGAGGGGTCATTTTTAGCACTTTCAGGCCAGTCTCTTCGAAGTGACTCAGAGGGAGGTTTTTGGCAACAGCAGAGGCCAGGTACAAATGTGGCCAGCCAGGGCCCACTACTGGAGGACGAGGAGGACGAGGATGAGGAGGAGGTGGAGGAGGATGAGGATGAAGCATGGTCACAGCGGGGTGGCACCCAACACAGCTCGGGTCCATCACTGGTGCGTGGCTGGGGGGAAAGGCAGGACGATGACGATACGCCTCCCACAGAGGACAGCTTGTCCTTATCCCTGGGCAGCCTGGCACACATGAGCGACTACATGCTGCAGTGCCTGCGCAACGACAGCAGAGTTGCCCACATTTTAACCTGTGCGGACTACTGGGTTGCCACCCTGCTGGATCCACGCTACAAAGACAATGTGCCCACCTTACTTCCTGCACTGGAGCGTGATAGGAAGATGCGCGAGTACAAGCGCACGTTGGTAGACGCGCTACTGAGAGCATTCCCAAATGTCACAGGGGAACAAGTGGAAGCCCAAGGCCAAGGCAGAGGAGGAGCAAGAGGTCGCCAAGGCAGCTGTGTCACGGCCAGCTCCTCTGAGGGCAGGGTTAGCATGGCAGAGATGTGGAAAACTTTTGTCAACACGCCACAGCTAACTGCACCACCACCTGATACGCAACGTGTTAGCAGGAGGCAACATTTCACTAACATGGTGGAACAGTACGTGTGCACACCCCTCCACGTACTGACTGATGGTTCGGCCCCATTCAACTTCTGGGTCTCTAAATTGTCCACGTGGCCAGAGCTAGCCTTTTATGCCTTGGAGGTGCTGGGCTGCCCGGCAGCCAGCGTTTTGTCTGAACGTGTATTCAGCACGGCAGGGGGCGTCATTACAGACAAACGCAGCCGCCTGTCTACAGCCAATGTGGACAAGCTGACGTTCATAAAAATGAACCAGGCATGGATCCCACAGGACCTGTCCGTCCCTTGTCCAGATTAGACATTAACTACCTCCCCATAACCATATATTATTGGACTCCAGGGCACTTCCTCATTCAATCCTATTTTTATTTTCATTTTACCATTATATTGCGAGGCTACCCAAAGTTGAATGAACCTCTCCTCTGCCTGTGTGCTAGGCCTAAATATATGCCAATGGACTGTTGCAGTGGTGGCTGACATGAAGCCTGATTCTCTGCTATGACATGCAGACTAATTCTCTGCTGACATGAAGCCAGATTGTCTGTTACGGGACCTCTCTCCTCTGCCTGGGTGCTGGGCCTAAATTTATGACAATGGACTGTTGCAGTGGTGGCTGACGTGAAGCCTGATTCTCTGCTATGACATGCAGACTGATTCTCTGCTGACATGAAGCCAGATTGTCTGTTACGGGACCTCTCTGCTCTGCCTGTGTGCTAGGCCTAAATATATGCCAATGGACTGTTGCAGTGGTGGCTGACGTGAAGCCTCATTCTCTGCTATGACATGCAGACTGATTCTCTGCTGTCACGAAGCCAGATTGTCTGTTACGGGACCTCTCTGCTCTGCCTGTGTGCTAGGCCTAAATATATGCCAATGGACTGTTGCAGTGGTGGGTGACGTGAAGCCTCATTCTCTGCTATGACATGCAGACTGATTCTCTGCTGACATGAAGCCAGATTGTCTGTTACGGGACCTCTCTCCTCTGCCTGTGTGCTAGGCCTAAATATATGCCAATGGACTGTTGCAGTGGTGGCTGACGTGAAGCCTGATTCTCTGCTATGACATGCAGACTGATTCTCTGCTGACATGAAGCCAGATTGTCTGTTACGGGACCTCTCTGCTCTGCCTGTGTGCTAGGCCTAAATATATGCCAATGGACTGTTGCAGTGGTGGGTGACGTGAAGCCTCATTCTCTGCTATGACATGCAGACTGATTCTCTGCTGTCATGAAGCCAGATTGTCTGTTACGGGACCTCTCTGCTCTGCCTGTGTGCTAGGCCTAAATATATGCCAATGGACTGTTGCAGTGGTGGGTGACGTGAAGCCTCATTCTCTGCTATGACATGCAGACTGATTCTCTGCTGACATGAAGCCAGATTCTCTGTTACGGGACCTCTCTCCTCTGCCTGTGTGTGTGCTGGGCCTAAATATATGCCAATGGACTGTTGCAGTGGTGGCTGACGTGAAGCCTCATTCTCTGCTATGACATGCAGACTAATTCTCTGCTGACATGAAGACAGATTCTCTGTTACGGGACCTCCCTCCTCTGCCTGGGTGCTGGGCCTAAATATATGCCAATGGACTGTTGCAGTGGTGGCTGACGTGAAGCCTCATTCTCTGCTATGACATGCAGACTGATTCTCTGCTGACATGAAGCCAGATTGTCTGTTACGGGACCTCTCTCCTCTGCCTGGGTGCTGGGTAGTGTTGAGCGCGAATATTCGAAAAGCAATTTTTTTTCGCGAATATCGCAACTTCGCGATTTCGCGAATATTTCGAATATAGTGCTATATATTCGTAAAAACGAATATTCGTTTTTTGTTTTTTCCCCCCCCCCCACAAAATTACAGTACACATATAATTGATTGTTTCCCAAAGGTCCAACAGCTCAGATCTTACTCACATTGCCTAGAAAGTGATTGAGGCGCGAATCTTCGTAAGGCGATTTTATTAGCGCACATGCGAATATCGGCACGTCCCAGAACAGAGGCAAAGGGCTTTGCATTCATACATTAGTGAATTGAGTTGCGAATCTTCGTAAGGCGATTTTATTAGCGCACATGCGAATATCTACACTTGTCCCAGAACAGAGGCAAAGGGCTTTGCATTCATACATTAGTGATTGAATTGAGCTGCGAATCTTCGTAAGGCGATTTTATTAACGCAAATGCAAATATCTACACTTGTCCCCAGAACAGAGAGGCAAAGGCCTGTGCATTCATATAGTATAGCACCATATTCGCGAATACGTAGAACTTCGTAAAATTCGATTAACGAAAATTCGTATTTTTTATTTTACTTTCCACCTTACAGATTACATTGATCTGTACTCTGTCAACTACTGTCATCACCCCCCACTGTATCTCGATTGATTCCCAAAAGTCTCACATTCCCTAGAAAGTGATTGAGGTGCGAATCTTCGTAAGGCGATTTTATTAGCGCACATGCGAATATCTACACTTGTCCCAGAACAGAGGCAAAGGGCTTTGCATTCATACATTAGTGATTGAATTGAGCTGCGAATCTTCGTAAGGCGATTTTATTAACGCAAATGCAAATATCTACACTTGTCCCCAGAACAGAGAGGCAAAGGCCTGTGCATTCATATAGTATAGCACCATATTCGCGAATACGTAGAACTTCGTAAAATTCGATTAACGAAAATTCATATTTTTTATTTTACTTTCCACCTTACAGATTACATTGATCTGTACTCTGTCAACTACTGTCATCACCCCCCACTGTATCTCGATTGATTCCCAAAAGTCTCACATTCCCTAGAAAGTGATTGAGGTGCGAATCTTCGTAAGGCGATTTTATTAGCGCACATGCGAATATCTACACTTGTCCCAGAACAGAGGCAAAGGGCATTGCATTCATACATTAGTGATTGAATTGAGTTGCGAATCTTCGTAAGGCGATTTCATTAGCGCACATGTGAATTTTGCATAGCATATGTATTATGCGATGCGAAAATTCGAATTATCGCATATGCGAAATAATAACGAATTTGAATAATCGCGAATATTTTACGAATATTCTTTCGAATATTCACAAAATTTCGCGAATTCGAATATGGGACATGCCGCTCAACACTAGTGCTGGGCCTAAATTTATGACAATGGACTGTTGCAGTGGTGGGTGACGTGAAGCCTGATTCTCTGCTATGACATGCAGACTGATTCTCTGCTGACATGAAGCCAGATTGTCTGTTACGGGACCTCTCTCCTCTGCCTGGGTGCTGGGCCTAAATATATGCCAATGGACTGTTGCAGTGGTGGCTGACGTGAAGCCTCATTCTCTGCTATGACATGCAGACTAATTCTCTGCTGACATGAAGACAGATTCTCTGTTACGGGACCTCTCTCCTCTGCCTGGGTGCCGGGGCCTAAATATCTGAGAATGGACTGTTCCAGTGGTGGGTGACGGGAAGCCAGATTCTCTGCTATGGAACCTCTCTCCAATTGATTTTGGTTAATTTTTATTTATTTAATTTTTATTTTAATTCATTTCCCTATCCACATTTGTTTGCAGGGGATTTACCTACATGTTGCTGCCTTTTGCAGCCCTCTAGCTCTTTCCTGGGCTGTTTTACAGCCTTTTTAGTGCCGAAAAGTTCGGGTCCCCATTGACTTCAATGGGGTTCGGGTTCGGGACGAAGTTCGGATCGGGTTCGGATCCCGAACCCGAACATTTCCGGGATGTTCGGCCGAACTTCTCGAACCCGAACATCCAGGTGTTCGCTCAACTCTAACTGTGACTCCACCAGCAGAATAGTGAGTGCAGCTCTCGAGTATAATACAGGATGTAACTCAGGATCAGTACAGGATAAGTAATGTATGTACACCGTGACTCCACCAGCAGAATAGTGAGTGCAGCTCTGGAGTATAATACAGGATGTAAGTCAGGATCAGTACAGGATAAGTAATGTATGTACACAGTGACTGCACCAGCAGAATAGTGAGTGCAGCTCTGGAGTATAATACAGGATGTAACTCAGGATCAGTACAGGATAAGTAATGTATGTACACAGTGACTGCACCAGCAGAATAGTGAGTGCAGCTCTGGAGTATAATACAGGATGTAACTAAGGATCTGTAGAAGAAAGGTTATGTCACTCCTTACTGATGCTTATTTAAATGGAGGGAGCTGTGACAACCTTTGTCTTTAATTTTCCTAGAGAATTATCCGGATGTCGTCCATTGCCTGAATGCTCCGATTCTGTCTGATTGGTTGTGTCAAGATGCTTATCCTGGGCAGATCACCAGGAACATGTTCTGCTTGGGCTACTTAGAGGGTGGAAAAGACGCTTGTCAGGTAGGGGTCAAACTCTTGAATTTGAGATATAAATAGGTTTAAAGGGACTTCAGCCTTGAATCATCGTTTTAAATATTACAGGCATGCCATGTAGAAGATACTCCTTCATGCTCCAGTCACATCTAGGACTCAACTCTTTTTTAGCGATTTTTAGTTTTTCACCACCTCCAGGATCAGGAGTTTTTTCTTAGCGTTCTCCATAGGTGTTCATTCTGGAAGGTGCAGACACCGTGCACTATAGAGCAGATTAATATAGGAAAATGCTACATCTCCTAGAAAGCAATGTTGAAGAACAGTGTTCACTGTAATAAAAAGGAAATCGGGAAAGTCGACCACTTAGGTGACACTAGTCATAGGCATAGCTGATCACGATCTGCTGAGACCCTGCCGACCTGCCATACAGTGATTGCATGATAGGTCCATGATTGTGAGTCCAGCAGAGACATTACTCAATCAGTACTTCTCCCAGACACTCAAGTTTCTCCTACTTTAGACCAAACCTTCCAACATTTGAGAAATCCCATTGTTTAGGAATGCCCGACAAACCTCACAATAGCACGCACTCTGCGTTCACCTTTTCGCAACTAAGCCCACTTTGAGGCCATGCCATTTGGGACCTAAATGTGATCATTAAATGGTTAATATACCCTTATATGGGGTGATACAGCCCATCACAGACTCACCAGTCTCCATTTATGATCATGAAGGTCTCCAATCATGACCATCTCTTGTTTTTATAGGGTGACTCCGGGGGCCCTGTGGTCTGCAATGGACAGCTGCAGGGTGTCGTGTCTTGGGGCGATGGCTGCGCCGTACCTGGATACCCGGGGGTATATACAAAGGTGTGTAACTATGTGTCCTGGATCGAGGGAATCATGAACGCATATTAGAAGCTTCTGGAGATGAAGAAAAGCAAGTAAAACTGGAAGTGATTTTTTTTTCAGTAAAAATGTTTGTGACTGTAATAAAAATTTAAACAAATTTGATAACATGCGAAAGTTCATTGCAGGGGGCATATATCTGGTGCACGAGGGCCCCAGGTAAAGGGGCCCCTTGTGCTATAATAGGGCTTGCAGTGGGAGTTAGCTATTGCTGGAGGCTTCTTACTGTAGAGGGAGTGGCTTGGCTCAGCATGTCAGGGGTGTGGCTTATCATATCGGGGGTGTGATTTACCATGTCAGGCGTGTGGCTTACTGTGTGTCACGGCTGAGGATAGGGAAAACTCTCAGCCGTGCGATGCCAGGCGATGTTAGTGGCTGCTCGGCCAGGACAACAGAATTAGGGAGCAGGTCACCTCCTAACGCATCCCTAATCTGACCCTAACTCCTAGCTGCATGATCCGACCTTGAAGGTAGGAGGGCCCATGCTCTGGAACCTCGGATCCCTACTCACCCTCCGCCGATCCCTGAACTAGTAGCTGGGTAGACCACCTGTTCCTCCTGGATGCGGAGAAACAGGAGTCTAAAACTGTCCGAGCTGCAATGGGATATAACCATAAACAGACTATGGATATGGCAGGAGAGTGAAAGACTTCCACCTCTACCTGCCACAGACACACTGACTGGATCCCTGGACACAAGTGCTGGCTGTCCACACACAAACATAAAAGGACACAGCATACATAAACACACAGTGACCCAGAACCATAGCTGCAATAATACAGACATCACATAAACACACACTTAACATCACATAACAACATTTATCACAATTTATGACCACAAGGGTGGCCCTTACTGGCAGATGGTATATGGGACCAGGAGAGTGCCTCCAGCTTACTACAAGGCTGGAGTGCCCCTCAGAACTCAGGTCTCAACTGAGGTTAAATAGCCCATGTAGCCACACCCTTGCAGACACACCCAGTGCTCACAGACTAGGAAGGGAATTAACCCTTCACACACCAGGGAAGGGAAGACAGCAACTAAAAGGGGAAAGTGCACACATAACTAAAACCCTGTGCACACCAGACATACAAAAGACACACCTAACAAAGATAGGTTGCCAGGTGCAACCGCATGCACATTGCAGCAAGCTGCCTAGCACCAGCTCAGGCTGCTAAACTGCAAAATAACTACATGTTGCCAGCGGCAACCACAAGTGAGGCAACATACTAGCGGCCCTCACCTGTGGTTGAACAACCAAACTTGACCGCAGGCAACAGCATGCGGATACAGGAGTCATGACCATGACCATGGTCGTGACAGTAAGAGGTGTGGTTTACCATATAAGAGGTGTGGTTTACCATATAAGAGGTGTGGCTCATGTCAGGGTGTGCTTACCACATCAGGGGTGTGGCTCATTACATTAGAGGTGTGGCTTATTTTTCAGGGGTGTTGCTTATCATACCAAGTCTGTGGCTTACCATGCCAGGGGTGTGGCCAACTATGTAAGAGGTGTGGTTTACCATGTAAGAGGTGTGACTTACCACAATGATGAGGAGTACAGTGTAATTTTTGTCTGCAGGTATTATACTGTCCTGGAAATTGAAAATCTGTAAGGGCTCATGCACACGACCGTATGTATTTTGCGTAACGGAACAGCTGGCCCCTGATAGAACAGTACTATCCTTGTCCGTAATGCGGAACGGAAATGCGGACTTACGGAAACGGAATGCACATGGAGTAACTTCTGTTTTTTTCATGGACCCATTGAAGTGAATGGTTCCGCATACGGTCCACAAAACAAACGGAACGGACACGGAAAGAAAATACGTTTGTGTGCATGAGGAGTCCGACAATATAGCAGAACGAAGCTACGACATGAGGGTCTCATCCTAGATGACTGCCCTCCCGGTCATTCGCTGTCACTGGCAGCGACACATTTGGGATTCTAGGGTCATATGGCCTTAGTATGAGTGACCGTTGTGGTGGTTTGGCATGTTTATGTGGCACTAGCGTGTGCAGCACACGTCCTAGAGATGTAACAGATCGTCCAGCCCGCTACGTTATCAACATAGAAAGCGGCAGTGCGCTGGCGTAACTGCATAGTCCAGCTATTCTAACACATAGCGCTCCGTGTGAAGAGGATCCGCCATGGTAATGGTGTAGCATGTGGCTGGCGCTGTATGTGCTGCATGCATCCTGTGTGCAAGAGGTGTATGTGCAGTACGTGTGCGAGGGGTGCACATGTAGCATGTATAGTGCTGTGTGCGCTTGGTATGTGCATGGCCTGCGGTGTGCGAACGGTGTGTAAGGGATTTATGTGTCCATCAAACTGAATGGCATAAAAAGCAGATGGAGCGGTGGACGTACGGTATAATTACATCCTAAGACAAACCGCAAGTTAAAGGGGCTGAAAATGTCTGACAGACAAGGTCGTACCTCCCAACTTTTTGAGGGACACTTGTGTGTGAAAGTCCATTTTTCCTGCATATTTATACTTTAATAGTTTTCTTAGTGCACAATATCACAAAAATGTCTAAAATCCAAATGACATCAAATAATGAAATAATATACAATCCAGGCTCTAATACAGAGAGGAACCAGACGCTTTCTGCATCAATATTGTAAATGTAACAATGCAAATCTGTCCCTCAGATCAAAAAGAGGAGCATTTCAGGTGCAAAATAGGGACTGTCCCTCCGAAAGAGGCAGACGGGAGATCTGGACAATGTAAATGTCCCATAAATGGGGGTACAACCCCTAAGGTCTGCACTTATTTCCAGAACAGGGGCCCTGACACCCTCCTGCTGTGAAAATTACTTTTTAAAACAATTTATAAGATTAAACAATATTCAGGTTCCCTCCACAAAAGAGACTTCTCGCCTCATAGGAAAATAGGAAGATATTTATCCCCCTCTAGTGGCCGAGGTTTTACATAACACTCACAAACTAATGTTCACACGGCTGTATTTTCGGACCTAAGAGATCATCACACGTATGACTATCTGTCTATCTATTATCTATCTATCTATTATCTATCTATCTACCTATCTATATCCTTATATCTATCTATCTATCTATCTATCTAATCTATATCTATCTGATATCCATCTATCTCATATCTATCTATCTATCTATCTATCTATCTATCTCATATCCATCTATCTCATATCTATCTATCTATCTATCTATCTATCTTTCTATGTGTCTAGAAATAAACAAAGAAAAAACCAGCACCTCCAGGTGGAGCATGTGCAAGCTACCATGGCTATTATATATGTAGAAATAGAAGTAGCACCTTGCAGATTGGTAGATGGGCCGGACATATTTTTGATCAATAATATGCACTAGGAGCTTCTACTTTGTCTGAGGGTACGTCTACACAACGACATTTGTCGCGCGACATTTTGTTGCATGCAACATGCTGCGACTGCGACGCAACAGTCGCAGAAAATCCATTCGAGATGGATTTTTCTGCAACTGTTGTGTCGCAGTCGAGGCATATTGCATGTTGCAGTGTGACACCATAGACTGCCATTATAAAAATTGTCGCGCGACATTAGTGCAACAAAATGTTGCGCAACAAATGTCGTCGTGTAGACCTAGCCTAATAGTGAGTATAGCAGTCCTGCATTTTACCTTCTTTACATATTCACCATTTACCTGTGTCTTAGTGCATACAGTGGTGTGCTGATACTTTTAGTTCTACATATCTATCTATTTATAATCTATCTTTATATCTACAGTGGATATAAAAAGTCTACACACCCCTGTTAAAATGTCAGGTTTCTGTGATGTAAAAAAATTAGACAAAGATAAATCATTTCAGAACTTTTTCCACCTTTAAGTGAGCTATAAACTGTACAACTCAATTGAAAAACAAACTGAAATCTTTTAGATAGAGGGAAGAAAAAATATAAAAATAAAATAATATGGTTGCATAAGTGTACACACCCTTAAACTAATACTTTGTTGAAGCCCCTTTTGATTTTATTACAGCACTCAGTCTTTTTGGGTAGGAGTCTATCAGCATGGCACATTTTGACTTGGCAAGATTTGCCCACTCTTTTTTGCAAAAACATTCCAAATCTGTCAGATTGCGAGGGCATCTCCTGAGCACAGCCCTCTTCAGATCGCCCCACAGATTTTCAATTGGATTCAGGTCTGGGCTCTGGCTGGGCCATTCCAAAACTTTAATCTTCTTCTGGTGAAGCCATTCCTCTTCATGTTCAGCTTTCTAGCAGAAGCCTGAAGGTTTTGGGCCAATATTGACCGGTATTTGGAACTGTTCATGATTCCCTCTAGCTTAACTAAGGCCCCAGTTCCAGCTGAAGAAGAACAGCCCCTTGGCATGATGCTGCCACCACCATGCTTCACTGTGGGGATGGGGTTCTTTTGGTGATGTGCAGTGTTGTTTTGGGGCCAAACATATCTTTTGGAATTATGGCCAAAAAGTTCAACCTTGGTTTCATCAGACCATAACACCTGTTCCCACATGCTTTTGGGAGACTTCAGATGTGTTTTTGCAAAATGTAGCCTGGCTTGGATGTTTTTCTTGGTAAGAAAAGGCTTTCGTCTTGCCCCTCTGCCCCATAGCCCAGACATATGAAGAATACGGGAGATTGTTGTCACATGGACCACACAGCCAGGACTTGCCAGATATTCCTGCAGCTCCTTTAATGTTGCTGTAGGCCTCTTGGTCGCCTCCCAGACCAGTTTTCTTCTCGTCTTTTCATCAATTTTGGAGGGACGTCCAGTTCTTGGTAATGTCACTGTTGTGCCATATCTTCTCCACTTGATGATGACTGTCTTCACTGTGTTCCATGGTAGATCTAATGCCTTGGAAATTCTTTTGTCCCCTTCTCCTGACTGATACCTTCTAACAATGAGATCCCTCTGATGCTTTGGAAGCTCTCTGTGGACCATGGCTTTTGCTGTGGGATGCGACTGAGAAAATTTCAGGAAAGACCAACTAGAGCAGCTGAACTTTATTTGGGGTTAATTAGAGGCACTTTACATGATGGCCGGTGTCTGCTGACTCCTATTTAACAGGATTGTGAATGTGATTGCTTAATTCTGAACACAGCTACATCCCCAGTAATTAGAGGGTGTGCACACTTATGCAACCACATTATTTTAGTTTTTTTGTTTACTTCCCTCCACCTAAAAGATTTCAGTTTGTTTTTCAATTGAGTTGTACAGTGTATAGGTCTCATTAAAAGTGGAAAAAGTTCTTAAATGATTTATCTTTGTCTCATTTTTTTACATCACAGAAACCTGACATTTTAACAGGGGTGTGTAGACTTTTTATATCCACTGTATCTATCTTTCTCTATGTGATATCTTTATAACAAGTTATCATCAATAAGGGGTTAATAGAATTAGGTTTAATATAACCGGTGACAATCCGGCGTTCTGTGCGGCCGGGCCGTGTTCCTGTGCTGTGATGGTTTTAAGGCTAAAGATAAATGTATGAGAAAGCTGTGGTCAGAGCAACGAAAGTCACCGAGAGATTTGTGTAAATTCTTACAGACCTTCTGCAGGTTATCTCTGGGCTCCTGCTGAATGCAGATAAATGAGAACAAAGTCACCGGGTGAAGACAGTGCACACCTTATATACTGGACACATATCCACATAGGAGTGAGGGTCTTCATCTCTCTCTGTAGGAGTTCTCTCGAGCCCCAGGATAGACATGGAGTAACCTCTCCAGTATTATATTTTTACATATAAGGATAACTCTCCAGCAATATTCCAGCAGTGCTCTTTACTATATCATAGCTCTGTTACATCCATATATTTCACATCATTTCATTATAGGCACTTATGTTATGTGGTCACCAGCCTGACAACCCCTCGGGAACCTGCTCTCCTGTAAAGACAGATTTTCAGTCCCCCCTGTGCAGCTGACTTCCTGCAAACTGCAGGATTGTGTCATCCCCTATCAAAATCCTTCTGGCAGTGCCAAAATTCCTCCCTTCCCCAGTCAGATGCACACACCTTGTACCTCTAGATGTCTCCCCAGGTTTAGAGCTCTGCAGAAGATATCATTTACACTCTATCTAGGGGACCAGGAGAGTGATTATATAATAAGTCCCTACAATGAACGAGTTGTAAAGGCTCCTTCGCAGACTGTAATATCTGGGAGTGCTGTGTGCAGGATCTCCAGTATGCAGCTTCACACAGATCTCTCTTGTCCTGATTTTTTTGTCATGAGACGACCAGCTTTTGAAAAAAACAATATGATTTCCCAATATTGTGCCACAACCTGTCCGTGCTGCGTAGACATTTCCAGTCCGGATTTTGTTAGGTTGTTGCAAAATGATATAGAAACGTATGAGGATTAGTGGCAATGATGATTAAAAGGGCATCTCTAGGGACACTGTAATCTCCAAATATCGAACATGGCTCATGTGTTCTTACATAGGAAAGAGAAAATATGGTTCCTGACAACTGGAAAGAAGGAGGCAGCACAAACTGTGGTTGCACACTTGAAAGGAAAGTGGCCACAAATCTTGTCCATGATTGAGTCTTGGGAGAAATTCCTTTATTCAACCTTCATTCCTCTCAAGTAAAAAGATTTCTCCATAGGATATTCCATAAAGTCTGTCCATGCCTGGGGACAACAATTATGTCAAGGACAGTGGTCCCTCAATCTCTTTCCTAACAGAATAGATGGCCACGGGTCATCCCATCCGGGTGGAGAAAGAAGGAAGTGGTGACCACACCATGATTGTCTCTCAATCCATTCTGTTATATGATTAGAGCCTACAGTAGCTCACGCACAACCATCTCTGCAATCATTCTCCATCTGGTACTAGGATCCCAACACCATATGTATCTACAGGAAAGCTGAGATCTTTCAAGAAGCATTTCATGCAATAGAGTCAAACAGTGCTTAAAGGGATTATCCCATGATTAATGTAAAAAATCAAAATCCAATATCATATAGTACATGCCAGTCTCTTTCTAACCAACTTAGAACCAGCCCTGTACCTCACATGGATCCAGAGATTTCCCCATTGAATGCTTCAATTGTTTCGGCAGATGTATTTCAAGCTGTCAGCATGGTCTCTCCCAGAGGTGTGTCCTTTCTGCTGCAGTTGGAGGATCTAACTGAGCATGTGTGGCCATCTAAGTGAGCAGGTCAGAGAAATTAAAAAAAGAGCAAACAGCAGGTGGCGCTATACGGATAGATTTCATTGAATAACTCAGTGACTATACTAAAGTTTTAATTACAAGCAATTAAGTAAGTATTCAGATCCAGTTGCTGGTTTGAAAAATGTAGAACATTTTTAATATGAAAAAACTGGAAGAGGAACAAAGTGTCAAGTAACATTAAGCTGTCTGTTAGGTGGGTCTGCTTTCTGGTCACAGTTGATAGTTATTGTGGATGATCAGCAGCTGTGGAACTTTAAAGGGGTTATCTAATAGTAGAAATATCCCTCCCCGCCACAATGCCTGGACCCTTCCTATAGACAATAGTTACCCGGTCCCTGGTACCCGCGTCCTTCAAAAACACTGCACAACCACCACTGCATCTCCCCGTAGCGTGGATCAAATCCTCCGGTGATGGGGGGAGCAGCCAATAGCAGGCCGCAATGGTGACCAGCCTCCCTAGCACCACCCGCGATGCAGCGGCAGTTGTGCAGCAATCCGGTGAGACGCAGGTTTCACGGACCGGGTAAGTACAGGAGGGGTCCAGGCATTGTGGGGAGGGGGGTTACTAATGGATAAACCCTTTAAGGGATCTGTTCACACTGTTATCATGGTTTCCATTTATAACTGAAGCTATGACACTCTCCTGGATCTTACAGACTTGTAACTAAGGGTGCACCTAGCCTTTCCTCTTCCTGAGGTGAAAATTGAAAAAGTGCCCCCCCATACCAAATTCTTAACCTAACCCCTTCCCTCCTAACATTACGCATATCACTACAGAACATACAGGGTAATATAGCACCATACCTCTTACATCCAGTGACGTCTTTTTGATGTAGATGTTCTCTTTACTCATCTTCTCCTTTCAGACCTTCAGACCAGGACACCATTTCTCTGCAGTTTGAAAAAAAAAAATCTTAATTTACTACTTTTCCATCATCCTCCCATCTTCTGGACAAATCATCCTACCACCCCCAATACTGTGCTCCCCAATACTATACTGCAGAAACAGATAAACCCCCTGATAATAGTAATACCATGCAGATAGTACCCCCTTCAACAATTACTGGCACGCAGTGCCCTAAAATAACTGCGCCCAGCAAATAGTGCCCCTGTCACTAATAGTGTAAACATAACATGTTCCCCATAGATCCCCAGTAGTAATAAAGCCCACCATAATGCCCCCAGTAGTAATAATTATCCTTATAATGTGACAGTACAAAAAATGTGCCAGTGCAAAAAATACCCACTTTTAATGCCCCCAGTTGAGCTAATGTCCCCATAGTGCCCCCATAATGTGCCAGTATAAAATACCCCTATATAGTGTCCCCAGTAAATGCCCCCATAGTGCTCCTCTCCCTCTTCCTACTAGTGCCCCCCATAATGTACCAGTATAAAAAGCTCCTATATAGTGCTCCAGTAGATGCCTTCAATGTCCCCCATAATTTGCAAGTATAAAATACCCCTTCTTAGTGCCCACCCGTAGATGACCCCATAGTACTCCTCTCCCCCTTTCCCCATAGTACCCTACCAAAATGTGTCTCAGTATAAAATGCCCCAATTCAGAGCCCCCCATATAAAATACCCCTTCTTTGTGGCCTCAGTAGATGCCCCCATAGTGTTCCTCTTCCTCTTCCTCCATAATGCCCCCATATAAAATACCCCTTCTTTGTGGCCTCAGTAGATGCCCCATAGTGCCCCCCAATAATGTGCCAGTAAGAAATGCCCCCACAGATGCCCCATAGATGCCCCCCCAATCATGTGCCAGTAAGAAGTGCCCCCCAATCATGTGCCAGTAAGAAGTGCCCCCACAGTGCCCCCATAGCGCTCCTCTCCTGTATTGTACAATATAAAAAAAAAATGAACACATATACTTACCTCCATCAGGCTGGCAGCAATGCGATGCAGGCCTTTTCTGTCCTGTGTCCCGCGCTGTACGGCTCAGGCGGCGCAATGACTTCATCTCTCCGCCTGCACTGGCCTCTGATAGGCTGCAGGCCTAGTACCTGCAGCCTATCAGAGGAACGGGGAAGGGAGATGCACATCCATCTGTATCGCTGTCCTGAGGAGATCTCCCTGTGCCCTGCCGCTGCCGCCCCCCACTTGTCACCAGGGCAGCGCCGCCTGAGGCGATCGCCTCACCTCGCCTAATTGGTGGTGCAGCCCTGCTTGTAACGTGGTCTGTCGAGGTTCTGTCAATGTTTCTGCCATTTTGATTGCAAGAAGAGCCTTACATGCTGCACTTGATGCTGTTTTAATACATTTTTATGCACAGGAACTGGAATTAAAAGTGCTGCTGGAACAAGACTATAAAATACTATAGAGATAGTAAAGGGATTATCCAATCTGTGCTCTTCACTAACTTTCCACTGGCACAGGTCCCCTCTTCCGGTGGTACCATCAGGTTTAATTGGCAGTACAGGCAAGCCACGCTCTGGTGAGATCCTCACGCCGCTTTCCTGTACAAGCGCACTCCCAATTCAGCTGCAAGAAGTGTCCAAAAGCAGCTTTGTCAGTGCGGGAGTTTTACAGGATCTCGAGCCCCAGCCATGGCACAAGTGGTTGCTGAAAGCTACTGTTGATGTCAAGGGGCTGTTCAATTCATTTTTACTAAAGCTGCAGAGAGACGCCGTAATGGGAGAGGCCACACATGCGCCAATATGCGTGCTCCCTTGCGCCTGGCTGGCCAAGTCAGAAGAAAAGAGAGGAAGACACTGCACTGCGCCGCTGCGGTGGCCGTAACCTATGACAATAAGATGTAAACACAGCTAAGGGAAAATAACAAGTATGGACGAAAGAAGAAGAAATTGATAATTACATGAATAGGGTAAGTTGATTATTTTGGTATAAGGAACGCAATGAATGGAACTTCTCAACCCTTTAAGCACTGCCCAACAATATAAAAAAACACAACTTGAAATGTATCCAATGTCAGCATTCTGGGTAATAGAGGTTAGTTAGTTTCTTTTAAAAGCAGAATTGAAACATATGACACAAAAAGGAAAATCAGGTGGGTCTCTGGGCTTGGATTGGCTGAGTGGGTTCTAGGTGGGACCTGGTTTAAGGTGTCATAAAACAAGGCGAAGTGTGAATGCTCTGCATGATGGTGTGGTCTCCAGGTGTTTGGCCAAGAACACTTTTAGTGTTTATGGAGGAACTTTTTTATATTTTGTTTTCTTTTTTTCTCTCATTTTTTTTTTTGCTACCTAATTTCCATTCAAATTTTTGACATTGGCCAATTTGTATCAGTCACTCACCGTAGATGAGATTCTTATTATAAACTTTTTCCCCATTTCCTCTTTTTCTGGTTATGAAAAGAGATCAAAGATTAACTTAAAGATAGAAACCGATGAGAATTTCTGAAAGTCGTTAATTGACAAACCACAATCAACAGCTCCTTCTGCTGGCTCCAAGGCGAGTGCCACCAAGATTTGTCATAGAAGTTTGCAGATGGGAGAAGAATTTTCTCTTTTTGTACGAGGTTGTAACATTGTGGGGACAGGGGGCACTGTGATACAAACTGACGAGAAGCCTTTACAAAAACCCTCTAGGGAATTTATCATTGTAGGGTAGAAAGCTTGTACCTGATATCATAAAGCCAGCCATGCAGCAAGGGACCTGCCAACATCTTGAGATATTTCTTTACCCCTTACACGGTGGAAGAGTCACTCAGCAAGGATTCATTTTAGATTGGATTATTTAGGAGAGAATGAAAGAAAAGGGGATTAAGGCCTCATGCACACGACCGTTGTGTGCATCCGTGGCCGTTGTGCCGTTTTCCGTTTTTTTTGCGGACCCATTGACTTTCAATGGGTCTGTGGAAAAATCGGAAACTGCACCGTTTGGCAGCCGCATCCGTGATCCGTTTTTCCTGGCCGTGAAAAAAATATGACCTGTCCTATTTTTTTCACGGCCAACGGTTCACGGACCCATTCAAGTCAATGGGTCCGTGAAAATCACGGATGCACACAAGATTGTCATCCGTGTCCGTGATCCGTGTCCGTGATCCGTGTCCGTTTTTTCCTATCATTTCAATGGCAAACTTGACTTAGATTTTTTTTTCATTTTTCATGTCCGTGGATCCTCCAAAAAACAAGGAAGACCCACGGACGAAAAAACGGTCACGGATCACGGACCAACGGAACCCCGTTTTGCGGACAGTGAAAAAATACTGTCGTGTGCATGAGGCCTCAGGGATAGGAATGGACAGGATGGTAAAATTTAAAGAACAAAATCAGTGACATAAGGGAAGTGGTAAATCATCTTTATCCGGATAGGACTACATATAGACGTAGGACATTAGGATCTTGGCCAACATACAACCCCCTGACAGTGGGGTAAAAAGAACCAATCAACCTTGTAGTTATATCAACAGGGGCGTACATACAAATCATTGGGCCCCATAGCAAGAGTCTGAATTGGGCCCCCAGCTCCGCCCACTACCACCTTTTGCCCACCCCAGTAATAGCCCTGGCTCCTCCTCCGCCGTACCCTCTTTTTCCATTGACTAGGGGATAACTTCAAACAACCGGACTAGCCCTTTAAGGCTACTTTCACACTAGCGTTCGATCGGATCCGTTCTGAACGGATCCGCTCATATTAATGCAGACGGTGGCTCAGTTTAGAACGGATTCGTCTGCATTAGAACTTAGAAAATTTTTCTAAGTGTGAAAGTAGCCTGAGCGGATCCGTTCAGACTTTACATTGAAAGTCAATGGGGGACGGATCCGCTTGAAGATTGAGCCATATGGTGTCATCTTCAAGCGGATCCGTCCCCATTGACTTACATTGTAAGTCGGAACGGATCCGCTCGCCTCCGCACGGCCAGACGGACACCCGAACGCTGCTTGCAGCGTTCAGGTGTCCGCTCACTGAGCGGAGCGGAGGCTGAGCGCTGGCAGGCGGATGCATTCTCAGCGGATCCGCCTCCACTGAGAATGCATTAGGGCCAGACGGCTGCGTTCAGGGCCGCTCGTGAGCCCCTTCAAACGGAGCTCACGAGCGGACACCTGAACGCAGGTGTGAAAGTAGCCTAAAGCGGGAATATCCAACCTACAGCCCTCCAGCTATTGCAACTACAAGGCAGGGCAGGCAAGAAGGTTTAGTTTTGCATCAGCTGGGGGTTGGGCATCCCTGACAAAGTGTATTTCAACTTTTAAATACAGTTTATTAAACCCTATTGTAAGTGCCTTTTGTTGTAAGACATTTTCTCTAGAGTTTTTTTCTCTATGTGAAATAGGCGCTGAATTCAGGTGTGTATAACGCTTTATAATCCTTACTCTCATAAACCACTGATATTACACTGGTGTATGGGAGTAAGGATCTCACTGGGGCTGCAGTGAGCCATGTACTGCACACATCACTGCTCCTGCCTGTCTGCTTTGGTAGAACCGGTGTTCTGCCAGATTTCTATACCTTGCCAAAACGCTATACTGGAAGTGACGCGGCCGCACAGGAATCAGCTGGAGGAGGGTGTGTACGGCGCTGCGCAAGCACACATCCACTGGATTCGCAAAAAAATCATTGCAGCGCCGCGGGAGAAGGACTTCATGCGTGAAACCGTACACCGCGCATGCGCACTTAGGGGTAGGTAGATTTTCCAGTGCAAAATGTTCCATCAGATCTCCCTACCCCTGAGTGCGCACGCGCGCACAAATCATAATGAGCAGTTCATCCTTACAGCAGAGCTGAGTGCAGAATATCGAGGTCACCACATAGCAGAGCTGAGTGCGGGATATTACCCCAATATCCTGGAGTATCACACTGCAGAGTGCCATGTCCCGCCCGCTCAGTTCTGTCTGCTGCTGCGATACACTGGCCAATCAGCAGCAGGAGCTTAGCACTGCTAAATGCTGATTGGCTAGTGCAGTCCCCAGCAGACAGAGGAGAGCGAGCGCTCACCTGGTTGCAGGGCTCGCTGTCAGGGTCAGGGACATCTCTATCTGTGCACTATGTTGTGCACACAATGTATGTAAGGGAGGAGAGGGAACCCGAGCAGAGGGGGAAGCAGGGCTCGTCTGAACCGCAGATAGGGCTGTGGCAATGTCATAATACACAACTGGAGACATTGTAGGGGGCAGGGTCTTCTATCCACTCTGGGCCCCCCCTCAGCACGGGCCCCGTAGCAGATCTGCCTATATTGGCGGTACGCCACTGTATATCAAATATATAGACCATGTAAAGGCCCTTTTACATGGGAGATTATTGTTAAGATGATCACTAACAAGCAGTGATCATCTGGCAGTGTAATACTGCCGCCAATGAACGAGCAACCACTTGTACATTGGGTAATCAAGAACCTTTAACATGATTTAAAAAATCCTGGTTTGCTGGCAGCCAATTTAGCCGTGTAATAGGTGCTCTGCCGCTGGCAAACAATTAGACAGTATAGGGTAGTGTGATGCATTAGCTATTACTCTTCCCCATACTGAGGAGGAGATCGCTGCATGTAATAGCAGCGGTCTCTTGCTCTGACGAGCAGGCGATTGATGGAACGCTCACCTCCCGACAATCGTCCACTCTATCTGCCCGTCTAATTGGGACCTAAGGTAGTTTGGTTGCTAAATCTTTAGCAACTTTCATTCCCATATGAAACAATTAAAGCTGCTTGGGGGGGGGGGGCACAATTTTGGGAAGATAGGACAATTGAAAACACAATGGTATTGAATAATGCAATAGTGCACTTTGTCTACTGTTTACAAGTGCGAAAATAATCCTATTTAGTGTGTCGATGCCAGTGCACAGGGTGTTCATAGCAGAGGACATCTAATTGGACCTGTGTCTCTTAGGCCTCTTTCACACAAGCGAGTTTTCCGCGCGGGTGCAATGCGTGACGTGAATGCATAGCACCTGCACTGAATCCTGAAACATTCATTTCAATGGATCTGTGCACATGAGCGTTTTTTTTTTCACGCATCAGTTCTGCGTTGCGTGAAAATCGCAGCATGCTCTATATTCTGAGTTTTTCACGCAGCCCTGGCCCCATAGAAGTGAATGGAGCTTCAGTGAAAAATGCATTGCATCCGCAAGCAAGTGCAGGTGCGATGCGTTTTTCACTAATGGTTGCTAAAAGATGTTGTTTGTAAACCTTCAGTTTTTTATCACGCGCGTGAAAAACGCATCAAAACGCATTGCACCTGTTACAATTTTGCTACCATTAATAAGTGAGCACTTTAGTGCATTTACGCTGGGTTCAGACCTGAGCGTTGTGAAACGAGCGCTCTGTATGCGCGATTGTACGGGCGTTTACAATCGCGCATACAGAGACAGGGGTGCACACATTGTCGCGCGTTCCCGAATATCTATGTGCGGGAACGCGCGACAAACGCCCAAAAAAAAGCTCAAGCACTTGTTTGAGCGTCGGGCGTTTTACAGCGCGATCGTACGCGCTGTAAAACGCCCAGGTGAGAACCATTCCCATAGGGAAGCATTGGTTCTTGCCTGTTGTGCGTTTTACAGCGCGTAGGAACGCGCTGTAAAACGCTCAGGTGTGAACCCAGCGTTACAGTGTCAATGCCAGTTTATTGAGTGTTCTCAGCAAGGGGATGTTTAATTGTGCCTTTATTTTTTGCAAAAAAGAAAAACTGTTACAATTTTGCTACTGTTTAGAAGTGCACAACTTAATGTATCATCTTGCATCAAACACCAGCAAGCATCTTCCCCCTAAAAGGGACAAGTTTTGGGGGAAAAATGTAATTTAGAAAAACATAACAAATCAGACAGTGCAGTGTGTTTCTAAACAGACTATGTATGTCAGTGTGATTGCGCTCGTGAGCTTGAAAGAGGAAAGAGAGAGGGAGAAAAGGAGAGAGAGAAATTCTAAAAAGAAAGAGAGAACGACAATAGAGAAAAAATATTTCTTAGGATACCACAGAACGTCATCCACCAATTTACAGACTTTTGATTCAGGTAGAATCCATTTGGAACAAAATCACAGAAATATAGTGACCAATATGGGGGAACTGCTCAGACCCCAAACACTGTGGCGTGTTTCTCATTGAGGGAGCAGTCCCACCGAATGTGGACCGCAGCAAACAACCATCCCCAGCAAAAAATGCATACAATTCTGTGGTTTATAGAATCCATTTGGACCCAAATCAAAACTTTAAGAAATTCTCTCATCTCTAATTTTGAGTCATCCCTCAGGAAATAGAGTTTAGTAGTAAGTGATTGGCTCCAAGGTCACCTCCAAATAGAGTCATTATTGGAATCCATTATTGTGTTAGAGGCCTCGGCTGACCTCAGGAGACTGGTTTAGTGGTGGGCAGTTTTTTTCCCTAGAGAAAGATAAAACATGGAAAGTAGCAGGTCAGCCATTCACATAACCGTTCTATTCATCTTTATTGGAGTACCAGAAACAGGCAGGTTCTGTACTCAGCTGTCTCCAGAACTCCGGTAGAGTTGAATGAAGCAACATTAGTGGCAGCACGCATCCCAACCTGCCACTTTGTTAATTTCAAGGGGCCCCAAGGGGGACAGGTTCCACATTCTCATTAACTATGGGGGTCCAAGCAGTATGACCCCCCTCCCCCAATCTAATCGTTATCCCTATCCTGTGGATAGAGGGTAACAACTAACAGCATCAAATACAACAAAAATCTACTTCCATGGATGCAAATGAGATTTCGGCAACCACATTCTCTGCTGCAGAAATTTTCTGTCTGTGCAGCGAAAATAAAATCTGTCACAGAAGTAGCATGCCTATTGTTGAATGAGAATGGGACTTATCCCAATGTAGATCTGCTGTGGCGTGTCAGCCTCAGATCTCTGCTGCAGAAAGGCAGGTGTGTCCTTTCTTACCTTTGCTCTTGGCTGCACGAGTTCTGATATGTGTTTTGCATCAGATGACCAGCTTTTCAAAAAACATGTTTGTATGATATTGTGCCACAGGATGTCTATCCTATGTATATCTAGGCTTGGCCACCCAGTGGTTGTTTTGTGAGTTACAGCCTGTCAAGTGTTTGTCCAGCATGTCATTTTATTGTGTTGATTTGGTTGGAGTCCTTATTGGAGAAAATGTGGACACTTCTGTACTCTGATTAAATGGCTGACATGTGAACTTGCCCTTAATACTTTCATAATATGACATAAGATAAAACATTACCTCAATTTAAAAAAAAATCATATCAAATCTAGATGGAAATAAATTTAACTGTGTCTCCAAACAGAATTGTAGCATATATAGGATCTATACCACATGAATCTGTAATAAGTAGAGTTGAGCGAACACCTGGATGTTCGGGTTCGAGAAGTTCGGCCGAACTTCCCGGAAATGTTCGGGTTCAGGATCCAAACTCGACCCGAACTTCGACCCGAACCCAAACCCCATTGAAGTCAATGGGGACCCGAACTTTTCGGCACTGAAAAGGCTGTAAAAAAGCCCAGGAAAGGGCTAGAGGGCTGCAAAAGGCAGCACAATGTAGGTAAATCCCCTGCAAACAAATGTGGATAGGGAAATGAATTAAAATAAAAATTAAATAAATTAAAATTAACCAAAATCAATTGGAGAGAGGTCCCATAGCAGAGAATCAGGCTTCATCTCACCCACCACTGGAACAGGCCACTGTCAGATCTTTAGGCCCCGGCACCCAGACAGAGGAGAGAGGTCCCATAGCAGAGATTCAGGCTTCATGTCATAGCAGAGAATCAGGCTTCACGTCACCCACCGCTGGGAAAAGGCCATTGTCAGATATTTAGGCCCCGGCACCCAGACAGAGGAGAGAGGTCCCATTGCAGAGAATCAGGCTTCATGGCATAGCAGAGAATTATGCTTCATGTCACCCAACACTGGAACAGGCCACTGTCAGATATTTTTTAGGCCCCGGCACCCAGACAGAGGAGAGGTTCATTCAACTTTGGGTTGCCCCGCAATATAATGGTAAAATGAAAATAAAAAGAGGATTGAATGAGGAAGTGCCCTGGAGTCCAATAATATATGGTTAAGGGGAGGTAGTTATAAATGTCTAATCTGCACAAGGGATGGACAGGTCCTGTGGGATCCATGCCTGGTTCATTTTTATGAACGTCAGCTTGTCCACATTGGCTGTAGACAGGCGGCTGCGTTTGTCTGTAATGACGCCCCCTGCCGTGCTGAATACACGTTCAGACAAAAGCTGGCCGCCAGGCAGGCCAGCACCTCCAAGGCATAAAAGGCTAGCTCTGGCCACGTGCACAATTTGGAGACCCAGAAGTTGAATGGGGCCGAACCATCAGTCAGTACGTGGAGGGGTGTGCACACGTACTGTTCAACCATGTTAGTGAAATGTTGCCTCCTGCTAACACGTTCCGTATCAGGTGGTGGTGCAGTTAGCTGTGGCGTGGTGACAAAACTTTTCCACATCTCTGCCATGCTAACCCTGTCCTCAGAGGAGCTGGCCGTGACACAGCTGCGTTGGCGACCTCTTGCTCCTCCTCTGCCTTCGTCTTGGGCTTCCACTTGTTCTCCTGTGACATTTGGGAATGCTCTCAGTAGTGCGTCTACCAATGTGCGCTTGTACTCGCGCATCTTCCTATCACGCTCCAGTGCAGGAAGTAAGGTGGGCACTGGGCACATTGTCTTTGTACCGGGGATCCAGCAGGGTGGCAACCCAGTAGTCCGCACACGTTAAAATGTGGGCAACTCTGCTGTCGTTGCGCAGGCACTGCAGCATGTAGTCGCTCATGTGTGCCAGGCTGCCCAGAGGTAAGGACAAGCTGTCCTCTGTGGGAGGCGTATCGTCATCGTCCTGCGTTTCCCCCCAGCCACGCTCCAGTGATGGGCCCGAGCTGCGTTGGGTGCCACCCCGCTGTGAACATGCTTCATCCTCATCCTCCTCCACCTCCTCCTCATCCTCGTCCTCCTCGTCCTCCAGTAGTGGGCCCTGTCTGGCCACATTTGTACCTGGCCTCTGCTGTTGCAAAAAAACTCCCTCTGAGTCACTTCGAAGAGACTGGCCTGAAAGTGCTAAAAATGACCCCTCTTCCTCCTCCTCCTCCTCCTCCTCCTCCTGGGCCACCTCCTCTTCCATCATCGCCCTAAGTGTTTTCTCAAGGAGACATAAAAGTGGTATTGTAACGCTGATAACGGCGTCATCGCCACTGGCCATGTTGGTGGAGTACTCGAAACAGCGCAACAGGGCACACAGGTCTCGCATGGAGGCCCAGTCATTGGTGGTGAAGAGGTGCTGTTCCGCAGTGCGACTGACCCGTGCGTGCTGCAGCTGAAACTCCACTATGGCCTGCTGCTGCTCGCACAGTCTGTCCAGCATCTGCAAGGTGGAGTTCCACCTTGTGGGCACGTCGCATATGAGGCGGTGAGCGGGAAGGCCGAAGTTACGCTGTAGCGCAGACAGGCGAGCAGCGGCAGGATGTGAACGCCGAAAGCGCGAACAGACGGCCCGCACTTTATGCAGCAGCTCTGACATGTCGGGGTAGTTGTGAATGAACTTCTGCACCACCAAATTCAGCACATGCGCCAGGCAAGGGATGTACGTAAAACCGGCTAGTCCCAGAGCTGCAACGAGATTTCGCCCATTATCGCACACCACCAGGCCGGGCTTGAGGCTCACCGGCAGCAACCACTTGTCGGTCTGTTGTTCTATACCCCGCAACAACTCCTGTGCGGTGTGGGGCCTGTCCCCCAAACATATGAGTTTCAGAATGGCCTGCTGACGTTTACCCCGGGCTGTGCTGAAGTTGGTGGTGAAAGTGTGTGACTGACTGGATGAGCAGGTGGAAGTAGAGGAGGAGGAAACCAAGTTGGAGGAGGAGGCAACAGGAGGTAAAGAATGTTGCCCTGTGATCCTTGGCGGCGAAAGGACGTGCGCCAAAAAGCTCTCCGCCTGGGGCCCAGCCGCCACTACATTTACCCAGTGTGCAGTTAGGGAGATATAGCGTCCCTGGCCGTGCTTACTGGTCCACGTATCTGTGGTTAGGTGGACCTTGCCACAGATGGCGTTGCGCAGTGCACACTTGATTTTATCGGATACTTGGTTTTGCAGGGAAGGCACGGCTCTCTTGGAGAAGTAGTGGAAGCTGGGAACAACATGCTGTGGGACAGCAAGCGACATGAGCTGTTTGAAGCTGTCTGTGTCCACCAGCCTCAATGACAGCATTTCATAGGCCAGTAGTTTAGAAATGCTGGCATTCAGGGCCAGGGATCGAGGGTGGCTAGGTGGGAATTTACGCTTTCTCTCAAATGTTTGTGAGATGGAGAGCTGAACGCTGCCGTGTGACATGGTTGAGATGCTTGGTGACGGAGGTGGTGGTGTTGGTGGTACATCCTCTGTTTGCTGGGCGGCAGGTGCCAACGTTCCTCCAGAGGCGGAGGAAGAGGCCGAGGCGGCAGCAGCAGAAGAGGTAGCAGGGGGAGCCTGAGTGAGTTCCTTGTTTTTAAGGTGTTTACTCCACTGCAGTTCATGCTTTGCATGCAGGTGCCTGGTCATGCAGGTTGTGCTAAGGTTCAGAATGTTAATGCCTCGCTTCAGGCTCTGATGGCACAGCGTGCAACCCACTCGGGTCTTGTCGTCAGCACATTGTTTGAAGTACTGCCACGCCAGAGAACTCCTTGAAGCTGCCTTTGGGGTGCTCGGTACCAGATGGCGGTGGTCAGTAGCAGGCGGAGTCTCTTGCCGGCGGGTGTTCTGCTTTTGCCCACTGCTCCCTCTTTTGCTACGCTGTTGGCTCGGTCTCACCACTGCCTCTTCCTCCGAACTCTGAAAGTCAGTGGCACGACCTTCATTCCATGTGGGGTCTAGGACCTCATCGTCCCCTGCATCGTCTTCCACCCAGTCTTCCTCCCTGACCCACTGTTCAGTCTGCACACTGCAGAAAGACGCAGCAGTTGGCACCTGTGTTTCATCATCAGAGACGTGCTAAGGTGGTATTCCCATGTCCTCATCATCAGGAAACATAAGTGGTTGTGCGTCAGTGCATTCTATGTCTTCCACCGCTGGGGAAGGGCTAGGTGGATGCCCTTGGGAAACCCTGCCAGCAGAGTCTTTAAACAGCATAAGAGACTGCTGCATAACTTGAGGCTCAGACAGTTTCCCTGATATGCATGGGGGTGACGTGACAGACTGATGGGCTTGGTTTTCAGGCGCCATCTGTGCGCTTTCTGCAGAAGACTGGGTGGGAGATAATGTGAACGTGCTGGATCCACTGTCGGCCACCCAATTGACTAATGCCTGTACCTGCTCAGGCCTTACCATCCTTAGAATAGCATTGGGCCCCACCAAATATCGCTGTAAATTCTGGCGTCTACTGGGACCTGAGGTAGTTGGTACACTAGGATGTGTGGCTGTGGCAAAACGGCCATGTCCTCTCCCAGAACCAGAGGGTCCACTAACACCACCACGACCATGTCCGCGTCCCTTACTAGATGTTTTCCTCATTGTTACCGTTCACAACAATAAGAAAAAAATTATTTGGCCCAATGTATTGAATTCAAATTCAGGCCTTTTTTTACAGGCACCTAACACTATCTGACTATCTATTTAGGTACCGTATTACACTAATACAGGCACAGCAGTAACCACAGATTTAGCTGAATATAAATTGTAGGCCTAGTATTTAGGCTCTTGGAGATGCACGGTAGCGTGTGAAGTTATTGAGGATGACCCTATCTGCACCTTCAATCTAATATACCCTTTTATAAATAGATTTAAACTTGGCCTGATACAGCAGAAACCACTGATTTAGGGAATTGCTAAGTTGGGAATTGTATTTCAACCCAGAACAAAAACTGTGCTTTGGCGGACACTAAATAAATTGACCAGCCACAGCAGTAACCACAGATTTAGCTGAATATAAATTTTAGGCCTATTATTTAGGCGCTGGATGACAGGTATACGTTTACAGACAGAATTAGACTTGGAAATGCACGGTATCGTGTGAAGTTATTGAGGATGACACTATCCGCACCTTCAATCTAATATACACTTATATGGATAGATTTAAACTTGGCCTGATACAGCAGAAAACAATGATTTAGGGAATTGCTAAATTGGGAATTGTATTTCAACCCAGAAAAAAATATATCCTTTGCCAGACAGCAGACAGTATTACAATTGGCTGGCCACAGCTGAAACACCAGATTTAGGGTACTGCTATTTTGGCAATTGTATTTCACCCCTCAATAAAATAGTAAGCACAGCCAAGACCCTGATATAGGATATAGCAAAAAAAAAAACCACTATTGGTTAAATGGACTTGGTGGCAGCTTTTGCTGGCGCACCACAAGACACAAAATGGCCACCGATCACCCCAGAAAAAAGTGACAGAAAAACGCTCTGGGCAGCCTAAAAACAGTGAGCATTTAAATAGCAGAGGTTGAATGATTCACAGCTGTAGATCGATCACTTCATTAAGTGTTTTGGAAGAGCAAATCCCTGCCTAATCTCGCCCTAACAGTTGCAGCTGCAACCTCTCCCTACACTGATCAGAGCAGAGTGACGGGCGGCGCTATGTGACTCCAGCTTAAATAGAGGCTGGGTCACATGCTGCACTGGCCAATCACTGCCATGCCAATAGTAGGCATGACTTTGATGGCCTCTTGGGGCAAGTAGTATGACGCTTGTTGATTGGCTGCTTTGCAGCCTTTCAAAAAGCGCCAAGAAAGCGCCGAACACCGAACCCGAACCCGGACTTTTACGAAAATGTTCGGGTTCGGGTCCGTGTCACGAACACCCCAAAATTCTGTACGAACCCGAACTATACAGTTCGGGTTCGCTCATCCCTAGTATAAGGTTGTGTGAAGAGGCCAAAAATAGAATTGGGGGGGGGGGGAGTTTCTACTAATAGTGATGAGTTGCAGGGGCAAAATTAGAATTTGCGATATTTCGCAAATATTTTGTAGAATATTTGTCATATATTCGAGAATTCGAGATTATATTCTTTATTGCGAAAATCGTCAATGTATTATTTGCGTAATGAACATGAAATACAAGGCGTGGGTCACTGTTGCTACATTTTTCAAGCTGGAATAAGTTTCCTGAGACTGGAGAAAATGGTTGGCGCGGCAGAACAGTAGAATAGCTTTATATGCAGTAGTGATGAGCGGCAGGGGTCATATTCGAATTTGCAATATTTCGCGAATATTTTTAGAATATTCGGCGAATATTCGCAAATTCGAATATTCACGATTTTTTTCTCAAAAAGTCGGCAAAGTAATGATTGTTTCATATGCAAATTTTCGTAATTCGAATTTTTGGATTCGAATTTTTTATTGCAAATTTTTCAACTTACAACTATTAGACAAAGTAGATTATAGCACTATATTAGCTAAATTGCTCTATATTCGATTTTTTTCGAATATTCACTATATTGCTATAGCTTTGTTTTTTCGAATATTCGTAATATTCTAAAACAAGGATATATAGCAATACAGTGAATATTCAAAAAATAACGAATATAGAGCAATTTAGCTAATATAGTGCTATAATCTACTTTGTCTAATAGTTGTAATTTTTTTCTCATCTGAAGTTCAGATTGGAAAAAAATTACAACTATAAAAAAAAAGATTATAGCACTATATTAGCTAAATTGCTCTATATTAGTTTTTTTTTTTCGAATATTCGCTATGTTGCTATAACTTCGTTTTTTCGAATATTCGTAATATTCTAAAACAAGAATATATAGCAATATAGCGAATATTCGAAAAAAACGAATATAGAGCAAAATTCGCAAACACTACTACTCCTAAAGTTAAGTATATTGCAGCCTTCTTATTGGCCCACAAGCTAGAAGCAGGGAGGGATCATGTGTAGGGATGAGCGAACTCGAACTGTATAGTTCGGGTTCGTACCGAATTTTGGGGTGTCCGTGACACGGACCCGAACCCGGACATTTTCGTAAAAGTCCGGGTTCGGGTTCGGTGTTCGTCGCTTTCTTCGCGCTTTTGTGACGCTTTCTTGGCGCTTTTTGAAAGGCTGCAAAGCAGCCAATCAACAAGCGTCATACTACTTGCCCCAAGAGGCCATCACAGCCATGCCTACTATTGGCATGGCTGTGATTGGCCAGAGCACCATGTGACCCAGCCTCTATTTAAGCTGGAGTCACATAGCGCCGCCCGTCACTCTGCTCTGATTAGCGTAGGGAGAGGTTGCGGCTGCGACAGTAGGGCGAGATTAGGCAGATTAACTCCTCCAAAGGACTTGATTAACTGATCGATCTGCAGCTGTGGATCATTGAGCTGCTGATCCTCAATTGCTCACTGTTTTTAGGCTGCCCAGACCGTTTGTCAGTCACATTTTTCTGGGGTGATCGGCGGCCATTTTGTGTCTTGTGGTGCGCCAGCACAAGCTGCGACCAAGTGCATTTAACCCTCAATGGTGTGGTTGTTTTTTGGCTAAAGCCTACATCAGGGTGAAGCTGTCACACCAAGTGCATTTAACCAGCAATAGTCTGTTCATTTTTTGGCCATATACAAAATCAGGGGCAAGCTGCGCCTGTCACCAAGTGCATTTAACCCTCAATGGTGTGGTTGTTTTTTGGCTAAAGCCTACATCAGGGTGAAGCTGTCACACCAAGTGCATTTAACCAGCAATAGTCTGTTCATTTTTTGGCCATATACTAAATCAGGGGCAAGCTGCGCCTGTCACCAAGTGCATTTAACCCTCAATGGTGTGGTTGTTTTTTGGCTAAAGCCTACATCAGGGTGAAGCTGTCACACCAAGTGCATTTAACCAGCAATAGTCTGTTTATTTTTTGGCCATATCCCAGTCTAATTCTGTCACTAAATCCATACCGGTCACCCAGCGCCTAAATACTAGGCCTCAAATTTATATCCCGCTAAATCTGTCCTTAGTGCTGTAGCTGGGCGAGTTATTTAGTGTCCGTTCAAGCACATTTCTTGTTCTGGGTTGAAATACAATTCCCAATTTAGCAATTTCATAATTTAGTGGTTTCTGCTATATCAGAGCTATTTGAAATCTATCCCTAAAAGGGTATATAATATTCAAGGTGCACATTGGGTCATTCAGAATAACTTCACACACACCCGCTACTGTGTATTTCCAAGTCTAATTCTGGCACTAAACCCATACCTGTCACCCAGCGCCTAAATACTAGGCCTCAAATTTATATCCAGCTAAATCTGTCCCTAGTGCTGTAGCTGGGCGAATTATTTAGTGTCCGTTCAAGCACATTTCTTGTTCTGGGTTGAAATACAATTCCCAATTTAGCAATTTCATAATTTAGTGGTTTCTGCTATATCAGAGCTATTTGAAATCTATCCCTAAAAGGGTATATAATATTCAAGGTGCACATTGGGTCATTCAGAATAACTTCACACACACCCGCTACTGTGTATTTCCAAGTCTAATTCTGGCACTAAACCCATACCTGTCACCCAGCGCCTAAATACTAGGCCTCAAATTTATATCCCGCTAAATCTGTCCCTAGTGCTGTAGCTGGGCGAGTTATTTAGTGTCCGTTCAAGCACATTTCTTGTTCTGGGTTGAAATACAATTCCCAATTTAGCAATTTCATAATTTAGTGGTTTCTGCTATATCAGAGCTATTTGAAATCTATCCCTAAAAGGGTATATAATATTCAAGGTGCACATTGGGTCATTCAGAATAACTTCACACACACCCGCTACTGTGTATTTCCAAGTCTAATTCTGGCACTAAACCCATACCTGTCACCCAGCGCCTAAATACTAGGCCTCAAATTTATATCCCGCTAAATCTGTCCTTAGTGCTGTAGCTGGGTGAGTTATTTAGTGTCCGTTCAAGCACATTTCTTGTTCTGGGTTGAAATACAATTCCCAATTTAGCAATTTCATAATTTAGTGGTTTCTGCTATATCAGAGCTATTTGAAATCTATCCCTAAAAGGGTATATAATATTCAAGGTGCACATTGGGTCATTCAGAATAACTTCACACACACCCGCTACTGTGTATTTCCAAGTCTAATTCTGGCACTAAACCCATACCTGTCACCCAGCGCCTAAATACTAGGCCTCAAATTTATATCCCGCTAAATCTGTCCTTAGTGCTGTAGCTGGGCGAGTTATTTAGTGTCCGTTCAAGCACATTTCTTGTTCTGGGTTGAAATACAATTCCCAATTTAGCAATTTCATAATTTAGTGGTTTCTGCTATATCAGAGCTATTTGAAATCTATCCCTAAAAGGGTATATAATATTCAAGGTGCACATTGGGTCATTCAGAATAACTTCACACACACCCGCTACTGTGTATTTCCAAGTCTAATTCTGGCACTAAACCCATACCTGTCACCCAGCGCCTAAATACTAGGCCTCAAATTTATATCCCGCTAAATCTGTCCCTAGTGCTGTAGCTGGGCGAGTTATTTAGTGTCCGTTCAAGCACATTTCTTGTTCTGGGTTGAAATACAATTCCCAATTTAGCAATTTCATAATTTAGTGGTTTCTGCTATATCAGAGCTATTTGAAATCTATCCCTAAAAGGGTATATAATATTCAAGGTGCACATTGGGTCATTCAGAATAACTTCACACACACCCGCTACTGTGTATTTCCAAGTCTAATTCTGGCACTAAACCCATACCTGTCACCCAGCGCCTAAATACTAGGCCTCAAATTTATATCCCGCTAAATCTGTCCTTAGTGCTGTAGCTGGGCGAGTTATTTAGTGTCCGTTCAAGCACATTTCTTGTTCTGGGTTGAAATACAATTCCCAATTTAGCAATTTCATAATTTAGTGGTTTCTGCTATATCAGAGCTATTTGAAATCTATCCCTAAAAGGGTATATAATATTCAAGGTGCACATTGGGTCATTCAGAATAACTTCACACACACCCGCTACTGTGTATTTCCAAGTCTAATTCTGGCACTAAACCCATACCTGTCACCCAGCGCCTAAATACTAGGCCTCAAATTTATATCCCGCTAAATCTGTCCCTAGTGCTGTAGCTGGGCGAGTTATTTAGTGTCCGTTCAAGCACATTTCTTGTTCTGGGTTGAAATACAATTCCCAATTTAGCAATTTCATAATTTAGTGGTTTCTGCTATATCAGAGCTATTTGAAATCTATCCCTAAAAGGGTATATAATATTCAAGGTGCACATTGGGTCATTCAGAATAACTTCACACACACCCGCTACTGTGTATTTCCAAGTCTAATTCTGGCACTAAACCCATACCTGTCACCCAGCGCCTAAATACTAGGCCTCAAATTTATATCCCGCTAAATCTGTCCTTAGTGCTGTAGCTGGGCGAGTTATTTAGTGTCCGTTCAAGCACATTTCTTGTTCTGGGTTGAAATACAATTCCCAATTTAGCAATTTCATAATTTAGTGGTTTCTGCTATATCAGAGCTATTTGAAATCTATCCCTAAAAGGGTATATAATATTCAAGGTGCACATTGGGTCATTCAGAATAACTTCACACACACCCGCTACTGTGTATTTCCAAGTCTAATTCTGGCACTAAACCCATACCTGTCACCCAGCGCCTAAATACTAGGCCTCAAATTTATATCCCGCTAAATCTGTCCCTAGTGCTGTAGCTGGGCGAGTTATTTAGTGTCCGTTCAAGCACATTTCTTGTTCTGGGTTGAAATACAATTCCCAATTTAGCAATTTCATAATTTAGTGGTTTCTGCTATATCAGAGCTATTTGAAATCTATCCCTAAAAGGGTATATAATATTCAAGGTGCACATAGGGTCATTCAGAATAACTTCACACACCCGCTACTGTGCATTTCCAAATCTAATTCTGTCACTAAACCCATACCTGTCACCCAGCGCCTAAATACTAGGCCTCAAATTTATATCCCGCTAAATCTCTCGTTACCGCTGTCCTGTTGTGGCTGGGAAAGTTATTTAGTGTCCGTCAAAGCACATTTTTTGTTCTGGGTTGAAATACAATTCCCAATTTAGCAATTTCATAATTTAGTCGTTTCTGCTATATCAGAGCTATTTGAAATCTATCCCTAAAAGGGTAGATCATATTGAAGGTGCACATAGGGTCATTCAGAATAACTTCACACACACGCTTCTGTGCATTTCCAAGTCTAATTCTGTCACTAAATCCATACCGGTCACCCAGCGCCTAAATACTAGGCCTCAAATTTATATCCCGCTGAATTTGAATACAATACATTGGGCCAAATAATATATTTGTTGTTGTGGTGAACCATAACAATGAGAAAAACATCTAGTAAGGGACGCGGACGTGGACATGGTCGTGGTGGTGTTAGTGGACCCTCTGGTGCTGGGAGAGGACGTGGCCGTTCTGCCACATCCACACGTCCTAGTGTACCAACTACCTCAGGTCCCAGTAGCCGCCAGAATTTACAGCGATATATGGTGGGGCCCAATGCCGTTCTAAGGATGGTAAGGCCTGAGCAGGTACAGGCATTAGTCAATTGGGTGGCCGACAGTGGATCCAGCACGTTCACATTATCTCCCACCCAGTCTTCTGCAGAAAGCGCACAGATGGCGCCTGAAAACCAACCCCATCAGTCTGTCACATCACCCCCATGCATACCAGGGAAACTGTCTCAGCCTCAAGTTATGCAGCAGTCTCTTATGCTGTTTGAAGACTCCGCTGGCAGGGTTTCCCAAGGGCATCCACCTAGCCCTTCCCCAGCGGTGAAAGACATAGAATGCACTGACGCACAACCACTTATGTTTCCTGATGATGAGGACATGGGAATACCACCTCAGCATGTCTCTGATGATGACGAAACACAGGTGCCAACTGCTGCGTCTTTCTGCAGTGTGCAGACTGAACAGGAGGTCAGGGATCAAGACTGGGTGGAAGACGATGCAGGGGACGATGAGGTCCTAGACCCCACATGGAATGAAGGTCGTGCCACTGACTTTCACAGTTCGGAGGAAGAGGCAGTGGTGAGACCGAGCCAACAGCGTAGCAAAAGAGGGAGCAGTGGGCAAAAGCAGAACACCCGCCGCCAAGAGACTCCGCCTGCTACTGACCGCCGCCATCTGGGACCGAGCACCCCAAAGGCAGCTTCAAGGAGTTCCCTGGCATGGCACTTCTTCAAACAATGTGCTGACGACAAGACCCGAGTGGTTTGCACGCTGTGCCATCAGAGCCTGAAGCGAGGCATTAACGTTCTGAACCTGAGCACAACCTGCATGACCAGGCACCTGCATGCAAAGCATGAACTGCAGTGGAGTAAACACCTTAAAACCAAGGAAGTCACTCAGGCTCCCCCTGCTACCTCTTCTGCTGCTGCCGCCTCGGCCTATTCTGCTGCTGCCGCCTCGGCCTCTTCCTCCGCCTCTGGAGGAACGTTGGCACCTGCCGCCCAGCAAACAGGGGATGTACCACCAACACCACCACCACCACCTCCGTCACCAAGCGTCTCAACCATGTCACACGCCAGCGTTCAGCTCTCCATCTCACAAACATTTGATAGAAAGCGTAAATTCCCACCTAGCCACCCTCGATCCCTGGCCCTGAATGCCAGCATTTCTAAACTACTGGCCTATGAAATGCTGTCATTTAGGCTGGTGGACACAGACAGCTTCAAACAGCTCATGTCGCTTGCTGTCCCACAGTATGTTGTTCCCAGCCGCCACTACTTCTCCAAGAGAGCCGTGCCTTCCCTGCACAACCAAGTATCCCATAAAATCAAGTGTGCACTGCGCAACGCCATCTGTGGCAAGGTCCACCTAACCACAGATACGTGGACCAGTAAGCACGGCCAGGGACGCTATATCTCCCTAACTGCACACTGGGTAAATGTAGTGGCAGCTGGGCCCCAGGCGGAGAGCTGTTTGGCGCACGTCCTTCCGCCGCCAAGGATCGCAGGGCAACATTCTTTGCCTCCTGTTGCCACCTCCTCCTTCTCGGCTTCCTCCTCCTCTTCTTCCACCTGCTCATCCAGTCAGCCACACACCTTCACCACCAACTTCAGCACAGCCCGGGGTAAACGTCAGCAGGCCATTCTGAAACTCATATGTTTGGGGGACAGGCCCCACACCGCACAGGAGTTGTGGCGGGGTATAGAACAACAGACCGACGAGTGGTTGCTGCCGGTGAGCCTCAAGCCCGGCCTGGTGGTGTGTGATAATGGGCGAAATCTCGTTGCAGCTCTGGGACTAGCCAATTTGACGCACATCCCTTGCTTGGCGCATGTGCTGAATTTGGTGGTGCAGAAGTTCATTCACAACTACCCCGACATGTCAGAGCTGCTGCATAAAGTGCGGGCCGTCTGTTCGCGCTTCCGGCGTTCACATCCTGCTGCTGCTCGCCTGTCTGCGCTACAGCGTAACTTCGGCCTTCCCGCTCACCGCCTCATATGCGACGTGCCCACCAGGTGGAACTCCACCTTGCACATGCTGGACAGACTGTGCGAGCAGCAGCAGGCCATAGTGGAGTTTCAGCTGCAGCACGCACGGGTCAGTCGCACTACAGAACAGCACCACTTCACCACCAATGACTGGGCCTCCATGCGAGACCTGTGTGCCCTGTTGCGCTGTTTCGAGTACTCCACCAACATGGCCAGTGGCGATGACACCGTTATCAGCGTTACAATACCACTTCTATGTCTCCTTGAGAAAACACTTAGGGCGATGATGGAAGAGGAGGTGGCCCAGGAGGAGGAGGAGGAGGAGGAGGAAGAGGGGTCATTTTTAGCACTTTCAGGCCAGTCTCTTCGAAGTGACTCAGAGGGAGGTTTTTGGCAACAGCAGAGGCCAGGTACAAATGTGGCCAGCCAGGGCCCACTACTGGAGGACGAGGAGGACGAGGATGAGGAGGAGGTGGAGGAGGATGAGGATGAAGCATGGTCACAGCGGGGTGGCACCCAACGCAGCTCGGGTCCATCACTGGTGCGTGGCTGGGGGGAAAGGCAGGACGATGACGATACGCCTCCCACAGAGGACAGCTTGTCCTTACCCCTGGGCAGCCTGGCACACATGAGCGACTACATGCTGCAGTGCCTGCGCAACGACAGCAGAGTTGCCCACATTTTAACCTGTGCGGACTACTGGGTTGCCACCCTGCTGGATCCACGCTACAAAGACAATGTGCCCACCTTACTTCCTGCACTGGAGCGTGATAGGAAGATGCGCGAGTACAAGCGCACGTTGGTAGACGCGCTACTGAGAGCATTCCCAAATGTCACAGGGGAACAAGTGGAAGCCCAAGGCCAAGGCAGAGGAGGAGCAAGAGGTCGCCAAGGCAGCTGTGTCACGGCCAGCTCCTCTGAGGGCAGGGTTAGCATGGCAGAGATGTGGAAAACTTTTGTCAACACGCCACAGCTAACTGCACCACCACCTGATACGCAACGTGTTAGCAGGAGGCAACATTTCACTAACATGGTGGAACAGTACGTGTGCACACCCCTCCACGTACTGACTGATGGTTCGGCCCCATTCAACTTCTGGGTCTCTAAATTGTCCACGTGGCCAGAGCTAGCCTTTTATGCCTTGGAGGTGCTGGCCTGCCCGGCAGCCAGCGTTTTGTCTGAACGTGTATTCAGCACGGCAGGGGGCGTCATTACAGACAAACGCAGCCGCCTGTCTACAGCCAATGTGGACAAGCTGACGTTCATAAAAATGAACCAGGCATGGATCCCACAGGACCTGTCCGTCCCTTGTCCAGATTAGACATTAACTACCTCCCCATAACCATATATTATTGGACTCCAGGGCACTTCCTCATTCAATCCTATTTTTATTTTCATTTTACCATTATATTGCGAGGCTACCCAAAGTTGAATGAACCTCTCCTCTGCCTGTGTGCTAGGCCTAAATATATGCCAATGGACTGTTGCAGTGGTGGCTGACATGAAGCCTGATTCTCTGCTATGACATGCAGACTAATTCTCTGCTGACATGAAGCCAGATTGTCTGTTACGGGACCTCTCTCCTCTGCCTGGGTGCTGGGCCTAAATTTATGACAATGGACTGTTGCAGTGGTGGCTGACGTGAAGCCTGATTCTCTGCTATGACATGCAGACTGATTCTCTGCTGACATGAAGCCAGATTGTCTGTTACGGGACCTCTCTGCTCTGCCTGTGTGCTAGGCCTAAATATATGCCAATGGACTGTTGCAGTGGTGGGTGACGTGAAGCCTCATTCTCTGCTATGACATGCAGACTGATTCTCTGCTGACATGAAGCCAGATTGTCTGTTACGGGACCTCTCTCCTCTGCCTGTGTGCTAGGCCTAAATATATGCCAATGGACTGTTGCAGTGGTGGGTGACGTGAAGCCTCATTCTCTGCTATGACATGCAGACTGATTCTCTGCTGTCATGAAGCCAGATTGTCTGTTACGGGACCTCTCTGCTCTGCCTGTGTGCTAGGCCTAAATATATGCCAATGGACTGTTGCAGTGGTGGGTGACGTGAAGCCTCATTCTCTGCTATGACATGCAGACTGATTCTCTGCTGACATGAAGCCAGATTGTCTGTTACGGGACCTCTCTGCTCTGCCTGTGTGCTAGGCCTAAATATATGGCAATGGACTGTTGCAGTGGTGGGTGACGTGAAGCCTCATTCTCTGCTATGACATGCAGACTGATTCTCTGCTGTCATGAAGCCAGATTGTCTGTTACGGGACCTCTCTGCTCTGCCTGTGTGCTAGGCCTAAATATATGCCAATGGACTGTTGCAGTGGTGGGTGACGTGAAGCCTCATTCTCTGCTATGACATGCAGACTAATTCTCTGCTGACATGAAGACAGATTCTCTGTTACGGGACCTCTCTCCTCTGCCTGTGTGTGTGCTGGGCCTAAATATATGCCAATGGACTGTTGCAGTGGTGGGTGACGTGAAGCCTCATTCTCTGCTATGACATGCAGTCTGATTCTCTGCTGTCATGAAGCCAGATTCTCTGTTACGGGACCTCTCTGCTCTGCCTGTGTGCTAGGCCTAAATATATGCCAATGGACTGTTGCAGTGGTGGCTGACGTGAAGCCTCATTCTCTGCTATGACATGCAGACTGATTCTCTGCTGTCATGAAGCCAGATTGTCTGTTACGGGACCTCTCTGCTCTGCCTGTGTGCTAGGCCTAAATATATGCCAATGGACTGTTGCAGTGGTGGGTGACGTGAAGCCTCATTCTCTGCTATGACATGCAGACTAATTCTCTGCTGACATGAAGACAGATTCTCTGTTACGGGACCTCTCTCCTCTGCCTGTGTGTGTGCTGGGCCTAAATATATGCCAATGGACTGTTGCAGTGGTGGCTGACGTAAAGCCTCATTCTCTGCTATGACATGCAGACTGATTCTCTGCTGACATGAAGCCAGATTCTCTGTTACGGGACCTCTCTCCTCTGCCTGTGTGTGTGCTGGGCCTAAATATATGCCAATGGACTGTTGCAGTGGTGGGTGACGTGAAGCCTCATTCTCTGCTATGACATGCAGTCTGATTCTCTGCTGTCATGAAGCCAGATTCTCTGTTACGGGACCTCTCTGCTCTGCCTGTGTGCTAGGCCTAAATATATGCCAATGGACTGTTGCAGTGGTGGCTGACGTGAAGCCTCATTCTCTGCTATGACATGCAGACTGATTCTCTGCTGTCATGAAGCCAGATTGTCTGTTACGGGACCTCTCTGCTCTGCCTGTGTGCTAGGCCTAAATATATGCCAATGGACTGTTGCAGTGGTGGGTGACGTGAAGCCTCATTCTCTGCTATGACATGCAGACTAATTCTCTGCTGACATGAAGACAGATTCTCTGTTACGGGACCTCTCTCCTCTGCCTGTGTGTGTGCTGGGCCTAAATATATGCCAATGGACTGTTGCAGTGGTGGCTGACGTAAAGCCTCATTCTCTGCTATGACATGCAGACTGATTCTCTGCTGACATGAAGCCAGATTCTCTGTTACGGGACCTCTCTCCTCTGCCTGTGTGTGTGCTGGGCCTAAATATATGCCAATGGACTGTTGCAGTGGTGGGTGACGTGAAGCCTCATTCTCTGCTATGACATGCAGACTAATTCTCTGCTGACATGAAGACAGATTCTCTGTTACGGGACCTCTCTCCTCTGCCTGTGTGTGTGCTGGGCCTAAATATATGCCAATGGACTGTTGCAGTGGTGGGTGACGTGAAGCCTCATTCTCTGCTATGACATGCAGTCTGATTCTCTGCTGTCATGAAGCCAGATTGTCTGTTACGGGACCTCTCTGCTCTGCCTGTGTGCTAGGCCTAAATATATGCCAATGGACTGTTGCAGTGGTGGGTGACGTGAAGCCTCATTCTCTGCTATGACATGCAGACTAATTCTCTGCTGACATGAAGACAGATTCTCTGTTACGGGACCTCTCTCCTCTGCCTGTGTGTGTGCTGGGCCTAAATATATGCCAATGGACTGTTGCAGTGGTGGGTGACGTGAAGCCTCATTCTCTGCTATGACATGCAGACTGATTCTCTGCTGTCATGAAGCCAGATTGTCTGTTACGGGACCTCTCTGCTCTGCCTGTGTGCTAGGCCTAAATATATGCCAATGGACTGTTGCAGTGGTGGGTGACGTGAAGCCTCATTCTCTGCTATGACATGCAGACTAATTCTCTGCTGACATGAAGCCAGATTCTCTGTTACGGGACCTCTCTCCTCTGCCTGTGTGTGTGCTGGGCCTAAATATATGCCAATGGACTGTTGCAGTGGTGGCTGACGTGAAGCCTCATTCTCTGCTATGACATGCAGACTGATTCTCTGCTGTCATGAAGCCAGATTGTCTGTTACGGGACCTCTCTGCTCTGCCTGTGTGCTAGGCCTAAATATATGCCAATGGACTGTTGCAGTGGTGGGTGACGTGAAGCCTCATTCTCTGCTATGACATGCAGACTAATTCTCTGCTGACATGAAGACAGATTCTCTGTTACGGGACCTCTCTCCTCTGCCTGTGTGTGTGCTGGGCCTAAATATATGCCAATGGACTGTTGCAGTGGTGGGTGACGTGAAGCCTCATTCTCTGCTATGACATGCAGACTGATTCTCTGCTGACATGAAGCCAGATTGTCTGTTACGGGACCTCTCTCCTCTGCCTGTGTGCTAGGCCTAAATATATGCCAATGGACTGTTGCAGTGGTGGGTGACGTGAAGCCTCATTCTCTGCTATGACATGCAGACTGATTCTCTGCTGTCATGAAGCCAGATTGTCTGTTACGGGACCTCTCTGCTCTGCCTGTGTGCTAGGCCTAAATATATGCCAATGGACTGTTGCAGTGGTGGGTGACGTGAAGCCTCATTCTCTGCTATGACATGCAGACTGATTCTCTGCTGACATGAAGCCAGATTGTCTGTTACGGGACCTCTCTGCTCTGCCTGTGTGCTAGGCCTAAATATATGGCAATGGACTGTTGCAGTGGTGGGTGACGTGAAGCCTCATTCTCTGCTATGACATGCAGACTGATTCTCTGCTGTCATGAAGCCAGATTGTCTGTTACGGGACCTCTCTGCTCTGCCTGTGTGCTAGGCCTAAATATATGCCAATGGACTGTTGCAGTGGTGGGTGACGTGAAGCCTCATTCTCTGCTATGACATGCAGACTAATTCTCTGCTGACATGAAGACAGATTCTCTGTTACGGGACCTCTCTCCTCTGCCTGTGTGTGTGCTGGGCCTAAATATATGCCAATGGACTGTTGCAGTGGTGGGTGACGTGAAGCCTCATTCTCTGCTATGACATGCAGACTGATTCTCTGCTGTCATGAAGCCAGATTGTCTGTTACGGGACCTCTCTGCTCTGCCTGTGTGCTAGGCCTAAATATATGCCAATGGACTGTTGCAGTGGTGGGTGACGTGAAGCCTCATTCTCTGCTATGACATGCAGACTAATTCTCTGCTGACATGAAGACAGATTCTCTGTTACGGGACCTCTCTCCTCTGCCTGTGTGTGTGCTGGGCCTAAATATATGCCAATGGACTGTTGCAGTGGTGGCTGACGTGAAGCCTCATTCTCTGCTATGACATGCAGACTGATTCTCTGCTGACATGAAGCCAGATTCTCTGTTACGGGACCTCTCTCCTCTGCCTGTGTGTGTGCTGGGCCTAAATATATGCCAATGGACTGTTGCAGTGGTGGCTGACGTGAAGCCTCATTCTCTGCTATGACATGCAGACTGATTCTCTGCTGTCATGAAGCCAGATTGTCTGTTACGGGACCTCTCTGCTCTGCCTGTGTGCTAGGCCTAAATATATGCCAATGGACTGTTGCAGTGGTGGGTGACGTGAAGCCTCATTCTCTGCTATGACATGCAGACTAATTCTCTGCTGACATGAAGACAGATTCTCTGTTACGGGACCTCTCTCCTCTGCCTGTGTGTGTGCTGGGCCTAAATATATGCCAATGGACTGTTGCAGTGGTGGGTGACGTGAAGCCTCATTCTCTGCTATGACATGCAGACTGATTCTCTGCTGTCATGAAGCCAGATTGTCTGTTACGGGACCTCTCTGCTCTGCCTGTGTGCTAGGCCTAAATATATGCCAATGGACTGTTGCAGTGGTGGGTGACGTGAAGCCTCATTCTCTGCTATGACATGCAGACTAATTCTCTGCTGACATGAAGCCAGATTCTCTGTTACGGGACCTCTCTCCTCTGCCTGTGTGTGTGCTGGGCCTAAATATATGCCAATGGACTGTTGCAGTGGTGGCTGACGTGAAGCCTCATTCTCTGCTATGACATGCAGACTGATTCTCTGCTGTCATGAAGCCAGATTGTCTGTTACGGGACCTCTCTGCTCTGCCTGTGTGCTAGGCCTAAATATATGCCAATGGACTGTTGCAGTGGTGGGTGACGTGAAGCCTCATTCTCTGCTATGACATGCAGACTAATTCTCTGCTGACATGAAGACAGATTCTCTGTTACGGGACCTCTCTCCTCTGCCTGTGTGTGTGCTGGGCCTAAATATATGCCAATGGACTGTTGCAGTGGTGGGTGACGTGAAGCCTCATTCTCTGCTATGACATGCAGACTGATTCTCTGCTGTCATGAAGCCAGATTGTCTGTTACGGGACCTCTCTGCTCTGCCTGTGTGCTAGGCCTAAATATATGCCAATGGACTGTTGCAGTGGTGGGTGACGTGAAGCCTCA
The DNA here is from genome assembly GCF_014858855.1 of Bufo gargarizans. Classification (NCBI taxonomy): domain Eukaryota; kingdom Metazoa; phylum Chordata; class Amphibia; order Anura; family Bufonidae; genus Bufo; species Bufo gargarizans. Next base: position 131,011,740 of record NC_058085.1, read on the forward strand.
TTCTCTGCTATGACATGCAGACTAATTCTCTGCTGACATGAAGACAGATTCTCTGTTACGGGACCTCTCTCCTCTGCCTGTGTGTGTGCTGGGCCTAAATATATGCCAATGGACTGTTGCAGTGGTGGCTGACGTGAAGCCTCATTCTCTGCTATGACATGCAGACTGATTCTCTGCTGACATGAAGCCAGATTCTCTGTTACGGGACCTCTCTCCTCTGCCTGTGTGTGTGCTGGGCCTAAATATATGCCAATGGACTGTTGCAGTGGTGGCTGACGTGAAGCCTCATTCTCTGCTATGACATGCAGACTGATTCTCTGCTGACATGAAGCCAGATTCTCTGTTACGGGACCTCTCTCCTCTGCCTGTGTGTGTGCTGGGCCTAAATATATGCCAATGGACTGTTGCAGTGGTGGCTGACGTGAAGCCTCATTCTCTGCTATGACATGCAGACTGATTCTCTGCTGACATGAAGCCAGATTCTCTGTTACGGGACCTCTCTCCTCTGCCTGTGTGTGTGCTGGGCCTAAATATATGCCAATGGACTGTTGCAGTGGTGGCTGACGTGAAGCCTCATTCTCTGCTATGACATGCAGACTGATTCTCTGCTGACATGAAGCCAGATTCTCTGTTACGGGACCTCTCTCCTCTGCCTGTGTGTGTGCTGGGCCTAAATATATGCCAATGGACTGTTGCAGTGGTGGCTGACGTGAAGCCTCATTCTCTGCTATGACATGCAGACTGATTCTCTGCTGACATGAAGACAGATTCTCTGTTACGGGACCTCTCTCCTCTGCCTGTGTGTGTGCTGGGCCTAAATATATGCCAATGGACTGTTGCAGTGGTGGCTGACGTGAAGCCTCATTCTCTGCTATGACATGCAGACTGATTCTCTGCTGACATGAAGACAGATTCTCTGTTACGGGACCTCCCTCCTCTGCCTGGGTGCTGGGCCTAAATATATGCCAATGGACTGTTGCAGTGGTGGCTGACGTGAAGCCTCATTCTCTGCTATGACATGCAGACTAATTCTCTGCTGACATGAAGACAGATTCTCTGTTACGGGACCTCTCTCCTCTGCCTGGGTGTCGGGGCCTAAATATCTGAGAATGGACTGTTCCAGTGGTGGGTGACGGGAAGCCAGATTCTCTGCTATGGAACCTCTCTCCAATTGATTTTGGTTAATTTTTATTTATTTAATTTTTATTTTAATTCATTTCCCTATCCACATTTGTTTGCAGGGGATTTACCTACATGTTGCTGCCTTTTGCAGCCCTCTAGCTCTTTCCTGGGCTGTTTTACAGCCTTTTTAGTGCCGAAAAGTTCGGGTCCCCATTGACTTCAATGGGGTTCGGGTTCGGGACGAAGTTCGGATCGGGTTCGGATCCCGAACCCGAACATTTCCGGGATGTTCGGCCGAACTTCTCGAACCCGAACATCCAGGTGTTCGCTCAACTCTAATCATGTGTACTGATAAAAAAAATAAAAATCGAATAAAAAAAAAGGAAAAAAAAATTTGAATATTAAAAATTTCGAATATATATAACTGGATTCGAAATATTAGCGAATTTTCAAAGTACCTATATTCGCGAGAAAAATTCGAAATTCGAATATTCGTGATCAACACTAATATGCAGGTAGAGTGCTCCAATATATTTGCACTTGCGAGTTTTCAACAATTAATGATGCACATATTTTTTCTCAATACGTACAACTTGTATAGTAAGGGGTAGGCAACTTTTCTATTGGTTGCTAGGGATGTTGCTAAGCTCAGACAAAGCCTTCTTATTGTCCCACAAGCTAGAAGAAGGGAGGGATGATCACCTCATGTGTACTGTGTTAAAAAAAAATATATATATAAAAATGAATATTTGTCATTACGAATATATAGCACTATATTCTAAATATTTGCAAATTCTCAAAGTGCCGATATTCACGATAAAAATTAGCTTTTCGAATATTCGCGCTCAACACTAGTTACTAACCGTGTCTAATACTTAGTGTAAATTTATCAACGTGGCTCATGGTGGATGATAACTTTGGTGCATGTTTTCTACTTTTTTTTATAACTTATTAAAATGTTTGGTGCCAATATGGTGCGTCTTAAGTCCTGCCTCTTCCTCACTAAGCCATGCCTATTTATCACTAAGCCACAACCCCTTGTCAAGCAAATGCAAAAAGTATCTAAAATATATAATAAATGTGGCACAACACATGTAAGGTTTTTCATGCAAATTAATTTGGCTTAGTGAGTCTCCTCCAATACATCTTCATAGAGGAGAAGACATGAGTAACATCAGATGAAAATTATTAGAGACAAGAAAACAATGAAAATCCTGAGCATACAAGAAATAACAAAGAGATAATAAAGTGTGCGAACACTGGTAAGATATATGAAGAAGCCTGAAGGTGCAGGAAGTGAAAAAGTCAGATACAGTAGAATAAGGGAGGCAGAAAGATGTCTAAGATCAAAGGAGATGTTCAGAGGCAATGAGAGATAGAGAAGGAGGTGCTATACCGAGAGCAGAAGTGGAAGGAAACACCTGAAATGTGCAACCTCAAGGATTAAAAGAGCATATTTCTTTGAATTTATCTTTTACATTATCAGACAACACATTCAGATGGAGTTCCATGGTACAAATGGTTCCTTATATGAGTAGATAGACATTGGATTAACAAACATTCTACTTAGTGATGCTTTTGCTCATGGAAATGTCTTTGTGGTCTCATATGGAGCTGCTTTTCTTTTTGGAAAAGGGACATCACTCATTGTCTTGGGTAAGTCTCACCCCAACTTGAATTTTATGGACTATTTGTACAACTATATTGTAAAGTTTAGGCTTCATTTCGATGGTTAAAACTTGTTAGTGCATATGGAAGTCAGAGGGGATAACTTCTATGCCCTGTTGACTATTGAGTTCTTGAATTAGCCATAAATCCTGTGTAACTATCAAGCGTATTTCGGAGAAGGGACGGTCCTCTCAGTTTTAGGTCAGTATTTTTGTGTTTTGCATTATACTCCCAAATGTACACTATTTTAAATCATGAAATGAAAATTTGTTGGTTGTGAATCTTTGTGATATTTAAGAGACATTGGTCGACCTTCATCTAGCAGAATATACTGTTGTATATGTTTATGGAGATGGTAACATAGATACAGCAGTTTTGATATTCCTATGGAACCTAGTGATTCATATTTTGGAAGGCCAAGGAGAATGGAACTTTCTCTAAAGATTATCAATATTTATTATGAGATATCAGGGAAATTTTAAAAGACATAAAAATAGAGGATTTCCACAATGTCCTGATTTATTATTTTTTGAGATACTGACCATCTAACTTGTGGCTGGTGCCCCAAATAGGCATTCTCATAATATATTCAGAAAAAGATAACCCTTCAGACCAGTCATTAGAATACTTCCCCAACTGTCCATTGTGTTTTCAAGCCAACAACTACATCAATGGCATAAATACTTTTCTATGTTGAAGATTGATATCCTTAAAGATCCCCAACGCTATTGATTTAAATGGATTGATATTCATGTAGACCTATATATATGTAGTTAAAAACGTTCACTTGGAGGACTATGTCAAATCAGGGCCACCAAACCTTAGGCAGAGCAGGTTTAAGCAGGGGGCTTTGCCTATGTGACAAACACTGTTGCCTACTTCGGGGCAGGAACAGTTCTTAGTATTTTGGGTAAGTTTTGATGGTCTCCAAAACATATTAGTTCCATCTACAGTCAGATGTAGTTTTTATACAGCCATGATGGGCTGTGAATGCCCAGAAGCTGGAATTTGGAGCTGGAACAGCCCTTTCTGTGCTAGGTAAGGACCATGTTGTAGCTCTTATGGTAAGTTTTTAAAGAGGGTCGAGTCTCTGTGACAACCTCTGCTGCTTACTTTGGAGAAGGAACCATAGTCAGTGTTTTAGGTGAGTTTTGACTGCCTCAAAAAGGTTGTTTATTAATCTATATCCGGGTATACTTTTCATAAAGCCATTCTGGGCTGTGAATACCGAGAAGCCAGAATTTGGAGCAGGAACTGTAGTCAGTGTTTTAGGTAAGTTTTGATGGTTTGAAAATGTTTTTGCACAACCTAGAACATTCTGACATTCATAATGGTCTCTGAAAATCTAGAAGTTGGGATAGGAGCAGACTTAGAGTACCAGGTATGTCACTCTTAAGGTAGGTTTTCAGAGAGGGTCATGCCTCTGTGACAAACTCTGCTGCTTACTTTGGAGCAGGAACTGCAATCAGCGTCTTGGGTAAGTTTTAATGGTCCATGTGATCTCAATATAATCTACTTTGGAGTAAATGTTGATGGTATCTAAAATGGAAGTTTTTAGACAGACCTAATGAGCTGTGAGCAATCAAAGGCAAGAATTTGGACCTGGGACTGTCCTTTCTGTGTTAGGTAAGTGTTGGTCACATATGCAGGTCTCTGATTGTATCATAAAGCTATGATAGTTTGATGTATAGTGTGATTTGTCAAAATTTTGCTAACTGCAAAGGCAATGGTCAAGGTTTTTAAGCAATGAGGTTGTGCCAAAGCAACATGCAATATTTTGGAGCCAGGAGCCATCTAATTCCCCCAGGTAAGTGTAATTGAGTGATTTACTGTGAATTACACCTATAAAATTCTCACTTTTTTTATTCAAATTTTGTAGGTCATTTGTCGTAAATATAGAAAGATACAATGGCATTGTCTTCGTTGTTGAAATTATTGAGACTTTTTTTCATATAAACACCAGTTTAAAGTCTGCACTGTGAATTAAAGAGGAATTCTATATAAGTCATAGAATTTTATATTTTGTAGCATAAATGGGGTAAGATTTAGTAAAGACAGTCATGAATGTAGATAGAGAATTTTGGCTTTGGCAGGGTATAAGTAACCAAAATCTTTTGTAATACGTATATAGCTGTAATGAGTTGGATCTTGGTATGGTGATAGTGATAACCATAGCAAAGAACTATTCACTAAGTCTATATAAAGTGTCAACCTAACATGTATGGCAAGGCGCATTAGGTCCAATGTCCAGTAGATGAGTTATAGTACAGTAGTAAGATCCCGATCCCATTTGTTAATTTTAATTATCACTAATCCCTTCCCAATTTTAAGGAAAAATGGCATGCATAACAGTGAAAAACTTCTTTCACTGATAAAAAGCTATATATTGAACGACCATGGCATTATTTTCCTCTGTACTGTTATCTGTGTTGAATTTTCCCCAAAAAATGGATATCTATGGAACAAATGTGTCCACAGAGCCTAGAATTAGTAGTTTATATTCACTGTTAAGAAAATAGAAATACAATACTTCTTTACTGGACCAACAAGCCTAATCCAGATTTGGTGATAGCTTTTCTCAACGTGTTCCTATGATGCTCAATATTTTGGTGGAGGAACCTTGCTGCATGTAATGGGTAAGTCACTGCATAGCTTCTAAATTTTGACTCGAAGGATTCTGCTTATCTAGGTTTTAACAGTTTTGAGGTGGCCTGATTGAAAAATTGTCTTTTGAGTCAAAATTAGTCATCAGTTCGAAGTAGTTAGGTGATTTTTGTGGTTCACAATTGTCAATATCATCATAATGCAGTTTAATATATATCTGACAAAACTTACATTTTTGCCAGGCATCACTGTTGAATAAGTTTGTTGGATAGCATTAGAAAAATGGCATTAAGGTGATGCAGATTCGTAGTGGTGCTGATTTCTGGGTTAGTTCAAATGAATGAAGATAAATATTCAGCTATAATCCAGCCATATTCTAATTTCCAGTCACTGCTCTACTGAACTGAATTTTCATGACTCTATGGCTGTATAGCTAATCTAAGTTCAGATGAGTAGAATCTATTGAGGATGGTCCAATTTTTTATACCAAAACCTCCTAAACGGTGTTGACATATCATTTTAACTTTGTTTAGTGTAGCCCCCAGAAAACTGTAAAGAAAATGTGCTTCAAAATATGTGCTGTTGTATTTAGGTCTGCAAAAACCAAGAGAATCATAATTCCAACGTCTTGTCTACAAATGATGAATGCTGGATGTGAGGTTGAAAATATATATATATACAAGGAGTAGAATGTGGCCAGTATTAGCATTTCAAAGCCTTCCAGTCTGTGCACCTGGAAGGAAGCTGATTGGATTTATAAAGTGTTAGGTGGCTGTGAATGCAGCTGACAGACAGTATTTTGGCCATGGGACCACTTTATTTGTTTCATTCAATCTCTTCTTATATTTGAATCAGGTCTATGAATGGAGTTTTTTCTTAGCGTTGCATTAGCTGTTATGTGTTTCATGGCATCTTGTATGAATAGATTTTAAGCCCATTTATGAAAGAAAGGACTTGGACTTAAGTTGGAAATTTGCATCAGCATAGTAAATATTCAGTAAGGTTCCTCAAACTTCTTAATCTTAAAATCAATTAAATTTGACCGTCATAGATGGCTGGAATAGTCCATGTCCATACAGCATACTCTCTGCATGTCTTAGAGTTCAATAGACTTAGCTTATCTATGGTGGGACAGGTCCAAAAGAGAGCCAATATTCTATAAAATGTCCATATCTAACACTAGCTGTGTCTCCAAGGTTCCACAAAGGACTTTTTCTGAGATTAGTTGAAGATGGGCATTCACAATAATTTTCCTTTGATGGGTCTATTCTGCTCCAGATAGATACTTCTCATATGGCTTCTATTCACAATCATTTTTCTTTGGTGGATACTCTCTTATGGCTTCTACCATGAATATTCATGTGTAAACCATTAAAGCATGTCCATACAGCCATCACCACAGGGACTCATTTTGAAATTTATTATCCACATAGAATTGGCATAAGATAAATTTTTGTGTGTAGTTTGGTTGAAGTATCAGAAGTACGAGGACTGTGAAATATGGGGTCTACAATTGATTTCTATCTAGTAATAATAATTAGCGTAGAGGGGGTAGAGCATTCTCAAAGTATCCTCATTAAGAATTGTTTGTGAGAACAGTTGGCGGCTACTAAAGGGGTATGATTTAGTATTAACATTTCTGGCTGTGAGCGGAAATGAACGGCAATATTTTGGAAGTGGGACAATCCTGACGATCTTGGGTAAGTTATCCAATTTTGCAAATTTATATCCCGTCAATAGGAATTAATCTTAATTTTGGGAAAGAATAGCCTATTACTATGATTGGAAACTTGCAATAATGAACCAAGGAGTAGGACTGAGATCACTACTACTACAATAGCAAAATGGGTCCAATATCTAAAGTGACAAAGAGAAATAAAAAAATAAAAAGGAAAAACAAAAAATAGAAATCAATAGTAATCCTTATAACTACTGATTCCTTATTCAATATATGATGTTCATTGCTCATTATGCACTAAATAGCTTCAAAATCAGTTTATCCGAGCACTGAACTCTGCAATGTCATTGATACTACCAGTTACAATGCGGTAGACACTACAAGTTCAAAAAGTTTGTTACAAGTATCAGGGCTTAATCTGACGCAATAAATTATGATCTATTGTCCAACACTGCAGATAAACTTAACTTATTTAGTTCAGTTTGCTATGATCATTGCATGCTCAAATTTTAAGGTCCATATCACAACAACTGAACCTTTCCAAATTCTACTGAACAGAACTTAGAAGAGCATAGGGTTCTATAGTGATCTAAACTCAATTCAGTAGAACCATCCATGTGGAGGCAGGAGGGCAGTTGGGGTGTAATAGCCATAGAGCAGACATAGAAATTGGGCCATATCCCTGCTGTGTGAAACTGATCCAGCTCATAGAACTAATAATTTCACCGACAGCTATATGACAATCTTATCTCTGCTACACCTGTATCAGACCCAGTTAATCTAAATGATCAAAACATGTTCATACAAGTGGAAATATACTCTGAGAGTTCCAAAAATCTGCAAATAAAATTTACTGAAACTTAGGTTGAATCTGCTCATACAGAAACTCAGGGATAGGGTTTTTTGTAGCAGAATATAACATTGTGAGTACTGGAGCACCATGATTCAAATCAATAGGAACACTTTACAAAATCCCTCTACCTGGGGTATGGCCAAATTCTTATAGATAGGATATACTCATGATTCAAATATATCAATGAGCTGCCAATATGGCTTATTTCCAAGGTCACAGTGACAAAGTAATGCAACTTTTCCATATTGTCGGGGTCTTTAGCTCAAATAAAGGTCTCAAGTTATTCTCATGAATCAACCCTTTTGATTATCCTAGAGAGTTGGTGAGAAAGAGCCTGTGAAAACTGGATGGAACTTGGTCTTGATATGGGTAATGCCAAAAAAAATATACAGAAAAAATTTAGTAGGGCCCTGGGAACCTCCATTTGCATTTGAAGATGTTTTATTAGTATGATTACCTACTGTGCAGGAACTTCTGTTCTTTACTTTGGCAGTGGAACAGTTGTCAGTGTTTTAGGTAAGTTTAGTGACTTTAGTAAGTTTTTATATAATCTTGTGTGGCTGTGACCTCTGCTGCGAAGCTTGAGTTTGGAGGGGGCACAGTATTATCAGTGCTTGGTAAGTGATATTGAGTTATATCTCACATTTTATCATATGTGGTATAGAATTGTTGTCCTCTATCAACAGATTTGCTTTAAATCATATCAATCCCCAAGAGAGTCTTGATTTCCTGAATTTTGTCTATAACTTTTAGAATGTGTCAATATTTTACTTGATTAAAGATTCTGGATGGAACCAGGGGAGATTTAGGATAGTGGTTTGTGACTGTGAATGCTGAGAGACAGTATTTTGGAAGTGGTACAATTCTGAAAGTTTTAGGTAAGTGTAAAAAACCTGAAACCAAAAACATTGAAATCTTGTAACTGCTCATTTTTTAAATATTTCTTATTATCATTCTTAAATTTCACTTTATTCTTACTTTAAGTGTGTCCATATAATTAAGGCAGATTTTATCCGAAATAATTAGTCAAAATCTAAAAACAAGAGAAAAAAATTAATGTGAAAGAGTATTTTATCAGTTCATGATTTTAATATTATTATTAATGCAAATAAAAATTAGTGAGTTCTCACTTTCAGATTAAATAAAAAAATTTATTGGTAATATTATTGCATAAAAATTTAGGGGGTCATTTATCAAATCAACTACTCCAGTTTTGTGGCATAAAAAAAGTTGCTAATTATGCCAGCATGCGACAAGTATATATTTCTTGCTACATTTGGTCAAATTTTGCTACATTTGATGAGCTTTGCCCCTTTTATATGTGGAGTAAAAATTCCGTCAGGATTAGAACACCTTTAAGTCTCATTTATGATGTGCGACATTTTAAAAAGTCGCAAAAAAAGTCAATTCCCCAAGCCAGGCAACTACCTAGTGTACTTCTACAGACAAAACCCGTACACCTCATTGCACTTGCACCAAATATATTATTATTTTGTGCCATTTCATAAATTTGGCACAACCTCAGAAAGCAAAGAAAGGCTAAAAACTGACACTAAAACCACTAATTATAAATTCCCCCTTGGACGTTAATGTTTAAGTGGTATATTTAAACGTTTGTACAAAGGCAAATGCAAACTTTTGCATTCAAATGTTATGTAAATTTGTCAGCATTTTGTAAAATTCACACGTGGACATACTGCACATATTAAAAAAAAGAAACAAAAAAATATATAAAAAATCTGCCCAAACAAACTAGTTCTAGATATACATGATATACAGTAGCCAAATATTTGTCCATATTAAGACCACAGGACCTGGACCCATGTGTAAGTTATTATGTAAGTTTACTTCTGCTGAAACAACTTGAGCAAGGTTCATGGTCATTAAAATCTGGCAGCAGATAAATATTTTTAAATAGTTTGGTTGCATACACATAAAATAATAACTCTCCGATACCTGCTTATTGTAGCAAGCTACTCTACCTTGTCCACCTAGTCTTTGATTCAATAAATTGTGATAACTTACGGTATTGATCTAAGATAAGCTTTACAATAAACAGAGCTCTGCTACATCTGTAAAAAGTGAAACTTCTAACAAGAAAATTCATAAATCGCATGTCTGAGAAATGCTGTTATTGTAGCACAATGTATTATAGTGGGGATGGGGGGAGCACCGTAGTAGAAATAATAGTCGTCCCTTTACAAAAATCTGAACATATGATTGTATGATAATTCTTAATATAAGGGCATGGTAGGAATCGAGAGTTACCTCATGGTGAGCATAAAAACTGTTCCATGAACATAATACCATTCCTGTCTATACCATGCAGTCCAGGAGTTGTTCTCTTTTGAGCCCCAAGTGTCATGCGGTCCTAGGGCACCCCTGAGGTTTCCTGTTTACCGTGTCCCACCGTGACCACCTCCACTGTCTACTTTGGAAGTGGAACCTATATAAGTGTACTAGGTAAGTCTACGACAGTTCAGCCTTAGAAAAAAAATAAAAAAATTAAATGCAAAAAAGCATAAAACAAAATTGGTGAGACTTTTTATACGTATGTGTATGGCTGTGAATGCTGGAAACAAGCAAGAGTTTGGACAAGGGACAGTCGTTTCAGTGATTGGTGAGTAAGTACAAAAAATATATACTTTTATAACTGGACACATTTACACATTCATTTATCAATATAGTTATTTTTAAGGTTTTATTATATTCCATATGTCACATTTGTAAATTATATATTCAGCCTAAGTGATTAATTTCTGTTATGAAAATGTAGATGGAAATGGTAGAAAAATGTGGAAAATGTATTTTTATGAAGGAAAGACATCCAATAATTGGGCAAGCCAGAATTTTATATGTCTATAGAGCTCTAGTCCATATTTTCTGGTAATGGCAATGAGTTTAATGACGGCAAACGCTTTTTGACTATCTGCTTCGCTGCTTTGTCATGGATTTTTACTAAAAAACCAAGTAACAGCCTGAAGTAGAATACAAATTAGAAGGATTCCTAAATTGTGGTGGTAGATGAACCCCAAGACTTAGGCAAGTTGTATGAACATTTTCAATGTTGTAATGAGTGATAGTTTCGACATCCATGATCAAATACAGACTAAAGGTACATTAGATATGTAAAGCTGGTCATAGGCATTAGGTCAAAGCTGACTGAGCCAGTTGACTTGGAAATATTCACAGACAATCTTGTATATTTATGGGTAGCTTAAAAGTCCCCAAATAGCAGGAAAAAGTAGGATTGGTCATGTTAGATCTCAACATCCCCAATCCTTTGCTTCAGTTATAAAGAGTTCTGGGTCTGATGTAGCAGAGTTGATATAATTTTGTTGGAGCTTATAGACAAATGTGTTATTATTGCGCTTGAGCTGCGTGTAAAACTGCTGCTTTCTCTTAACATATAGAGCTGTAATGTGTGAAAATGAATGCAATTCAGCTCTTTTGATACTATGGGTTTCATGGCCTCGGGAGGGTCTGCATTGTGTTGTTAAGTAATATATGTGAAAATGTGTCCTGCTTTACGTTAGACATATTTAAAAAAAATAAAATAATCTATACTATTTCTGACCCAGTAATTGTAGTGAACAAGCCATGTTGGCAATTCAATAAAGCCCTATTGGTCAAATGCAGGACAAAAGGGACTTAAATCTGGATCCATACAGATGTAATAGTTCTAAACTTGAGTGTTGTATCATATGTCACTGCGATATTACAGAACAAAAACCATTGAAATAGTCAAATAAAAGTTTCCCACCATTGTTTACTTAAAGGGAATGTGTCGTCAGAAAATGACCTATTGTGTAAATCCCATTTTTTTAGTTTTAAGTTTAACACAGCTTCAAAAAAGTTTTATTGATGATATTTATAATTTTTAACATCAATATCTATATTTAGATACAAATAAAAATGAAAATGACCTGAGGGGCACACCTGCACCTGGAAATCACATGGAAGGCCAGCCAAAACGTATGTGTAACAATAATTTTATTAACACACACTATATGTACAGAATGTATATAAATATAAAATGAGGATCCTCAACTTTCACATAAATCAATACGTAGACATATGATTAAAATATCTGTGCAACAATTTAAAATTGACTAAGTGGTGCAGACTTGTTATATTTCGAATGCACAAAGATGGAGGCGCACTGACTCTATTTAAAGTTCTGACTATGGTCAGTGGTGGTATCCAATCCTGATTGAAAATGTTTTCACAGCTTATATGGCTTGCTTTGCTGAAAAACCGCTCTATAGTAGCTGGTATACAGTCTAATAATGCCGCACCTGTGTGGCCGGTAAAGGTGTTTGTATGAACAGTCTTTATAGTGAGGTTTTTTCACAGCCCATATCTCTGAAACTGCTGTTAAACCGTACTTAATGTACCCACATTACTCACTGTTCTGATGTGGTACAATACCCGATCCTCCGTGCTTAGCGTAGCGTCCCACGTGTTACAGCATCGGTGGTCTGGGTTCCGGTCTGTTCTTTTTAACTGGCGAGCGGATTGTTGGGACAGGGTAAGCAGTGATTGAGACGCCGGGGTCAAACTTATTTGGGACCCGATGTAGATTTCGGCGTTGTTTAGTGTCTGTTTCCTCAGTGGAAGGAGTCACTGCCAACTCCGAAACGCGTCTGGTAACAAGTCTCAACTAAAAAGGAAAAAAGCCGCAGCGGATTTACCTGCGCACCACTACAGAACTTCCGGAAGCGCTTATCCACACATTGGACAGAAAGGAACACAAGCGGTGAAGTGGCAAAGTGCCTTGAATTTAAAGACACTAAACAACGCCGAAATCTACATCGGGTCCCAAATAAGTTTGACCCCGGCGTCTCAATCACTGCTTACCCTGTCCCAACAATCCGCTCGCCAGTTAAAAAGAACAGACCGGAACCCAGACCACCGATGCTGTAACACGTGGGACGCTACGCTAAGCACGGAGGATCGGGTATTGTACCACATCAGAACAGTGAGTAATGTGGGTACATTAAGTACGGTTTAACAGCAGTTTCAGAGATATGGGCTGTGAAAAAACCTCACTATAAAGACTGTTCATACAAACACCTTTACCGGCCACACAGGTGCGGCATTATTAGACTGTATACCAGCTACATAGAGCGGTTTTTCAGCAAAGCAAGCCATATAAGCTGTGAAAACATTTTCAATCAGGATTGGATACCACCACTGACCATAGTCAGAACTTTAAATAGAGTCAGTGTGCCTCCATCTTTGTGCATTCGAAATATAACAAGTCTGCACCATTTAGTCAATTTTAAATTGTTGCACAGATATTTTAATCATATGTCTACGTATTGATTTATGTGAAAGTTGAGGATCCTCATTTTATATTTATATACATTCTGTACATATAGTGTGTGTTAATAAAATTATTGTTACACATACGTTTTGGCTGGCCTTCCATGTGATTTCCAGGTGCAGGTGTGCCCCTCAGGTCATTTTCATTTTTATTTGTATCTAATTATTCTGAAAGATTGGGGATATCTTTTTTTGGGGGAGCACCCTCGCGTTGTGATTGATAGAGTGAGCCAATCCATCTATTTCAACTTTGAATATCTATATTTAAACAAAAAATAAAAATAAAATCATGCAGTTAACACAATGGCCACTAAGCCTAATAATCGGTATCACTTCTTGGTCTGTACAGATCACTTTACTGCAGTTACCTGCTTATCAGTCATTTCAATCCTGCCTGTAATGATATCACCTCTGCATATAGATAAGACAGGATCCACCATTCACAATAGGTGATTGTCAGAGCTTATCTATTCTTTCCATGTACAATGTCCTCTGCACAGGTGACAGAGCATGTCCAGAAAACTCCCCCATAGAAGTCAATGAGGTTCCCACTTGACCATTGTGTCTATGGCCCATGTAGCAATTTTCTTAATGCTTTCTAAATGCTGTTAAGAACGGCTCAGGCAAGATGACCGCCCTCATAATCATGTTCAGAAATGGAATTTATAAATCTTTAACCAGAAAATAAAAAAGATTCAAAAAAGGAGATGTGTTATTGTCCGGTTTTAACTGGTAGATAAGATTTTTGGTGATACATTTCCTTTAACGCGTCAAGAACCAAGATGAGGTTTGCTACATTTGTATTTCTCCGCTGACTTGTATGTAGCAAATATGGCGCATGTAACTGTATTGTCTTGGACTGCACCAAGAAGTCTAGTGATTTCTTGAAACAGAACTTCATCAAAATGCATTCCCAAATTGAAGTGGTCGGTGGTCTCATAAAACCCATGACTTAGACCATTCACATGGGCATTTTAAGGGCTTAGTACAACCTCATAATACAGCAACCATGGACATCCATGAGGCTCACCGTGTACATCTCTATGCAAATGATCTCCTATGGATGCTCAGAGAGGTTGTCTAATGTTTGAATGCCATCTCAATACGGTACCATACAGACATATTACATGGTGGCACACAAAGTGACAGAGACTCTGGCTCCAAGCACATAGCTCTTGCCTTGTGTATGAGGCTTGCATTAAATATGATCAAAGGGGTTTTCAGAGTGTTTAGTATTGATGACCTATCAATACCAACAATCATCAGTATCAATAGGTCATCAATACCTAATCAGTGTGGATCCAACACCTGGAACTCCAATTGAACAGCTGTTTGAACAGAACGTGGCACTGTGAGAGCAGCTGCATCTTTCTAGATGTCACGTTCATCGGCCACGTGGCTTAGGCACAGCTCAGTGCCATTAGATTGAGTGGGGCTGAGCTGCGATACAAAGCACAGCCATATCCAATAGATGTTTCTGTGCTTGTTAAGCTGCAAGGTGGCTGCAGCGCTCACAAGAATGCCAGCTGAACGTCAGGGGTGCTGGGTTTTGGACCCCCAATAATTAGGTATTCATCAGTTATCCTGAGGATAGGTAATCTAGAGGGTTGAGCAAATTGAAGTATACGAAGTGGACTTCGATCTGAATTTCAGGTAATATTCAATTCGCTGCAAAGCTGAATTTCCTCTCGCTTTGTGGTAACAAAGCAATTTTCCGGAAATGGGTTAAAAAAAAACATACACACCTCATCCACTTGATGGCGTAGAGGCCGCTGCAGCCAACTTGGTTGAAGATCCTGTGCAAAATCTTGCGCATGGTGATGTATGACGTCACCACACAAGCCGGCGTCATGATGTCATTACTTCCCCATGCGAGATTTTGTGTGGTGTCTTCAATCAAGTTGGTTGCGGCGGTGATCAAGTGGATAAGGTGAATATTCTTTCTTTTTTTTTTCTTTTCACCGGATTAACCCTTAAAGGGAACCGTTGTCAACTTTATGCTGACCTCGCTGAGGATAGCATAAAATAGTGACAGAAATGCTGATTTCAGCGGTGTGTCACTCATGAGCTAAAAGTAAGTGGTTGCTGAGAACCAGCATCATAAACATTGCAGCCCAGACCTTGAAATTAGTCAAATCTACCTGAGAAGAGTCCTGGTTATTCATAATCTCCTGCTCTCCCCGACCATCTGCTGATGATTGGCAGTTCTTTCCTAGAAAGAAAGGGAGAAAACTAGATAGAAGACGGTCAGCCATCAGCAGGTGGGCAGGAGAGCAGGAATTCATGAATAACCATGACTCTTCTCAGGTGGCCGGGACTCTTTTCCAGGCCCAGTCAGCAATGATTGTGATGTTGGTTCTCGTCAACCACTTACTTTTAACTTATAAATGACAGACCGCTGAAATCAACTCACCTGTGTCTACTTTGTTCTGCTGTTAGTATAGGCAGCATAAAGTTGATGACAGGTTCCCTTTAAAAGTCCTCCATTTTCATCTCAGATGCCGCGATCAGCGATGAACGCGGCATCTGAGGGGTTCAATAACAGGGGGCGGCGCAATGGCCGTTCCCTCTCATAGTGCCCGCTGATTACAAAGAAATGTGCTTTGTGATGAAGTAATTCATCACATAATTTAATTCTTTGAGAAATTCGGCGAATCAGCCGAATCAAAGTTTTGATAACTTCACTCATCACAAGTCATCTGTATTAAATACCCAGGCATACTAGACTTCTAGGTCCAGAATCAGAAGATTTACATACTATGACATTTTCTTTGCTTACTGCCTACTATCAAGGATATTGTTGTGTTCATGAAAGATTAGGGAATCCTAGTTCACTTCATTTGACCCCTTCACCCAACTGATTGATGAGGGTGTAAAGAGTCAGACCTATCCTAAGAATAATCCTAACATTACAGATTAAACAAACCATTAAAACCAACTCTCTTGTTAGCCAACACTGCTAAGTGATAAACAACATTTGCCAAACCTACTATCAGCTCATCCATAGGTCATATCTACAGTAAACTCCCCAGTATGTACAATGTATAAAGTGACTGCTAAGTAATAAATGTTAATGCATTTGGTGATACTGTATCTGACTCTGGAAACTTCGTCAGCAGGACCTCAATGCTATAAAACGTGTGGACACTTCTAATTTCTAACCTATAAACATATTTTTACAGAAGAAGGTAAAGAACCTAAAAAACCCAATGTCTCAATCTACCGGCCAAACAAACAAGAACTTAAAGATCGCAACTTCATCTCCTTGGTGTGCGTGGCGAGCGATTTCTTCCCAGAACACGTGAAGATCAAATGGTTTGTGAATTCTGTAGAGAGAAACAATGTATATGAACCTACACCTCAGAAAAACGGAAATAACTTCTACTCCACTAGTAAACGGCTCACCCTGACCAGAGAGGAATATTTCAATCCAGATTCCACATTTCGATGTGTTGCTGCATTTCTGGATGGATCACTTGAAGCTTCTGAAGAGATTAAAGGAGAAACAGGTAACTGAAAGGACAACAAAGTATGACTTGAAATTAATATGGTAAATAAGAGGTTCTCTGTAAAGTTGGGGTCCATTGGCGAGCACAGAACAAGAAGAACCATGGATCTTGTGATAGTATTTGGAAAGGAGAGACAGAGAAACAGAGATGAGGTTGACCAGAATCAAATTTCAAGTCAACAGTATGAAAGATTGTAGTCAATCGAAGAGTGAAATGGTAACGTACATGCTTGATTTGGTCACCAAATGTTTTGGACATTGAAACGTCTGACTAATTTGAATGTGTCTTCTAATGTGTATATTAGTGCTACGTGCATTGAATATACTTTTTCTTCTTAAAGGGTCCGACCCACAAACAATATTTATCACCTATTTGCAAAGTAGGTGATAAACATATAATCCCTGTGGATCTGACTGTTACAAGCAAAGGACTCCTATTTTGATATGAGCTATTGGCACATATAGGTTCTGTTACAGATTAATCTCTAATCCCAGATTTCTGAATGCCTCAAAAAATATTTGGGGGTAATGACTATGGAAGCACCTTTCCATTGAGGGTAGGACTTTGGCTGGAACGTTGTCAATGGTTATGCCATGTCTTTGTAGGATAATGGACAAGATCAGGTTCACTCAGATAGTCCAGCCAAGAAGACTGTAGATTACATATTTAAATTGCATGGATCTGGTTCCTCGGAATCCGGTCACTTGACATCCTTCTCCGAAAATCCTGCTTCAACTGATGTTATGTTCTTTACCAGGAACCTGGCCTGAACTATGAATGGGATGTCATTTCCGCTCTGGACAGACCAGAACTATTCCTCTTTCTGGTGCATGGGCAAACTCCTGAGTCCACCGCATTCGCCTAGGAGAGGAATAGTTCTGGTCCTGTCCGAAGTAGATGTGACGTTCTGTCCATGGCCCAGGCCAAAAAACTGGTAAAGAATGGGATGTCAGCAGTAGGTGGGTTTTCAGAAAAGGAGTGTCACGTTACAAACTATCTCCTACAGGTGTGTTATGTGTGAGTAAAGCAGGTCTGTGAGAAATGCTGGGACCCGGAAGATCCCTTCAAGACAGTGTACAACATGAGACAGAGCAATGCAATTCTGAATACTAACTCAGTCATCTGTTTTATTCACAGATTGTGGCGTCTCCAAAGGTGAGTGAAATCTATGGCCAATACTCGACTACTATTTTCCCACCCTCCGACAGGACATTTACAATCCAAAGTTTGCAATTTTCACCCCTTCCTGTAAATGACAAATCATTACATTGTACGTGAAGCTTTTTTAAGACATAATCCATTGCAGGTAAAGTAAATATGGACATGTGATGGCCACGGATGCAAGTTTACTGTATAATTAGCAGCCAGAATTCTGCTTTAATGGGCAGAATCAGAGAAATCTCCAACCCTGACCGTTCAATGTCTTACATACCAGGGCTAATACTGCCCCATTGCAGCTACCTAAAATAAAATAAAACTATGAATGTAGGAATTTATTGAGATGAAAAGTATAAATTCTTCTTAATTTAGGGTCAAAATGGATCTTCTACTCAAGGGATTCATAGTTTGATTCACTCTTTCTTATCAGAGGAATACTTAACACCTCCACAACCCTTGGACTCCAGGTTTTTTATAGCAGGACATATGTCTGTATAAAACTCCCCCAGATAGTAATGGTTTAATGAATTAGTTTAATGGTTTAATGGAATAAGTTTAAATTACAATTAAAAAGTTCATAACTTAAAAGCTGAAGGCATCTAATACACCTATCTCTTTATACAGAGTTCTACACCATGTACATTAACCAGGGAAAGATTTCCTACATCATGATTCTCTGTAAAAGTGGCTTGTATGCTCTGGTTGTCCTTGTCCTGGTGTGGAGAAAAAAGGTAAGACAAATACAATTGCAAAAAAATAAATAAATAAGTCAACCTTTAGGAATTATCTGGATTTCTGCATTGATCTCAAATAATAAACCGGTCTGATTGTTAAAACACATGTATTTTATTGGGCACATCGAGTAAACACCCACAGTGCAGGGAGAAAAAGTATGTGGTAGTCCCGCATTTTTTTTAATTCTCTGACCTGGTACATTATATACATTGTAGTGAAGGTATCTTCTTACTAGTAACTGAATTTGTAAGTTATAACCTCCCTTCTGATCCCCAGCTGTGTCATGTGACCAGCACTCTGATCTCCAACTGACACAGGACAGGAAGTCAGTTACTTCTCTATTTATTCCTAAGAGACTGACACTGAGGCTCCCTTAGGAACACATATTGAAACTGGCTTCCCGTCCACACGTAAGATGCTGTATTCAATTGCTGGTGACATGACACAGCTGAGAAGCAGAAGGGAGGGGATAACTCACAATCACTAGTAAGAAAAATACATTCACTACAGTTTACATCATGCACCTTTATTACGGTCAGAGAATAATATTTTTTACAGGAGTGCTTCTTTAACAACCCCTTTACCAACAATCACCTTCATCAAACACTCACTGAAGCTAAAAGTAAGATTTGCACAACACTGAGAGGGAATTTCAGAGCATTCATCCCTGCAGATGTATTTCAGTTCCTCACTGTGTTTGGGATTCCTTGTGCGCACAGCATTCTTCAGGTAATGTCACCACCGCATTTACATAAGCAGGGACGGACTGGAAATTTAAAGTGGCCCTGAAAAAACTAAACTAAAAGTAGCCCCATATTGTAGGGGGGGTACAAATTGACAGAAGGCGGGGCAACATAAGTAGGCGTGGTCAAAAATACCATAGCACAAAATAGCGTCCTAGCAGAACCACAGAGTGTATGATATATTTCTCAAAAAGATATTCCTCTGTTGCGGCCATAAGTAGCACCATTTTCTGTCCTCCTTAGTAGGTGAGATGTGGGCCACAGCAGTTGAATTCAGGAGGGCATCTGAGGTCACTGTCCGGGTACACGAGTACCTGATTCTCACAGTGTTAATTATCGCTGACAGTTTATTATGTACCTGGCCAGCGACAAAGATGGGGAACTTGGCGATTCCCTTTAAGGTCAGGACCTTCTTCAACCATTGATTTACTTGCGAGCTTTGGGTCACTGTCTTCTTGTTGTCTCCATCTCTTCAGCTTGAGGTCATGGACGCCACTCTTACATTCTGTTAGAAAATGTTTTCATACACCTTAGATTTCATTGTTACCTCAATGACTGCAAGATCTTCAAGTTTGAGCCCCAAATCATGTTTGCTTCCTCCACAGTTGGGTTAAGGTTTGATGTGTGTGTGTGCAGCGTTCTTTTTTTTTCAAGAGACCCGAGTGCTGGACCCACCACTTTATATCTTCAGTGCTCTGCGTCCTCTGAACACAATGCTGCCTGAGGCCTCATGCACACGACTGTATGAATTTTGCAGTCCTCAAAAAACGGATCCGCAAAAAATACAGATGATGTCCTTGTGCATTCCATATTTTGCGGAACGGAACAGCTGGCCCCTGATAGAACAGTACTATGCTTGTCCGTAATGCGGACAATAATAGGACATAGTCTATTTTGTTGCGGAACGGAAATACGGACATACGGAAATGGAATGCACACGGAGTGACTTCCTTTTTTTTGCGGACCTATTGAAATGAATGGTTCCGTATATGGTCTGCAAGAATAATGGAACGGACACGGAAAGAAAATACGTTTGTGTGCATGAGCCCTGAGACCGATGACCTGGTTCTCCATAATGCTACTGTGAACAGATGAGACAAAGGTGCAACGTTGCAGCTCAGAGGCATTCTTCGTACATTCTTTATTTACTTGCTGTAAGAGAATTTCTATCGGTGGGTTAATTGTTACTTAATTTTAGGTTATTGCGCACTCCTACTGAAGGGCATTGCTGATGCTTCAAACCTATACAAGCCTGAGCTTCATGGATGAAAGCTGCTAGAGTATAATTATAGAGAGGAAAACTGAAGGAAATCAATAGCAGCTGATTTCTAGTACAAAGCAGCGGGGATCGTCTGTTCTGTATATATGTGCCATGTGCTGCCTGTGTGCAATATGTACCTCTTTGCTAATAAACTATTGTATTAATATTCAGTATCATACCCTTCTGTGTCTCCTGTCTGCATAGTTCAATTCACAGGGATACAAGTAAGGCCGGGTTCACAGAATTCCGTTATAGGTTCCATTATAACAGAGTTAAATGGAATATAACGGAATTCTAGGATGGAATGCAATACGCAAACCTTTAAGAGGCATTCTGTCATAACTCTGTAATAACGGAACCCATAACGGAATTATATAACCCGATGTGAACCCGGCCTTAGAGAGGACAAGGAAATAACAGCACACGGCTCTTCTAATTCTTGGGGATCCAAAGGACTTTGATCTCCATTTACAATCTAACAGTCAAAAAAATAAAGTTACATCCTGTATTATACCCCAGAGCTGCACTCACTATTCTGATGGTGCAGTCACTGTGTACATACATTACATTACTTATCCTGTACTGATCCTGAGTTACATCCTGTATTATACTCCAGAGCTGCACTCACTATTCTGATGGTGCAGTCACTGTGTAATTCATTACATTACTTATCCTGTACTGATCCTGAGTTACATTCTGTATTATACTCCAGAGCTGCACTCACTATTCTGCTGGTGCAGTCACTGTGTACATACATTACATTACTTATCCTGTACTGATCCTGAGTTACATCCTGTATTACACTCCAGAGCTGCACTCACTATTCTGCTGGTGCAGTCACTGTCTGTGTACATACATTAGTTATCCTGTACTGATCCTGAGTTGCATCCTGTATTATACTCCAGAGCTGCACTCACTATTCTGATGGTGCAGTCACTGTGTACATACATTACATTACTTATCCTGTACTGATCCTGATTTACATCCTGCATTATACTCCAGAGCTGCACTCACTATTCTGCTGGTGGTGTCATTGTGTACATACATTACATTACTTATCCTGCACTGATCCTGAGTTACATCCTGTATTATACTCCAGAGCTGCACTCACTATTCTTCTGGTGCAGTCACTGTCTGTGTACATACATTACTTATCCTGTACTGATCCTGAGTTACATTCTGTATTATACTCCAGAGCTGCACTCACAATTCTGCTGGTGCAGTCACTGTGTACATACATTACTTATCCTGTACTGATCCTGAGTTACATCCTGTATTATACTCCAGAGCTGCGCTCACTATTCTGCTGGTGCAGTCACTGTGTACATACATTACATTACTTATCCTGTACTGATCCTGAGTTACATCCTGTATTACACTCCAGAGCTGCACTCACTATTCTGCTGGTGAAGTCACTGTCTGTGTACATACATTACTTATCCTGTACTGATCCTGAGTTACATCCTGAATTACACTCCAGAGCTGCACTCACTATTCTGCTGGTGGAGTCACTGTGTACATGCATTAAATTACTTTTCCTGTAATGACTCTGAGTTATATCCTGAATTACACTCCAGAGCTGCACTCTCTATTCTGCTGGTGGAGTCACTGTGTACATGCATTACATTACTTTTCCTGTAATGACTCTGAGTTACATCCTGTATTATACTCCAGAGCTGCACTCACTATTCTGCTGGTGCAGTCACTGTTGTACATACATTACATTATTTAGAGTTCATTCAGACAACCTTATATTTGTGTCTACATCCATTATGCAATTTTGCGTAATGGATGGAGACTCATTCATTTCAATGGGGCCACAAAAGATGCAGACAGCACACCATATGCTGTCTGCATCCGTACTTCAGTTTCGTGGCCCCGCAAAAAAGATGGAACATGTCCTATTCTTGTCTGTTTTTGCAGACAAGAATAGGCATTTCTATCATAGGGCTTGCCGTTCTGTTATGAAAATGCAGAACACACACAGCTGCTATCCATGTTTTGCGGATCTGCGATTTGCAGACCGCAAAACGGACATGGTCACCTGAATGAACCCTTATCCTGTAATGATCCTGAGTTACATCCTGTATTATACTCCAGAGCTGCACTCACTATTCTGCTGGTGCAGTCACTGTGTACATACATTATATTACTTATCATGAACTGATCCTGAGTTACATCCTGTATTATACTCCAGAGCTGCACTCACTATTCTGCTGGTGCAGTCACTGTGTACATACATTACATTACTTATCCTGTACTGATCCTGAGATACATCCTGTATTATACTCCAGAGCTGCACTCACTATTCTGCTGGTGGAGTCACTGTGTACATACATTATATTACTTATCATGTACTGATCCTGAGTTACATCTTGTATTACACTCCAGAGCTGAATTCACTATTCTTCCTCATGTAGTCACTATGTGCTCATTTAAAAATGCCGGATGCTGTAGAAGTGGGCATGCATTTGTGTCTGAGGCAAATATGTAAATTATTATAGATATGGTATTTCTTGACACTGGGTCCTGCCTCAAGATGGCCAACTTTGATACCCTATAAAAAAAGTCTCTCAGAGGCTACTTTTAGGTAGTGTACCTCTTGGTAGGACATTGTGTACTGCTAAACATGCCTCTATGAAGCACTTGAAGACATTTTTCTCAGTTGACAGACTTTGAGAGGCATGCATCAATGGACTGAGAGAAGCAGGGTAGTCATTTTGACAAATTACTCTCCATCTGGGCCATTCTGACCTCACTGTTAGGCCTCTTTTACACGGGCGTCATATTTTTGGCCTAGATAAGAGGCGGGTGCATTGCGGGAACACGCACGATTTTTCCGCGCGAGTGCAAAACATTGTAATGCGTTTTACACTCGCGTGAGAAGTTCGGGCTTGGGATTGATGTTCTGAAGATTGTATTATTTTCCCTTATAACATGGTTATAAGGGAAAATAATAGCATTCTGAATACAGAATGCATAGTATAATAGTGCTGGAGGGGTTAAAAATAAATAAATAATTAACTCACCTTCTTCTCTTGATCGCGTAGTTCCCGGTCTCTTTACTTCTTTAATGATGAGCTGTGGGCTAAAGGACCTGTGGTGACGTCAGATCACATGCTCCATCACCACGGTGATGGACCATGTGATTGGAGCATGTGATCTGACGTCACCACAGGTCCTTTAGCCCACAGCTCATCATTAAAGAAGTAAAGAGACCGGGAACTACGCGATCAAGAGGAGAAGGTGAGTTAACTTTTTTATTTATTTTTAACCCTTCCAGCCCTATTATACTATGCATTCTGTATTCAGAATGCTATTATTTTCCCTTATAACCATGTTATAAGGGAAAATAATACAGTGAATAGACTGTCACCTAGCAACCATGCGTGAAAATTGCACCGCATCCGCACTTGGGGCCTGCGTTACGTGAAAAACGCAGAATATAGAACATGCTGCGATTTTCACGCAATGCATAAGTGATGCGTGAAAATCACCGCTCGTGTGCACAGCCCCATGGAAATGAATGGGTCCGGATTTAGTGCGGGTGCAATGCGTTCACCTCACGCATCGCACCCGCGCGGAATACTCGCCCGTGTGAAAGGGGCCTTAGGAGATGTTGGGAGTAGTCGTTATGTGAAGGCACACACAGTGAACAGGCTCCAGATAGACCACCAGAAGAGAGGATCATTTCATCCACTGACAAGCACGAGCAGCTCCCACAGTTTCATTGTCCACCATCCAGACACGGTTGGTACCTGCATCACACACCATGGTCCCTGCACGGGCCATTTCCAGCGGCAGTGTCATGTGCCTATTACATATCCTGCCATTGACAGACAGCCACCATCACTTTCATTTACAGTGGTGTTGTGAATGAGGAACCTGGACTGATATGGACTGGAACCATATTGTATTTAGTAGTGATGAGCAAAATTATCAAAAATGTAATTCGCCTAATTTGCCAAATTTCACAAAGAAATTAGATTTGTTACAAATTACTCTGTCACAAAGCACATTCCTATATAGTGGGTGCAATGACAGGGAATAGCCATCGCGCTGCACCCCATAATTGAACCCCTCGGATGCTGCGTGCATTGCTCATCGCAGAATCTAAGGCTGTAATTTTGACTAGAGATGAGCGAATTTCCCAAAAATTTGATGACGCCGGTTTGCCGAATTTTCCAAAAAGATTGGATTCGATCCAAATTTCTTTGCAGCGAATTGCATTAAAAAACTGCTATTTCCTGGCTGCCGAGAGCCTGTATAGAAAATTATTATCGCACACTTCACTTATTTGGGCAGTAACGGGGCCAAAACTGACCAAATAAGGCCTCTTTCACACGACTGTATGGCTTTTTCAGTATTATGCGGGCCGTTTTTCCCGGATCTGTTTTGCCTTTTTTTTTCTTTGTAGTGTTTACTGGTTCCGTTCTGTTTTTCTGTTCCGTTTTTCTGTTTGGTTTCCATTATTTGTGGATCGCAAACGGCAACGGAAGCATTGCATATACAGTATACAGTAATTTGAAAAATTGGCTGGGCATAACATTTTTAATAGATGGTTCTGCAAAAACGGAATGGATACGGAAGACATACGGATGCATTCCGTATGTGTTCTGTTTTTTTTGTGGACCCATTGACTTGAATGGAGCCACAGAACGTGATTTGCAGGCAATAATAGGACATGTTCTATCTTTCAACAGAACGGAAAACCGGAAATACAGAAACGGAATGCATACAGAGTAAATTCTGTTTTTTTTTTTGTGGAATCATTGAAATAAATGGTTCCGTATACAGGCTATATACTGAACCCAAAAAACGGCCTGCAATTGAAAAAAAATAAAGTTTGTTTGCAACAGGCCTAACTCAAGTGTGAACTCAGCCTTAAAGTTCGATGTTAGCGCCAGGTATAAAGAACCGTGCAGAGGCCCAAGATCCTACTGTAGCGTGAAAGAGAGCACTCCTGTAACAGCGTTGTCAGCTGATTCCACATAGATGTCTACAGAACCTGTTCTATAAAACGCTTATACAAGTAGAGCCCCCGACAGAGTGGAGAGGGTGTCAGCAGTAAGTTTGTGTTGACGTCACTGATTATTTTGCCCTTCCTCTGATTCGTCAGAACAATAACCCCCAAAAAAACGGATTCTCCCAGGCCCTGACGGTCTTCCCACCCCCTATTACTCGACGTTCCAGGAGATTCTGATCCCCCACCTTCTTCCTGTGTATAACGCCACCTTAGCAGGTAGACCCCTCTCTCCTGATATGACTAGAGCCCACATCACTTTAATTCCTAAAGAAGGTAAAGACCATACGTTATGCCCCAATTTTAGACCTATTTCCCTTCTCAACATAGACTTAAAACTTTTAGCCAAAATGCTCGCAAATAGACTGGCGGAAGTCCTCCCGTCTTTAATACACAGAGATCAAGTGGGGTTTGTAAAACAAAGAGAGGGGAAAGATAATACGGCCCGAATCCTCAATATTATCCACTATGTAAAAAAATATATATTCCTCTTGTCCTTCTCAGAACAGATGCTGAGAAGGCCTTCGATAGGGTCAATTGGTCTTTTATGTACTCAGCGTTACGATCTCGTAATGTTCCTCCTCCCTTTATTCTTGCAATAGAAGCTATGTACCGTCATGCTTCGGCTTCAATTCGGGTAAATGACACCCTATCTGAACCCTTCAAAATTCGTAATGGCACCCGCCAAGGTTGCCCCCTTTCCCCGCTCCTATTCGTCCTCCCCTTGGAGCCTCTTTTACAGACCATTAGGCTAGATGGGGACATCCACGGAATAACGTTAGGAGACCAACAGCATAAAATAGCCGCATTTGCGGACGATTTGCTTTTAATAATTAGTAATCCTGAGACGGCTCTCCCTATTATTTATAGGCACTTGGAAACATATGGATCATTTTCCAATTTTAAGGTTAACCACAATAAATCGCTTATAATCTCCACAGGCCTTAAAAAATCCTTAAAGGACCATCTTGAAGCGAACTCCCCTTTCAATTGGTCTGCCCCCTTTTTAACGTTTCTGGGGATTAAAATGTCCATGGACCCAAACCAGCTCTTCAACTCTCCAAAACAAATTGTCCGAAGACCTGAATTCTCTGGATGTCCCCATACTTTCATGGTTTGGGAGGAAAAACATTTTACTTTCCCTCGTTATACCTAAGCTTACTTACCTCCAACAGACTTTACCAATTCCAGTTCCTTCCACATATTACACTAAACTTAGGTCCATGTTTCGAGCCTTTATATGGAACAAGAAAAAAGCCAGGTTGTCTTACAAGTTATTGTCATTTCCGAGGGAGAGAGGAGGGGTTTCACTACCAGATACCGAACTTTATGGCAAAGCAGTTTTACTCACTAGAGTGGTGGATTGGATGATAGCCCCCAAGCATAAATCTTGGGTCCCCATGGAAGAAGCCTTACTAGGGCTTCCTTTTAGAGCCGCGTTATTAGGTCGAATGTCAATTCCGCCTCTCCATCCAAATATCTCTCCAGTGATGAAGGCCACCCTGCATGCATGGAAGGCCCTGCAGTCCTCTCCCCTTGGTTCCCCTTTTCCATCCCCTATTCTTTATACAACAGACATTCTTCAACTGGCTCCCCAGGCCCTGCAAAAAAGTCTACCTACTGAGTTAATCAAGGCTAAAGTGAGATTAATTGACCTTTACGTTGATGGACAACTGCTTTCTGTTAAAGCAATGAATGATCTCTTGAAGATCCCTTGGTCTAGCTTCAACGGTATCTTTTTCTTAAGGGCTTACATGTCTCAACACATTCAATTGCAAAATGTAATACGCCCTGTAACATGGTTTGAACATTTGATTTCCTTAAACTCTCCCCCACATAAACCAATATCACAATGGTACAATAGGTTAAGGACTCCCCCTGTCGCGCTGACGCTAGCGTTTATCAGATTATGGGAAAAAGACCTAGATAAATGCTTTTCCCCTGAAGACGTCTTTACTATATATAACTCCCCACATAAAGCTTCAAGGTGTGTCAAAATTCTGGAAAATAACTACAAAATTATCACTCGTTGGTATAAAACCCCTGACAAGGCATGCTTGTATTCAGTCTCGGCCTCGGACACATGCTGGAGATGCTCTGAGAACAAAGGTACTTTTCTCCACATATGGTGGTCGTGCCCGGATTTGGCGACCTGTTGGGTTAAGATTTTCCATACTTGCAACAAAATTTGTAAATCTAACATTGTCCCATCACCAGAGATTGCCTTCTGAATCTCTTTCCTACAGATCCCTCTCCACCTAACCTGGCACTATTTAAACAATTAATATATGCTGCTAAACTACTAATCCCCCTTTTATGGCTGTCAGTCGAGGTCCCAACCACAGAACAATGGCCCCAAAAAATTGACCAGCTGTACCGTCTAGAGGAACTGTCCTCTTGGGAATTGAGATCTCACCTCAAGTTCTTGAAGATTTGGAGCAACTGGATCTCTTACAGAGGCTATTAAAGGGTCCATAGGGTAAGGCCGGATTTTCCATAACCTAAGGGTTATTTGAGGTTCAGTCGTTTCTTCCCCCTCCTTAGATTTCCTCCCTTGACCTGTCTTGGATGTGTCTCGCGGACTTGTCTCTAAGCTATGCCTCTAGTTCACACTATTTAGATGTGACCTACAAACAGAATTAGCAGGCGTGAATTTGAGACTCTTTATTTGCTTTATCTATGTAATTAGAGGTGTGAACATGATTAGTTATATGTAATCAAGAATGTTAACTTTCACACATTTTCTCTGATAAGTTGTTTTCATGCTGTACAACATCTATGAGAATAATATGATCCGTAAACTGTATTTGTCAGACCTGGAATAAGTTCAGTAATGTTCAAGAGTAGTAGGGATTTGTCATCCTCCCACTATTCTAGTTTTTCCTGTATGAATCTGAATCACTCAATAAAGATTATTGAAAAAAAAAAACAAAAAAAAAACGTATTCTGTCTGTGGAGCATACGCCTTCACTCGGTCAACATTTGGTTAGAAATCCATCAGTATCGCTAAAGCCCAAAAAAATAACATGAGTGGATCCAAAAGAGTGATGACATGTCTTCTGTGCAGGGGCGTAGCTAGAAATGCATGGGCCCCATAGTAAAAATAATTTTATGGGCCCCCCCCAGTGCCATCCACAGATCCCCCTCCCCCCCTCCCCTAAACAGTGCCATCCACGGACCCCCTCCCCTAAACAGTGCCATCCACAGATCCCCCTCCCTTGAATAGTGCCATCCACAGATCCCCCTCCCCTAAATAGTGCCATCTACAGATGGATCCCCCTCCCCTAAACAGTGCCATCCACAGATCCCCTCCCCTAAATAATGCCATCCACAGATCCCCCTCCCCTAAATAGTGCCATCCACAGATCCCTCTCCCCTAAACAGTGACATCCACAGATCCCCCTCCCCTAAACAGTGCCATCCACAGATCCCCCTCCCCTAAATAGTGCCATCCACAGAGCCCTCTCCCCTAAACAGTGCCATCAACAGATCCCCCTCCCCTAAATAGTGCCATCAACAGATCCCCCTCCCCTAAATAGTGCCACCCACAGATCCCTTTCCCCTAAACAGTGCCATCCACAGATCCCCCTCCCCTAAACAGTGCCATCCACAGATCCCCCTCCCCTAAACAGTGCCATCCACAGATCCCCCTCCCCTAAACAGTGCCATCCACAGATCCCCCTCCCCTAAACAGTGCCATTCACAGATCCCCCTCACCTAAATAGTGCCATCCACAGAGCCCTCTCCCCTAAACAGTGCCATCAACAGATCCCCCTCCCCTAAACAGTGCCATCCACAGATCCCCCTCCCCTAAATAGTGCCATCCACAGATCCCCCTCCCCTAAACAGTGCCATCCACAGATCCCCCTCCCCTAAATAGTGCCATCCACAGATCCCCCTCCCCAAATAGTGCCATTCACAGATCCCGGTCCCCTAAATAGTGCCATCCACAGATGGATCCCCCTCCCCTAAACAGTGCCATCCACAGATCCCCCTCCCCTAAATAGTGGCATCCACAGATCCCCTTCCCCCAAATAGTGCCATCCACAGATCCCCCTCCCCTAAATAGTGCCATCCACAGATCCCCCTCCCCTAAATAGTGCCATCCACAGATCCCCCTCCCCTAAATAGTGCCATCCACAGATCCCCCTCCCATAAATAGTGCCATCCACAGATCCTCCTCCCTGACGCTCACAGGAGTAAATTTATAAACTAATCAGTAACTTGAACTTTAATCATTGACATTGCTGAATGCTGATCTCTTTACTTGCATTGGATACCTTACTCTGTATTAGCTCTGGTAACTAGGGATGAGCAAACCCGAACTGTATAGTTCGGGTTCGTACCGAATTTTGGGGTGTCCGTGACACGAACCCGGACATTTTCGTAAAAGTTCGAGTTCGGTGTTCATCGCTTTCTTGGCGCTTTTTGAAAGGCTGCAAAGCAGCCAATCAACAAGCGTCATACTACTTGCCCCAAGAGGCCATCACAGCCATGCCTACTATTGGCATGGCTGTGATTGGCCAGAGCACCATGTGACCCAGCCTCTATTTAAGCTGGAGTCACATAGCGCCGCCCGTCACTCTGCTCTGATCAGCATAGGGAGAGGTTGCGGCTGCGACAGTAGGGCGAGATTAGGCAGATTAACTCCTCCAAAGGACTTGATTAATTGATCGATCTGCAGCTGTGGATCATTGAGCTGCTGATACTCAATTGCTCACTGTTTTTAGGCTGCCCAGACCGTTTGTCAGTCACTTTTTTCTGGGGTGATCGGCGGCCATTTTGTGTTTTGTGGTGTGCCAGCACAAGCTGCGACCAAGTGCATTTAACCCTCAATGGTGTGGTTGTTTTTTGGCTAATTCCTACATCAGTGTGAAGCTGTCACACCAAGTGCATTTAACCAACAATAGTCTGGTTATTTTTTGGCCATATACTACATCAGGGGCAAGCTGTGCCTGTCACCAAGTGCATTTAACCCTTAATGGTGTGGTTGTTTTTTGGCTAAATCCTACATCAGGGTGAAGCTGTCACACCAAGTGCATTTAACCAGCAATAGTCTGTTTATTTTTTGGCCATATACTACATCAGGGGCAAGCTGTCACCAAGTGCATTTAACCCTCAATGATGTGGTTGTTTTTTGGCTAAATCCTACATCAGGGTGAAGCTGTCACACCAAGTGCATTTAACCAGCACTAGTCTGTTTATTTTTTGGCCATATACTACATCAGGGGCAAGCTGCGCCTGTCACCAAGTGCATTTAACCCTCAGTAGTGTGGTTGGTCAAGCTGTCACACCAAGTGCATTTAACCATCAATAGTGTGGTTATTTTTTGGCCATATCCCAGTCTAATTCTGTCAGTAAACCTATACCTGTCACCCAGCGCCTAAATACTAGGCCTCAAATTTATATCCAGCTAAATCTGTCGTTACTGCTGTACTGTTGTGGCTGGTCAAGTTATTTAGTGTCCGTCAAAGCACATTTTTTGTTCTGGGTTGATATACAATTCCCAATTTAGAAATTTCATAATTTAGTGGTTTCTGCTGTATCAGAGCTATTTGAAATCTATCCCTAAAAGGGTATATCATATTCAAGGTGCACATAGGGTCATTCAGAATAACTTCACACACCCGCTACTGTGC
Source organism: Bufo gargarizans (assembly GCF_014858855.1). Taxonomy (NCBI): domain Eukaryota; kingdom Metazoa; phylum Chordata; class Amphibia; order Anura; family Bufonidae; genus Bufo; species Bufo gargarizans. Next base: position 131,043,061 of record NC_058085.1, read on the forward strand.
ATTTCCAAGTCTAATTCTGTCAGTAAACCTATACCTGTCACCCAGCGCCTAAATACTAGGCCTCAAATTTATATCCAGCTAAATCTGTCGTTACTGCTGTAGCTGGTCAAGTTATTTAGTGTCCGTCAAAGCACAGTTTTTGTTCTGGGTTGAAATACAATTCCCAATTTAGCAATTTCATAATTTGTGGTTTCTGCTGTATCAGAGCTATTTGAAATCTATCCCTAAAAGGGTATATAATATTCAAGGTGCACATAGGGTCATTCAGAATAACTTCACACACACCGCTACTGTGCATTTCCAAGTCTAATTCTGTCAGTAAACCTATACCTGTCACCCAGCGCCTAAATACTAGGCCTCAAATTTATATCCAGCTAAATCTGTGGTTACTGCTGTACTGTTGGCTGGGCAAGTTATTTAGTGTCCGTCCAAGCACAGTTTTTGTTCTGGGTTGAAATACAATTCCCAATTTAGCAATTTCCTAATTTAGTGGTTTCTGCTGTATCAGGCCTACTTTAAATACATCCCTAAAAGGGTATATCAGAATCAAGGTGCTGATAGGGTCATTCTCAATAACTTCACACACACGCTACTGTGCATATCCCAGTCTAATTCTGTCCGTAAAACGTATACCTGTCACCCAGCGCCTAAATACTAGGCCTTTAAATTTATATCCTGCTAAATCTGTCGTTACTGCTGTACTGTTGTGGCTGGGCAAGTTATTTAGTGTCCGTCAAAGCACAGTTTTTGTTCTGGGTTGAAATACAATTCCCAATTTAGCAATTTCCTAATTTAGTGGTTTCTGCTGTATCAGAGCTATTTGAAATCTATCCCTAAAAGGGTATATAATATTCAAGGTGCACATAGGATCATTCTGAATAACTTCACACACACGCTACTGTGCATTTCCAAGTCTAATTCTGTCAGTAAACCTATACCTGTCACCCAGCGCCTAAATACTAGGCCTCAAATTCATAGTCAGCTAAATCGGTGGTTACTGCTGTGCCTGTATTAGTGTAATATGGTACCTAAATAGATAGCCAGATAGTGTTAGGTGTCTGTAAAAAAAAGGCCTGAATTTGAATTAAATACATTAGGCCAAATAATATTTTTGTTGTTGTGGTGAACGATAAAAATGAGGAAAACATCTAGTAAGGGACTCGGATGTGGACATGGTCGTGGTGGTGTTAGTGGACCCTCTGGTGCTGGGAGAGGACGTGGCCATTCTGCCACATCCACACGTCCTAGTGTACCAACTACCTCAGGTCCCAGTAGCCGCCAGAATTTACAGCGATATATGGTGAAGCCCAATGCCTTTCTAAGGATGGTAAGGCCTGAGCAGGTACAGGCATTAGTCAATTGGGTGGCCGACAGTGGATCCAGCACGTTCACATTATCTCCCACCCAGTCTTCTGCAGAAAGCGCACAGATGGCGCCTGAAAACCAACCCCATCAGTCTGTCACATCACCCCCATGCATATCAGGGAAACTGTCTGAGCCTCAAGTTATGCAGCACTCTCTTATGCTGTTTGAAGACTCTGCTGGCAGGGTTTCCCAAGGGCATCCACCTAGCCCTTCCCCAGCGGTGGAAGACATAGAATGCACTGACGCACAACCACTTATGTTTCCTGATGATGAGGACATGGGAATACCACCTCAGCAAGTCTCTGATGATGACGAAACACAGGATGCCAACTGCTGCGTCTTTCTGCAGTGTGCAGACTGAACAGGAGGTCAGGGATCAAGACTGGGTGGAAGACGATGCAGGGGACGATGAGGTCCTAGACCCCACATGGAATGAAGGTCGTGCCACTGACTTTCACAGTTCGGAGGAAGAGGCAGTGGTGAGACCGAGCCAACAGCGTAGCAAAAGAGGGAGCAGTGGGCAAAAGCAGAACACCCGCCGCCAAGAGACTCCGCCTGCTACTGACCGCCGCCATCTGGGACCGAGCACCCCAAAGGCAGCTTCAAGGAGTTCCCTGGCATGGCACTTCTTCAAACAATGTGCTGACGACAAGACCCGAGTGCTTTGCACGCTGTGCCATCAGAGCCTGAAGCGAGGCATTAACGTTCTGAACCTTAGCACAACCTGCATGACCAGGCACCTTCATGCAAAGCATGAACTGCAGTGGAGTAAACACCTTAAAAACTAGGAAGTCACTCAGGCTCCCCCTGCTACCTCTTCTGCTGCTGCCGCCTCGGCCTCTTCTGCTGCTGCCGCCTCGGCCTCTTCCTCCGCCTCTGGAGGAACGTTGGCACCTGCCGCCCAGCAAACAGGGGATGTACCACCAACACCACCACCACCTCCGTCACCAAGCATCTCAACCATGTCACATGGCAGCGTTCAGCTCTCCATCTCACAAACATTTGAGAGAAAGCGTAAATTCCCACCTAGCCACCCTCGATTCCTGGCCCTGAATGCCAGCATTTCTAAACTACTGGCCTATGAAATGCTGTCATTTAGGCTGGTGGACACAGACAGCTTCAAACAGCTCATGTCGCTTGCTGTCCCACAGTATGTTGTTCCCAGCCGGCACTACTTCTCCAAGAGAGCCGTGCCTTCCCTGCACAACCAAGTATCCGATAAAATCAAGTGTGCACTGCGCAACGCCATCTGTAGCAAGGTCCACCTAACCACAGATACGTGGACCAGTAAGCACGGCCAGGGACGCTATATCTCCCTAACTGCACACTGGGTAAATGTAGTGGCAGCTGGGCCCCAGGCGGAGAGCTGTTTGGTGCACGTCCTTCCTGCAGCCAAGGATCGCAGGGCAACATTCTTTGCTCCTGTTGCCACCTCCTCCTTCTCGGCTTCCTCCTCCTCCTCTTCCACCTACTCATCCAGTCAGCCACACACCTTCACCAACAACTTCAGCACAGCCCGGGGTAAACGTCAGCAGGCCATTCTGAAACTCATATGTTTGGGGGACAGGCCCCACACCGCACAGGAGTTGTGGCGTGGTATAGAACAACAGACCGACGAGTGGTTGCTGCCGGTGAGCCTCAAACCCGGCCTGGTGGTGTGCGATAATGGGCGAAATCTCGTTGCAGCTCTGGGACTAGCCGGTTTGAGGCACATCCCTTGCCTGGCGCATGTGCTGAATTTGGTGGTGCAGAAGTTCATTCACAACTACCCCGACATGTCAGAGCTGCTGCATAAAGTGCGGGCCGTCTGTTCGCGCTTCCGGCGTGCACATCCTGCCGCTGCTCGCCTGTCTGCGCTACAGCGTAACTTCGGCCTTCCCGCTCACCGCCTCATATGCGACGTGCCCACCAGGTGGAACTCCACCTTGCACATGCTGGACAGACTGTGCGAGCAGCAGCAGGCCATAGTGGAGTTTCAGCTGCAGCACGCACGGGTCAGTCGCACTACAGAACAGCACCACTTCACCACCAATGACTGGGCCTCCATGTGAGACCTGTGTGCCCTGTTGCGCTGTTTCGAGTACTCCACCAACATGGCCAGTGGCGATGATGCCGTTATCAGCGTTACAATACCACTTCTATGTCTCCTTGAGAAAACACTTAGGGCGATGATGGAAGAGGAGGTGGCCCAGGAGGAGGAGGAGGAGGAGGAAGAGGGGTCATTTTTAGCAGTTTCAGGCCAGTCTTTTCGAAGTGACTCAGAGGGAGGTTTTTTGCAACAGCAGAGGCCAGGTACAAGTGTGGCCAGCCAGGGCCCACTACTGGAGGACGAGGAGGACGAGGAGGAGGTGGAGGAGGATGAGGATGAAGCATGGTCACAGCGGGGTGGCACCCAACGCAGCTCGGGCCAATCACTGGTGCGTGGCTGGGGGGAAAGGCAGGACGATGACGATACGCCTCCCACAGAGGACAGCTTGTCCTTACCCCTGGGCAGCCTGGCACACATGAGCGACTACATGCTGCAGTGCCTGCGCAATGACAGCAGAGTTGCCCACATTTTAACGTGTGCGGACTACTGGGTTGCCACCCTGCTGGATCCACGGTACAAAGACAATGTGCCCACCTTACTTCCTGCACTGGAGCGTGATAGGAAGATGCGCGAGTACAAGCGCACGTTGGTAGACGCGCTACTGAGAGCATTCCCAAATGTCACAGGGGAACAAGTGGAAGCCCAAGGCCAAGGCAGAGGAGGAGCAAGAGGTCGCCAAGGCAGCTGTGTCACGGCCAGCTCCTCTGAGGGCAGGGTTAGCATGGCAGAGATGTGGAAAACTTTTGTCAACACGCCACAGCTAACTGCACCACCACCTGATACGCAACGTGTTAGCAGGAGGCAACATTTCACTAACATGGTGGAACAGTACGTGTGCACACCCCTCCACGTACTGACTGATGGTTCGGCCCCATTCAACTTCTGGGTCTCTAAATTGTCCACGTGGCCAGAGCTAGCCTTTTATGCCTTGGAGGTGCTGGCCTGCCCGGCGGCCAGCGTTTTGTCTGAACGTGTATTCAGCACGGCAGGGGGCGTCATTACAGACAAACGCAGCCGCCTGTCTACAGCCAATGTGGACAAGCTGACGTTCATAAAAATTAACCAGGCATGGATCCCACAGGACCTGTCCATCCCATTAACTACCTCCCCTTAACCATATATTATTGTACTCCAGGGCACTTCCTCATTCAATCCTATTTTTATTTTCATTTTACCATTATATTGCGAGGCTACCCAAAGTTGAATGAACCTCTCCTCTGTCTGGGTGCCGGGGCCTAAATATATGCCAATGGACTGTTCCAATGTTGGGTGACGTGAAGCCTGATTCTCTGCTATGACATGCAGTCTGATTCTCTGCTGACATGAAGCCAGATCCTCTGTTACGGAACCTCTCTCCTCTGCCTGTGTGCTGGGCCTAAATATATGCCAATAGACTGTTGCAGTGGTGGCTGACGTGAAGCCTGATTCTCTGCTATGACATGCAGACTGATTCTCTGCTGACATGAAGCCAGATCCTCTGTTACGGGACCTCTCTCCTCTGCCTGGGTGCTGGGCCTAAATATCTGACAATGGACTGTTGCAGTGGTGGCTGACGTGAAGCCTGATTCTCTGCTTTGACATGCAGACTGATTCTCTGGTGACATGAAGCCAGATTCTGTGTTATGGGACCTCTCTCCTCTGCCTGGGTGCCGGGGCCTAAATTTATGATAATGGACTGTTACAGTGGTGGGTGACGTGAAGCCTGATTCTCTGCTATGATATGAAGACTGATTATCTGCTGACATGAAGCCAGATTCTGTGTTATGGGACCTCTCTCCTCTGCCTGGGTGCCGGGGCCTAAATTTATGATAATGGACTGTTACAGTGGTGGGTGACGTGAAGCCTGATTCTATGCTATGACATGAAGACTGATTCTCTGGTGACATGAAGCCAGATTCTGTGTTATGGGACCTCTCTCCTCTGCCTGGGTGCTGGGCCTAAATATCTGACAATGGACTGTTGCAGTGGTGGCTGACGTGAAGCCTGATTCTCTGCTATGATATGAAGACTGATTATCTGCTGACATGAAGCCAGATTCTGTGTTATGGGACCTCTCTCCTCTGCCTGGGTGCCAGGGCCTAAATTTATGACAATGGACTGTTACAGTGGTGGCTGACGTGAAGACTGATTCTCTGCTGACATGAAGACAGATTCTCTGTTACGAGACCTCTCTCTCCTCTGCCTGGGTGCCGGGGCCTAAATATCTGAGAATGGACTGTTCCAGTGGTGGGTGACGTGAAGCCAGATTCTCTGATTTGGGACCTCTCTCCAATTGATATTGGTTAATTTTTATTTATTTTATTTTTATTTTTATTCATTTCCCTATCCACATTTGTTTGCAGGGGATTTACCTACATGTTGCTGCCTTTTTCAGCCCTCTAGCCCTTTCCTGGGCTGTTTTACAGCCTTTTTAGTGCCGAAAAGTTCGGGTCCCCATTGACTTCAATGGGGTTCGGGTTCGGGACGAAGTTCGGATCGGGTTCGGATCCCGAACCCGAACATTTCCGGGAAATTCGGCCGAACTTCTCGAACCCGAACATCCAGGTGTCCGCTCAACTCTACTGGTAACGGTACAGCAGGCAGTGTGGGCGGCCGGCGCTCACTCACTGATGTCACGTGCCTGCGCCGCCTAGTGGGAGGAGCAGACGCGTGACGTCAGTGAGTGAGTGCCGCCCGCCTGCAAGCTAAGACAGAGTAAGGTATCCAATCCAAGTAAAGAGATCAGCATTCAGCAATGTCAATGATTAAAGTTCAAGTTACTAATTAGTTTATAAATGTGCTCCTGTGAGCGGCGTGGCCCTGTATATTATAACCCCCAGGCAAGTGTCCCTGGCACAATGGGAACGCCTGGGGGTTAGAATATACCATCGGATTCGAGTTTTTACGCTCTCACTGAAAGCGTGAAAACTCTGATCCGATGGTATATTCTAACGCCCAGGCAAGCGTCCCTGTCACTATGGGAACGCCTGGGGGTTAGAATATGATCGGATCTTCCTTACTCAGTGGCCCTGCATGCGCCCTGCTCCAGTCCAGTCCTGATTCCTCCCCAGCCAGGCTCGAGCCGCGGACCGCCCACGCCTCGCCCCACCCACTACACTAGTCCGCGGCTCGTCGGGTCTGGCTGCCTGTTTGTAGTGTGTGTGTGTGTTTTGTACCCACTCCTGCATGCACCCATTCTTGCACCCACTCCTGGCTACCAAATCATATGCCAATTCTGATAGGACCATACAGGCCTTACAGCTGCTAAACAGACAGGATCCATTGAGCTTCTAATTTTTTTCTTCCTTCTGAAAGATCAGAAGAAGGGTCAAATAAATGATGATGTCAACCAGGCCAAAAAAATTTGGCTGTCACTACCCAAGCAAGTGAGCATGCAGTGGGCCATTTGTGAAAGTGACTCAGAAGGACTCCCTGTCTCCATCTCCACTGCATACTGCCACAGTGTGCCTAGGTCATCTGCCTCGTCTTACTCATCTCCCTCTTGCTCCTCCGGCTGCTCCTGCTTCTTCTCTCATCACCTGTGTATAAAAAACACCCATTTCGCTACACATTGCTTGTGCTACAATGTCCTCCTCCTCTAGTTCAGCCCCCACAGGCCTCATGTGGCCGTGAGATGTAGGTGCCATGCCTCCAGTCCCTTGACCAGCCAGATTTACCAGCATCTGTTCCAGGATATGAAGCAGTGGATTGACGTTGTTCATCCCGTAGTCCTGGTGACTGAAAAATAACGTGGCATCCTCAAAGGACCTGAGAAAACGGCAGGTGTCACGCATGAGCTGACACTGGCTGCCATCGAAGTTACACAGGGGAGTACCCCTGTCCGCTTGGATCATCAAGAAATCGTTGATGGCCTTTATCTGTTCGTATAGTCAGTCCAACATATTGAGGGTGTAATTCCAATGGGTGGAAACATCGCATATCAACCTATGTTGGGGGACGCCATTCTGCCGCTGCAGCTCAAGGAGGGTGTGCTTTGCGGTGGCTGAAGTGCATGCAAAGTTTCCTGGCCATTTTTAGTATGTCTTGCAGATGGGTGGAAGACTTCAGGAACTGCTTGACAACCAGATTGAACATGTGTACCATGCAGGGCACATGGCTCAGCCTTCCTTGACGGAGGGCTGACACCATGTTCTTCCCATTGTCAACCACTATGATTCTGATTTTGAGTTGTTGCGGAGAAAGCCAGGATTCGATTTCTTGATGAAGGACATGGAGCAATTCCTGCCCTCTGTGACTCCGTTCGCTCAGGAAACGAGATGTAGAATAGCGTGACACCGTCGTGCCCTGCACATGTGGTATGCTGGAGAAGCACTGTGAATTGTCCCTGCAGTGGAGGCTGAGGACACAGTGGTGGATGAGGAGGCAGAGGCGGACATTGTCGCAGGACCAACAGTGTGAGAACGTAGAGGCGGAAGCATCGTCACCTGGCCAAGTTGCTGGTTTGGCTGGGCATGAACCACAATTACTCAGTGGCCCGTAAAGGACATATATTGTCCTTGACCATAGTTACAGCTCCACACGTCGGCACTACCTTGCACTTTGGCAGACACCGATGGGCTCAAGGACTGGTCCACCTTCTGTTCTACATATTTGTGCTGGGCTGGTAATGCCTTTTTGGCTTGGGACTCTCCACCCCTTATCGGCACAAACCACCAGTTCCAGAGTCCACCACTTGGAAAGTGAGGGGCTGCAGCACCAGCAACTTGGCCAGGAGCACGTTCAGCTTCTGCGCCGTTGGATGAGTGCAAGAAAAATGTTGTCTTTTGACAATGGCTTCAGTGATCGATTGCTGATGCTGATGGAATAACTGAAGAGAAGTAGGAGGGCGAGGAGCAAGAGCATCAGGACCGGTAGATGATGGGAAGGACAGACAGCTCCCTTCGGCTGAGGTGGTGGAGCCTTGAGTGCCTGAAATCGGGTGCGTGCCACTGGGTGACACATCAGTTGCTGCGGCAGGCCAGACCACCACATCGGAGCCACGGGTCTCCTAGGCTACTTTATGGTGACGCTGCATATATTGACGCAGGGCCATGGTGCCAACATTCGCACCCTGGCCATGCTTCACCTTCTGCCCACAGATACTACAAATGGCCATGTTTACCTCCTCTGGCGGCTTAACAAAAAACTGCCACACTGCCGAGTAGGTGAGTTTACCCCCAACACTCCGCACTAACTGACTGCTACCACCGTTGCCTCAGTGAACCCTTGCACCACTTCTTTCCTGGTAGGTAGGCTCCTGCGAAGCGGGAGGTCTACCCCAGGCACGTTTGGCTCCTGACCTCCCACTGCTGCCACCCTGCTGACTCCCGGCCACGCTACCGACTTGCTGGCTCTGCCGCTTCCACAAGCGCAAGCTGCCACCCTCTTTTCTTGAAGATGATGAAGCCCCCTCGTCACCTGGCTTCCAATTGCGATTGGCTAGATCATCATTGAGTTGTGTCTGCACGTCACTGATGTTCTCCTCAATGGTCTCTGAGCCAGGAGCTTGACTGCTTTCAACACCAGCTTCCACGCCACTCTCCTCATCACTACTTGCCCGCCTACCGGAGGAAGCAATGGATTTCTCCTCACAACTTGGCTGGGCAGTAGCTGCTGACTGTCCTCTAGTAGCTTAGCCTCGCTGTATAGTGGAGCTGAGCCAACATCATATAATACTTCTCTGGCTGAGGGAACAGAAATGGACAGAGGCAGGTTGAGGACAGGTGAGGGCACTGGGGCTGTTCCCGACCAACTAAGGGTTGTGTCTGGCGAACCCACCGACTCTTGGCTGGGGGTGTCTGATGTCACTTGGGACGAAGTGAATGACACGCTAAAAAAGGCTGCAATTTTGTGACTTCACCACACAACGGCAAATAATACTTTTTTTTTGCCACTAATACACACCAAAAACGGCTTTAGAACATATAACTGCACTGCTGAATGGCAAATAATATATATTTTTTTGCCACTAATACACGCCAAAAAGGGCTGTAATGTTCTCACTTCACAACACAACGTCTAATAAGCCCCTCCCCCCCCCCACACTAATACACGCCAAAAAGGGCTTCAGAACATATATATAACTGCACCGCACAAAAGCTAATAAGACCCCAATAAAGAGAAGGTTTGCTGGAATTACAGAGCTGTATAATGGCAATTTGGATCCCCAGTCAGTACAGCAAGGTGTAATAGGATTGTTCCTATTACCCAGGCTGTACACTCCCCTATTGGACCGTGTTCAGCCTCAATACGGTGTAACAATTCCTCCCTGTACTTCTAATGATCTTTCCCTGAACTTCTATTTAGAAAAATACAAGTTTTCAAGTCTTTCCTAGCACTGTCCCTAGCGCCTGCTGACGTCTCTCCCTGCACTAAGTACACTGGAAAATGGCAGATCCAAGATGGCTGAGGCTATTTATAGGGCTGTGACATCACAGGGCTGGCTGGCTGCTGATTGGCTGCATGCATGGCATTGTGGGTGATCCCTCGTTCCCAGAGTTCTTTGCACCATGTCCTAACATGTGTAGCAGCCATTTTAGGAATAAATGCAATTCGTTAACTCGAAGCATGAGGAAATTCAATCCAATTCATCTGATTCAGTGCAAATCAAATTTTTCTTGAATGCCACTTTGTCAACTTCGATTCGCTCATCTCTAATTTTGACATCTAGTGCGCATGCGCCAGCCGGCGAAGCAGTGCGCAGGTGCGGGATCTCGGCCGGACCTACAAGGGAATAGGAGGGCGGGCAAAGGAAAAGGCTAGGGGAGTAGTAACGGTTAAAAAGGCAGAGCAGCCAGGCCACCTACACACAGAACGCCGCCCATAGGCGGCGTTGTTTTTCCTGCTTCTGGATGTCTAAAGAAAATAACAAAGGTACCATTAGAATCCTGTATAGGTGTGCTACAGCGCCATGTAAGTGCTGTATATGGTCATATAGTGGTGACAGACTCCCTTTAACACCCCATCCTGCCCCCCCCCCCAATACTATACTGCAGAAACAGTCCCCCTGAAAATACTGGTGCCATACAGATAGTGTGCCAGTACAAAAAAATACCCCCTTACCTTTCAGATCAGACCCCCATATCAAACCCCAGATGAGACCCCCCATCTCAGACCAGACCTCCTTTAGATCTCTGTCAGACCCCATATTAGACCTCCAGACCCCCATTAGACCTCAGACCAGACCTCCAGACCCCCATTAGACCTCCAGACCCCCAATCAGACCCTCATTAGACCTCCAGACCCCCAATCAGACCCTCATTAGACCTCTAGACCCCCAATCAGACCCCCATTAGACCTCCAGTCCCGCAATCAGACCCCCATTAGACCTCCAGACCCCCAATCAGACCCCATTAGACCTCCAGACCCCCAATCAGACCCCCATTAGGCCTCCAGACCCCCAATCAAACCCCCAATTGGACCCCCATTAGACCTCCAGACCCCCATTAGACCTCTCTAGACCTCCAGTCAGACGTTTCAGACCCCCAATCAGAACCTTAAGACCCCTAATCAGACGTTTCTGACCCCTTAGACCCCCAATAAGACCCTTCAGACCCTGAATCAGACCCTTCAGATCCCCAATCGGGACTTTCAGATCCCCAATCAGACTCTTCTGGCCGCTAATCAGACCCCCATTAGACCCTTCAGATCCCATATCAGACCGCCAGTCCCCCCATTAGACCCTTCAGACCCCCATGTCAGACTTCAGATCAGACAAAAAAAATAAAATAACTTACCTCTTCTGCCGCCACTCTCTCTGTCCTGGCTCTCTTCTCAGGGCCAGTGCTGCAGTCACCTGACTGTTTGCATCTTCAGGTCAGAGTGTGCTCTGTACGTCCTGACTCTGCAGGCAGCCAGGACAGAGTAGCTTGGGACCTGAGAAGAGTGAGCAGGAGGAGGGGGTAAGTACGGCGCACACAGCACTTCTCTCCCCGCCTCCTGCATACTAGTGAGCGCTTCAATAAGATTCATACAGTGCCTCTGGGCCCCCCTGGCTTAGGGGCCCAGTTGCAACTGCGACCGCTGCGACCCCTATAGCTACACCAGTGGCCGCATGTGTTCCTCTAATGGCAGGGCTTTTCAACAGGATAATTCTCCCCCACACACATTAAGGGTTTCCCAGGAATGTCTCCTCCAGATTACAGCACTTCCTTGGCTGCCCGGGCACCAGATTTATCACCACTACAGCATTTATGAGACCAGCTGGGGCGCCAGCTTCTCCAGCCTACAAGTGTGCTGGATCTTTAGGCCCAACTGCAACATCTGTGGGCAAATGTGCCACACGATACCTCACAGAACCTGTATGACTCCATGCCCAACTGTATCTCATCTTGTATCCAGGCTAGAGGTTGTATCTCATCTTATATCCATTATAGAGGCTGCATCTCATATTGTATCAAGGCTAGAGGCCGTATCTCATTTTATATCCATGATAGAGGCTGCATCTCATCTTGTATCCAGGCTAGAGACTTTATCTTATCTTGTATCCAGGCTAGAGGTTGTATCTCATCTTGTATCCATCATTGAGGTTGTATCTCATCTTGTATCCAGGCTACAGGCCATATCTCATCTTGTATCTAGGCTATAGGCCATATCTCATCATTTATCCAGGCTAGAGGTTACCCAAAGGGTCCTAGAGCCTCCTTTTCATTGTACAGTTTTCCCCCAATAAACTTATTTCACTCTGATATTGGAATCTCTTACATTTATCATCATTACAGTCACACAGACAGGGCTTCATCCCAGCAACTGCTTCTTGGTGCAGTGTTTTATTTTTTTTGTCAATTACATTATACACTGCTCATTTCCAGGGGTTACGACCACCCTGTAATCCAGCAGCGGTGGTCATGCGTGCACACTGTAGGAAAAAGTGCTGGTCTCTCTGGTGGCCGGGACCATGGAGGCATGCATAGTCACACATGTGTAGTACCTCCATCCTAGCCACATCATATCTGTGCAGCAGTGACGGTCGTAAATACACTACATGCAGAATTATTAGGCAAATTAGTATTTTGACCACATCATCCTCTTTATGCATGTTGTCTTACTCCAAGCTGTATAGGCTCGAAAGCCTACTACCAATTAAGCATATTAGGTGATGTGCATCTCTGTAATGAGAAGGGGTGTGTATATCAGGTGTGCATAAAAAATAGTGAGATATCTTGCAGAGGGATGCAGCACTCTTAAAATTGCAAAGCTTCTGAAGCGTGATCATCGAACAATCAAGCGTTTCATTCAAAATGGTCAACAGGGTCGCAAGAAGCGTGTGGAAAAACCAAGGCGCAAAATAACTGCCCATGAACTGAGAAAAGTCAAGCGTGCAGCTGCCAAGATGCCACTTGCCACCAGTTTGGCCATATTTCAGAGCTGCAACATCACTGGAGTGCCCAAAAGCACAAGGTGTGCAATACTCAGAGACATGGCCAAGGTAAGAAAGGCTGAAAGACGACCACCACTGAACAAGACACACAAGCTGAAACGTCAAGACTGGGCCAAGAAATATCTCAAGACTGATTTTTCTAAGGTTTTATGGACTGATGAAATGAGAGTGAGTCTTGATGGGCCAGATGGCTGGATTGGTAAAGGGCAGAGAGCTCCAGTCCGACTCAGACACCAGCAAGGTGGAGGTGGAGTACTGGTTTGGGCTGGTATCATCAAAGATGAGCTTGTGGGGCCTTTTTGGGTTGAGGATGGAGTCAAGCTCAACTCCCAGTCCTACTGCCAGTTTCTGGAAGACACCTTCTTCAAGCAGTGGTACAGGAAGAAGTCTGCAAGTGTCACGGACGGTGTACAGGAAACAAGGCAAAGCAACATGTATAAACGACTCGCTGGATCCAAAAACTAAGGAACCAAGGGAGACCCCTGCAGAAGACCTGGCACTTTCCCTGGCTGCTCAGCCTATGCAAAGATCCGAATGGTGGGGGTTTGCATATCCACGAACCTTGACTATAAAGCCCTGAGCACCCTACAATAGTGAGGGGACACGACCACCGGCTCCCTACACAAGATACGGAGGGAGTCAGGGTCACCTGGGATCCAGCAAACAGATAATAACAGATAAAGGTACAACACTTAGCTTTGAAGCAAACAGGAGGACAGAGTCAGCGTGCACACACACTCCAGGAACTAGTATAAGCCGCCCAGAAAAGCCTTCTGGGGAAGAATTTAAAGGGAAGCAATTAGTCCAACACATGACAGCTGAGAGAGGCTGACGAGAGGAGGAGCTGAATACCACAACACAGAAACTCAAGGAGGAGGTTCTGAAAGGCCTCTGTCAGAGCTTCTCAGCTGTCTGGTTGTGACAGTACCCCTCCCTCTACGAGTGGACTCCGGACACTCAGAACCCACCTTCTCAGGATGGGACCTATGGAAAGCCCTGATGAGACGAGAGGCCTTAATGTCCGTCACTGGGACCCACATCCTCTCCTCAGGACCATACCCCTCCCACTGAACAAGGTACTGAAGAGAACCGCGGACAAGACGAGAATCCACAATCCTAGAGACCTGAAATTCAAGAGTCCCATCAACCATAATCGGAGGAGGCGGCAAAGGCGAGGGTACAATGTGTTGAACATAAGGTTTCAATAAGGACTTATGAAAAACATTATGGATCTTCCAAGTCTGAGGAAGATCAAGACGGTATGCAACAGGATTGATGACAGACAGGATTTTGTAAGGCCCAATAAACCTAGGACCCAACTTCCAGGAGGGAACCTTCAATTTGATATTCTTGGTAGACAACCACACCAGATCACCAACATTCAGGTCCGGACCAGGCACACGTCTCTTATCAGCCACACGCTTATATCTCTCACTCATGCTCTTTAGATTATCTTGAGTCTTTTGCCAAATAGATGACAAAGACGAGGAGAATCTGTCCTCATCAGGTAAACCAGAAGACCCCTCTCCCGAGAAAGTCCCAAACTGTGGATGAAACCCATATGCACCAAAAAATGGTGACTTATCAGAGGACTCCTGACGACGGTTATTTAAAGCAAACTCAGCAAGGGACAAAAAAGAACACCAATCCTCTTGATTCTCCGCCACAAAACAACGCAGATATGTCTCCAGATTCTGATTGACGCGCTCTGTCTGGCCATTCGACTGCGGGTGGAAAGCAGAAGAGAATGACAACCGAACCCCCAAGCGAGAACAGAAAGCCTTCCAGAATCTGGAAACAAACTGCGTGCCCCTATCAGAGACTATGTCTGAAGGAATACCGTGCAATTTGACAATGTGATCAACAAATGCCTGCGCCAGCGTCTTAGCATTGGGCAAACCAGGAAAAGGGATGAAATGCACCATTTTGCTAAAACGGTCCACCACCACAAGAATCACAGTCTTCCCCGAGGAACGAGGCAGGTCCGTTATGAAGTCCATGGACAGATGTGTCCAAGGACGGGAAGGAATGGGTAAGGGAAGGAGAGGACCTGATGGCCGTGAATGAGGGACTTTGGCACGAGCGCAGGTCTCGCAGGCTGCCACAAAACCCTCAACCGACTTACGAAGCGCAGGCCACCAGAATCTCCGAGCGATGAGATCCAGTGTGGCTCTTACCCCCGGGTGCCCAGCAAGGACCGTATCGTGGTGTTCTTTAAAAATCTTGTGTCTTAAAGCGAGAGGCACAAACAACCTCCCAGGAGGACAAAGATCAGGAGCCTCTGACTGGGCTGCCTGCACCTCTGCCTCCAATTCAGGAAAAAGAGCAGAGACCACCACACCTTCAGCCAAAATGGGACCCGGGTCTTCAAAATTCCCGCCTCCCGGAAAGCAACGTGACAGGGCATCTGCCTTCACATTCTTAACTCCAGGGCGGAACGTGACAACAAAATTAAACCTAGAAAAGAACAACGACCATCTGGCCTGTCTCGGGTTCAGACGCTTGGCTGACTCCAAGTAGGCCAGATTTTTATGGTCAGTAAATACGGTAATAGGGTGTCTGGCTCCCTCTAGCCAATGGCGCCATTCCTCAAAAGCCAACTTGATGGCCAACAATTCCCTATCTCCCACATCGTAATTTCTCTCTGCGGAGGAGAGTTTTCTTGAGAAAAAGGCACACGGTCGCCATTTGGCAGGAGAGGAACCCTGAGACAAGACCGCCCCCACACCCACCTCAGAAGCATCAACCTCAACTATGAAGGGTAACGAAACATCAGGTTGCACCAAGATGGGAGCGGAAGCAAAACTCTCCTTGATATCAGAAAAAGCCTTACGCGCCTCTACTGACCAAGAAGAAAAATCTACCCCCTTTCTGGTCATATCAGTGAGTGGTTTAACAATAGAAGAATAATTCAAAATGAACTTCCTGTAATAATTGGCAAAGCCCAAAAAACGCATCAGTGCCTTTTGATTCTCAGGAAGCTCCCACTCAAGCACAGCGCGGACCTTCTCGGGGTCCATGCGAAAACCAGAAGCGGAGAGAAGAAACCCCAGAAATTGAATTTCTGGAACCGCAAACACACATTTTTCCAGTTTCGCATATAATTTATTCTCCCGCAGGATGAGCAAGACCTGACGTAAATGTTCCTTATGAGTTTTGAAATCGGGAGAAAAAATCAAAATGTCATCCAAATGCACCAATACAAATTTTCCCATCAAATGATAAAAAATGCTGTTCACGAAATGCTGAAAAACGGCTGGGGCATTCATCAAACCAAAAGGCATAACCAAATTTTCAAAATGGCCCTCAGGGGTATTGAAGGCCGTCTTCCATTCGTCCCCTTCTCTGACCCTGACCAGGTTGTATGCCCCTCTTAGATCTAATTTGGAAAAGACTTTAGCCTCAACAACCTGGATAAATAGGTCCGGGATTAGAGGACGCGGATAAGGGTCACGAATTGTGATATTGTTCAGCTCCCTGAAATCCAGACAAGGTCTTAAAGAACCATCTTTTTTCTTAACAAAGAAAAAACCAGCGGCAACAGGTGACTTCGAGGGTCGTATGTGTCCTTTTCTCAGACTCTCAGAGATATAAGCACGCATAGCGATCCTCTCAGGTTGGGAAAGATTGTATAAACGAGATTTAGGCAGCTTGGCGTCTGGGATGAGATTAATAGGGCAATCGTACTCCCTGTGCGGGGGCAAATCCTGAACTCCACTCTCAGAGAAGACATCCGAAAATTCAGAGAGAAAAGATGGTACAGTCTTAGTAGCAACCTCGGAAACAGATGTCATGAGGCAATTCTCTCTGCAAAAGTCACTCCAACCATTTATTTGCCTCGCTTGCCAATCAATGGTGGGGTTATGCTTAGTGAGCCAGGGCAGCCCCAACACCAGAGGGGTGGGTAAACTGCTAAGGACGAAACATGACACATCCTCAACATGAGCATCACTCACAATTAAACGGATATTGTGAACTATGCCCTTTAATGAATTTTGAGAAAGTGGAGCGGAATCGATAGCAAAAACAGGAATATCCTTTCCCAAAGTGCGCACCTGGAAACCATGAGTTATCGCAAATTGATTATCAATGAGATAAACCGCTGCTCCACTATCCACAAAAATCTCACAAAAAATGTTCTTGCTCTCTAGCGCCACCCTAGCCGGCAGGACAAAACGGGAACTACAAGCAAATGGAAAACCTTCAATTTCCGCCTCAACCCTGCCAATAGTAACAGACGGAACATTTTTAAAAGATTTTTTCCTGTTTGTTTCTTTATTACTCCCAGAAAACTGCCTGAATCTCCTAGAGGGACAAATATTTGCCAAATGATTTATACCTCCACAACAAAAACAAACCCTCCCATGCGAGCTGAATCTTCTATTGTCAGAAGCAATCAACCCCAGCTGCATGGGCTCCTGCTCAGAAGGGGCTGACAGCGACTGAGACCCCTGCGCACAGAATGGGACCGCTGCACAGTCCTGGGACCGAGTATGACAGGAAGGAGAGATCTCTCCTCTCTCTCTAAGACGCCTGTCAATACGAACGGCCTGAGACATAGCAGAGTCCAAAGAAATAGGCCTTTCATGAAAGGCAAATGCATCTTTCAATCCCTCTGAAAGACCATGGCAAAATTGACTTCGGAGCGCAGCATCATTCCAACCAGTATCAACTGCCCTTCTCCGAAATTCTGAGCAGTATATTTCTGCGGATTGTTTACCCTGGCATAATAGACGTAGTTTAGACTCAGCCAGAGCAATACGATCCGTATCATCATATATCTGACCCAGGGCTAAAAAGAATTCATCCACTGAACGGAGAGGCCGGGCCCCCTCCGGCAGCGAAAAGGCCCAGGACTGAGCGTTACCTCTGAGCAGCGATATAATGATCCCCACCCTCCGTTCCTCATCACCAGAGGAGTGGGGAAGAAGGCGAAAATGGAGTTTGCAAGCCTCTCTAAAACGCACAAAATTCTCACTACCCCCGGAGAACGTATCCGGGAGCGAGATCTTAGGCTCAGAACAAACTCCATGAACGCAAGCTGAACCGGTCACTTGAAGCTGAGAAAAAGTCTTACGGAGATCAGCTACCTCCAATGAAAGACCCTGGAAGCGTTCAGCCAAAAGTGAAACCGGATCCATGCTTGAGACGGTTATGGCGGCTTATAATGTCACGGACGGTGTACAGGAAACAAGGCAAAGCAACATGCATAAATGACTCGCTGGATCCAAAAACTAAGGAACCAAGGGAGACCCCTGCAGAAGACCTGGCACTTTCCCTGGCTGCTCAGCCTATGCAAAGATCCGAATGGTGGAGGTTTGCATATCCACGAACCTTGACTATAAAGCCCTGAGCACCCTACAATAGTGAGGGGACACGACCACCGGCTCCCTACACAAGATACGGAGGGAGTCAGGGTCACCTGGGATCCTGCAAACAGATAATAACAGATAAAGGTACAACACTTAGCTTTGAAGCAAACAGGAGGACAGAGTCAGCGTGCACACACACTCCAGGAAGTAGTATAAGCCGCCCAGAAAAGCCTTCTGGGGAAGAATTTAAAGGGAAGCAATTAGTCCAACACATGACAGCTGAGAGAGGCTGACGAGAGGAGGAGGTGAATACCACAACACAGAAACTCAAGGAGGAGGTTCTGAAAGGCCTCTGTCAGAGCTTCTCAGCTGTCTGGTTGTGACAGCAAGGTAAGAAAAACATGATTTTATTGCAACAGGAGGCTCCCATTGTGCATTAACTTTCTTTACTACTCCCATTAGCAGCAAGAATAACTATTACAACAAGTTAAAAGAATTTTTTCAGGACAGGTGTTAGATATGTAAATTAGGTAGTCCAGGTAGCCAATCGGAGATCTCCCAAGTGTATAAAAGGTGTTGTAGTTGTAGGTTCTGCCTCTTTCTTGCTGCTCCCTCAGAGAAGATATGTATTTTTTTTTAATATTATCGTATTAAGATTGTAATTTATCGCCATTTCTATTTAAAGCAGTGACTATAAAAGTTTGCTTGTTATACCAAGGGCTGTGTACCGGTTTTAGGCAGAGGGGCGAGTAACCCCGGTCGGTGTGCGCGTTTCTCTGCCGCCATTCGTTATAATACTAATAGTGGTGTTCCCACGTCCCTTCTACTAACTCCTATCTAGGTCCTTTGAACTATCTATCAGCCCCAATACCTCATATTTTACCTCCGTCCCGTCTCCGGTCTCTGTGCTCTATTTCCTGCATTCAGCGCCGAAGTCCCGTCTATCGCGAGATTTCGAGCGCTCCGGTCTTCTGACTGTGAGGTGATTGCGCGCGCTTTTCAAATTACCTCAGAGCGGCCAGTCACCTCACAGAGAGTGTACACCTACAGTTTTTCTCCAGGTTATTTCTCCTCACACATTATTAAACAGATACTCTTCCCACATATCTCCTGCCCAATTGTGAGTATATCCACCACGTTTACATCACATTATTTTTTCAAACTTTTACATTTGCATACATTCAGTTACTTTGTTCTAGTCTGTATATATATGCGGATTGGGTACATTCCTGAATGCGTGCATTAATGTATATGTAATATATATATATACGATATATATACACATATATATACATATATATATATATATGAATAAAACATTCATTTAAAATTTTTCCCATTTCTCTTCTCTATCCCTATTCTTTATTTAGCGATATGAATCCCTGTGAAGAACAACCTAACCCCCAATCCACTCAACCCTTACCAGTTGATTATGAGCTGTTAATTTCGGATTCCATTCAACAAATGGTTGATCAATCCGTTTCAAAATCAATATCTGTGGCAATGCAGTCTGCCATGGTATCTATTCAGGATTCCATCTCCAAATCCCTCTCCTTGGTAGTAAACCAAAGACCTCTAAATTACCCTTCTACCCCAACTGACAACTTCCTCTCAGCGGAAGATTCGGTTACAGAACTTGCCAAAGGTTTTAAAAAATCCGGCAAATCAACCAAAAAGAGGAGATTTACTGATGACCCAAAACCCCATACCTTGAGAAAAGGTCAAAATCTCAAAGAATGCCCGCATAAACCTGGCGGCAACGATAACGGTGGCGAAAATTCCCACAAAAGACCCTCCACCCGGGAGGAGATAACTAATAGCCGGGTTATGACAGCCAGTAAGAGGGCTAAGTTTATCTCTTACGAAGAAATATCGTCCTCATCATTATCAGATGATTCTGATTCAGTGTTGAGGGACGAGTTACCTTTTTATTACGAGGATGATTATTCTGAGGGCCATGAGGAATCTACCAATCAAATCCCAGATTCTCTGATCCTAGACAGTCAGGGTATCCCCTTTTTCAACCCGGATCAAATAAAACACCCTAGGTCCGGAGAATGGGTTCCCCAACCTCAAATTTCTAAATTTCTAGCACAATGGGTCAACAAATCACTGGATAGATCCTCCAGGAATAAATTGAAGGCTGAATGTCCAAGACCTACTCTGCCAAATAAAAAATCTTTAACCCCAGAGTTAGATCCCATAATTTTTAAGTATTTGAACAAAACGGGAAAAAATCCCAAAAAAGGTCTGGACAGATCTTTCAAACTGTGCCAAGACAAACTGTTAGATTTATTAGGTCCCCTCACAAAAATTCTAGACTTGTCAGAACAAGCCGTTGTTACAGGCGAACCGGTAGACACATCAGTTCTACGTGGTTGGGCACAACGAGCCATCTGTTTCTTCGGAAACATCAATTCCGCCCTGAGCGCGGAAAGAAGACGAAACGTCCTAATGAAGTTAGACCCTCAACTCACCCATTTGGCCAATTCTGACCCCGATGAGTCCGCCAATGGTCTCCTTTTTGGGGATTCCCTCATTAAAGAAATAGGGAAATTCGTAGGAGTATTTGCCTCCCTAGATAAGGCCAAAACATCCTTGAAAAAAGTAGGTCAACCCAAAATTTTTGGCAGGGCTGGGAGAGGCAGGGGCCGCTTTCCCAGCCGAACAGTACAATTCAGACAAACCCAACAGGCTCCTTTCCAATCAGACAGAGCTACCACCTTCACACCGCACACCACACCTTTTTTCCCTACCAGAGGACGCCCATGGAGAACCCGAGGCCACCGAGGTTTCCCTAGGTCCAGACCCTCATCAGGTAAGCTTTTCTATCCCAAATTATCCCCACTTCCCTCTAGGGGGAAGACTGAAACATTTTTTCCAAATATGGTCCTCTCTAACCTCAGACTTATGGATCCTGAACACCATCTCAGGATACCTGATAGATTTTCAATCCCTCCCCTCACAGATTCACATCCCTCAACCAATACACTTCTCGACTTTAGACCAAGACCTTATAGAGTCGGAGATATGAGATTTGTTCCACAAGAAAGCTATCATTCCAGTACCACACCTAACCCCAGGTTACATCAGCAACATCTTTCTAGTAAAAAAGAAAGACGGCGGTCACAGACCAGTCATAAATTTGAAAACCCTCAACAATTTCGTGACTTACCATCATTTCAAAATGGAGGGAATTCACCTTCTCAGAGATCTCTTACTCCCTCAAGATTGGCTAGTAAAAATAGATCTGAAAGACGCTTATCTCACTGTACCCATACATCATTCCCATCAACCTTTTCTACAATTCTTCTGGAACAATCAGAAATGGCAATTCACTTGTCTCCCGTTTGGCCTTTCATCAGCCCCTTGGTGTTTCACCAAATTAATGAAACCAGTAATATCATCCCTAAGATCCAGAGGTGTACGTCTGATCATATATTTGGACGACATCCTAATTATGGCACAAACACTCTCACTAATCCTTACGCATGCACAATGGACCATTTCTCTTCTAACCAATCTTGGTTTTCTGATCAATTACAAAAAATCTATCCTATCCCCTTCCAAGGAACTAGAATTTCTAGGCTTCAACATCAATACAGACTCTGCTCTGTTGAGCCTTCCTTCCAAAAAACTCACATTGATTCGAAGAGAAATCCGTTCGGTATTAAACAGACAACTAATATCACTGAGAACCATTGCACGGATTGTAGGTCTCTTGTCGGCCTCCATACAAGCAATATTCCCCGCTCCACTACACTACAGAGCCCTTCAACGCTTAAAAGCGCAACATTTAAGAGAGGGATTGCAATATTCACACAAAGTCCCATTATCCCCGGAAGCCAAAGAAGAACTTCTTTGGTGGCTTCAACATATTCAGACCTGGAATGGGAAAATGATATTCAACTCCCTACCGGATCTGATATTAGAATCAGACGCCAGCCTATCGGGATGGGGCGCTCGTTGTGGCCCTTACTCCACAGGAGGAAAATGGTCAGACTCAGAGTCTCAACTACACATCAATTGTCTGGAATTACTAGCGGCCTTTTTCGCCATGAAAAGTTTCGCAAAAGACCAATCACACTGCTGCATCCTCTTACGTATGGACAATATTGCAGCAGTTCAATACATCAACCGTTTCGGGGGCACCGCCTCCAAGATGCTAACAGACATTGCCAAAGAATTTTGGCACTTCTGTCTAGACAGGGATATCACCTTAAAAGCGGAATATCTTCCAGGATTGATAAACTCAGTGGCCGATTGGAATTCCCGATACCTTTCGGATTCCAGCGACTGGCAATTACACCCGCTAGTCTTTCAACGGATAAACAAATTATGGGGTCCCCTCCTCATGGATCTGTTTGCATCTCGACTGAACACCCAACTCCCCACCTTCTTCAGCTGGCGTCCGGATCCAGAGGCCTTAGCCATAGACGCTCTCCGCCAATTTTGGCCACGGGAACGTCTCTACGCTTTTCCCCCATTTGCACTAATCTCCAGAGTCCTACTTCAGACAATCGCACAAAATTCCACACTAGTGATCATCACCCCATGGTGGCCGTCTCAGACATGGTTTCCCACACTACTCAGTCTGACGATAGATATCCCGAGGATCCTTCCTTCTCCCCAGGATCTTCTCCAAGACCCTTCGGGACACCTACACCCTCTGATCCTTTCGGGACAACTAACACTAATAGCTTGGTTGATTTCAGGCAACCAACAATCGATCTCGGATTTTCACAATCTACTATTGACATCCTCTCTGATGCATGGGCCCCGGGAACCAGAAAGGCTTATAGATCAGCCTGGAAAATTTGGTTTCATTGGTGCACTCAACGAGACTTGGATCCCATTCAAGCACCTATAACCCACATATTAAATTTTCTTTCAGAAGCTTTCAATATGGGGAAGGCCTATAGAACCATAAACCTCTACCGTTCCGCAATATCATCAGAGCATGCCCTTATTGACTCCATTCCAATCGGTAAACATCCAATGATTTGTAGACTCATGAAAGGCATTCGTTTTAGAAACCCTCCAAAACCTAGGTATCATTCCACGTGGGACGTTACTTCCCTTCTAAACCTTTTTTCTCACTGGGAGGATAATGAACATCTGTCACTAAAATTACTCTCCTTTAAAATCACGACCCTCTTATGCCTCATATCCATAAAAAGAGTCTCAGACGTTAGAGCCTTAGACATATCTCATAGATCCTTCACCCCTAACGGAATAACCTTCCAGATAACCAGAAGAACCAAAACCAACCTGCACACAGTATTCTACCCGGCTTTCCCTTCTAACGATAAATTATGCATTGTCCGTTGTCTAAAAACATACGAATCCATGACCCAACCCTTACGCTCTCCCCAATCTTCACAACTTCTTATTTCTTTTCGTAAACCACATCTTCCAGTATCCTCCCCTACGTTAGCAAGATGGATTAAGCTTACCATGCAAATGGCAGGGATTAATACAACAATGTTTGGCCCACACTCTATCCGAGGGGCGGTTTCTACTAAAGCATTTCAAAAAGGAGTTTCGCTCTCTGAAATTTTGAAGGCTGCGGACTGGTCTTCAGAATCTACTTTTAAAACATTTTATTTCAAACCTGACACTCACGTATCCATGTCTATCATTTAAATATGGTTATGTCATATAGCATAGAGTTAGCTTTAAACTTGCACAATGGGAGCCTCCTGTTGCAATAAAATTGGAGATTTTCCTAGCTATTGTAACGGAAAATATAGATTTTATTGAAGACAGGAGGCGAGCATTGTCCCCCCCTTTTTTCTAACCCAACCCTAATCATATTTCAAATATGTTTTCTATCTCCATAGCATACTAGGATATCTTCAATCCTTCATCCATCCTACAACGTTCCTGTTGCTCCGGTTTTACTTCATATAAATGTACTGTATACTCCTTTATGGTCAAGATCCGTTTAATTCCAAGTTACTTCATTACGAGTCATCACCAAGAAAGAGGCAGAACCTACAACTACAACACCTTTTATACACTTGGGAGATCTCCGATTGGCTACCTGGACTACCTAATTTACATATCTAACACCTGTCCTGAAAAAATTATTTTAACTTGTTGTAATAGTTATTCTTGCTGCTAATGGGAGTAGTAAAGAAAGTTAATGCACAATGCTCGCCTCCTGTCTTCAATAAAATCTATATTTTCCGTTACAATAGCTAGGAAAATCTCCAATTTTCATGCAGGACAATGCTCCATCACACGCGTCCAAGTACTCCACAACGTGGCTGGCAAGAAAGGGTATAAAAGAAGAAAATCTAATGACATGGCCTCCTTGTTCACCTGATCTGAACCCCATTGAGAACCTGTGGTCCATCATCAAATGTGAGATTTACAAGGAGGGAAAACAGTACACCTCTCTGAACAGTGTCTGGGAGGCTGTGGTTGCTGCACGCAATGTTGATGGTGAACAGATCAAAACACTGACAGAATCCATGGATGGCAGGCTTTTGAGTGTCCTTGCAAAGAAAGGTGGCTATATTGGTCACTGATTTGTTTTTGTTTTGTTTTTGAATGTCAGAAATGTATATTTGTGAATGTTGAGATGTTATATTGGTTTCACTGGTAAAAATAAATAATTGAAATGGGTATATATTTGTTTTTTGTTAAGTTGCCTAATAATTATGTACAGTAATAGTCACCTGCACACACAGATATCCCCCTAAAATAGCTAAAACTAAAAACAAACTAAAAACTACTTCCAAAAATATTCAGCTTTGATATTAATGAGTTTTTTTGGGTTCATTGAGAACATGGTTGTTGTTCAATAATAAAATGAATCCTCAAAAATACAACTTGCCTAATAATTCTGCACTCCCTGTACATGAATACGAGCCGTGTACAATGTGATGGGAAAAAAAATGCCAGCAAAGGAAGCAATATGGAGAATCACAATACATTAGTAAGTGCCTTGTATTAACTTTCTGTGCATTAGAATTACCATCTGCTGGAGTGAGACAACCCCTTAATATAGATTGTATCTTTATAGAGTATGTAAAACAGTAAACGTATACATTGTATAGGATTTGAGCAATAAGCCCTGCAGTATTGTGCAGTCTGGATCCTGTAGGTATACATTCTGCAGTGGGCTGTAGACCTGTGACTCGGGTGTAGGTGGCTTCCTGACCCTGAGGTTGATTTACAGGAAGCAGAGCTCATTTCTTCTTATAAATACAGTGACCTCATTTTAGCCACAACCTTGCAAAGAATAACTGACATGGAAATCACACGCTCGGTGTTCTCACCCACAGAACCCACGCGGCAAGAGAAAAACAAGTGTAGTCATGGCCGGAAACTGCAGGTGTGTCTGAGGCAGCTATACGGGGTGAGGGTGTCAGAACTCTGCAAACCCTTATCTCCCATATCACATGTTACTGCTATCAATTCACATGACTGTACTGTATCTGCTAAAACGGAGATGTTACATAAGGCCCATGTATCATTTAGTCAAATATTGGATATTTTATAAAACCTTGCAGGAAGGTGCAGTCAGTAGAGTGTAGTAAAATAAAGTTGTATGAAGTTGGCTTTGAAGAAGGTTTACGGGGAGAAAGAAAAAAAAAATGATACAAAAAGAAGCGTTAGGGCTCATGAAGACGGGTGATGTTCATAATAGTCAAAGCGCTAATTCACATGTGTAATTTCAAAAGGGTAGATCGCTCTGTGCAAAGAAAATTGCAGCATGCACCATCTAATTCTGATTTCCCCACAAGGCTCAGTCATTCAATGGAATGGGTCCACAAGAAAAAACAGACACCATAGATACCATTTAAAAACTAGTTACCATTTAAATACAGAGGAGTTACAGATTGCTCATCTGAAAGAGTCATTTCTCACCTCCCTGATTCCCAGTGCTGCCTTGTTGACGTCGCCCAGTCCCCACTGATCTCCACTTCTTGGTTCCAGTTTGAACCACAGGAAATGGAAGGAAATGTCCCTCAGGCAATCAGTGGTGTGGTGACCCAGGAGAAGCAAGAGATCCAGAGCAGAGTGAGAATGGCAGCATCAGGGGATCAAACAGGTGAGTTACGCTTCTTTTTATTGTAACCCATTCCCCACCTGAAAAATTTGGCACCAAGAAAACCCAGTTTCTATACACTTGTAATGAAGAGAGTTATAGTGGATGATATAAGTTTAGGGGGGCAGTGGAGGAGAATTTAATCTTTTAGAATAAGCTGGAATAACACGTTGGATAACGGCGCACAATCAGGGCAATCCTCATACCACCACTACTCTCTTTTCTAGGTATTAAGTACTGTTAGCCATTGAGTCTACCTGTTTAGGGCCATCATATTGATGCCCTAGTTTGCTCCTCTTATGGTTTTAAAGGAAAACAAATGCAAAATAATGATCTGATCTGTCATAGATATACAGTATGTGAGAAGATCCCGCACATTCACTGATTTCCAGAATGACAGGACTCTATAGATCCAATATCAAAACATCTCAAGCAAAAGGCCATTTCCTGGAACAGGCATATCTATAAAGAGCCAAAGGGGTTTTGTCTTTTTAACAAGCTCCTTTGCTCTAGGAATTAAAAGTATGCTCTGGGATTTTTATATTGATGACTTATCCTCAGGCTGGTTCCACCATATGAGATCGGTGGGAGCCCGCAGCCCCCACACCCTCGCCAATCATCTGTTTGAGGAGAGCTGCGGTGAGCCACAACGTCCTCAAAGCTCACCAAGCGAAGTGCCCTCCAATACATAGTGGCTCTGCTTGGTATTGCAGCTCAGCCCCATTCACTTGAATTAGAATGACCTGCCCCTGGACCATGTGACAGATGAACATGGCATCACATGGCCTCACAGAGCGTTGCATTGTGGTGGTGCCGGGTGTCACCTCCGCTAATCTGATATTGGTGACCTATCCTGAGGATAAGCCATTAATATAAAAATCCTGGATAGCCCCTTTAATGGTCACTGAAGGATCACAGACTTTTCCAATGCCACCTGTCTCTATGCAGACGACTAAGAAAGAACCACAGCCTTAATATCTCGCTATAATGTTGCTGCCAACTCATTTGCTTGCTGGGGAATGAAATGGGGAGCCACCGTGTCCCTTCCCAAATAGGAGGATGGAAAAGTACTTTGATGAGTTGCCTACAAACTAAAACACTGCTGCTAGAAATTAACCTCTTGTTTAGGGGATTCATCAGCCAATCTAAGCCCAGACCTAGTAAGAGTTTTAGATTGTCCTAATTGCTACCAGTGACTGATTTTTCTAATTCTGAAGGGAGGACCTTCACAACTTATGAGACCAGATAGTCCCTACCACGATTATATCTCATTCTAGTTGTTTAGGAGGATACTGTGTCTCCTTGAGGTGCAAGGAGCCTTCTAGACCATGCAATGCTCACTGGGAAAAGGATATGGAAATGCAAGAGAAAGAAAGTTGCCTCTTTAGTCCCATCTATTGGAGGTAGCTGTCCTATAAGTCAAAATCTCACCGTTAATACCTGACCTCTGGGATATTAGCCAAATGAGAATTTTCCACATAGGGAAATGACATCTACATGTAGAGAGCTACAGTATTTTGGAGTTCTTGCTTCTTGCAGATCAAGGTCATGGTTGACTAGGTGATAAGCCATTGACATAGGTCTAGGGGGGACAGGATAGCTATCTCCAATAGTTGTGATTAAAGAGGAAGCTGTCTTTTTTCCTGGATTAGAGCTAAGTTATATATCATTTTACTGGTGGACAACATGCAATGTTGGCGGTGTAAAACAAAATTTTGCTTGCAGTTGGTCACTGGCGTCCCATGTTGGTCCTCATAATAAACGCATACATGGGGAAGTGGACGTTGGACAGAAGCTGTAAAAAATGGATAGTCCCTTTAATGAGACTGAACTCTGCTGATTGTATATTGTATAATTATAATGACCTAGATAGTTTAGATTCAATATGAACAAGATTCAGTTTATCATTGAAATTCCATTTAAAGAGGCTGTTGGCCAATTAGGGCTCTATCAGCAATACAGTCTGCAAAACCGAGGTCCAAGAATAAATATCTCAGGAACCGCACCATATAAACTTCTGTCTATACACAGTAGCTTATCCACAGAATCAGTTCATGGACATAGATTAACATACAGGTCCATTTACTGTCATATGGGTCCACATATACTCATGGATCACTTTATTACATTGGCCGCATGACAATATTTGCACCAGCATCAGGATTGGTTCTCTTGGGTCCACCAGAGGAGATGATTCCACATCTTTAAAGAATATGTACACTGACATATTAAATTACATTAGGGCGCCTTCACACTTGTTAGATTTTGTTGCAGAAAAGTTCTGCAATTGAAAATCAGTTCCATTCACCTGAATGGGACTTGCAGAGATCTATAATCTTGTTGCCAAATCCGGTGAACAGCACTGATTTTCAGTCACAGAAATTTGCCACAACAAGATCTGCCATATATGAAGGCGCCCTTGTAATTTTTGCATTGCTACTAGAGTTGAGCGAACACCTGGATGTTCGGGTTCGAGAAGTTCGGCCGAACATCCCGGAAATGTTCGGGTTCGGGATCCGAACCCGATCCGAACTTCGTCCCGAACCCGAACCCCATTGAAGTCAATGGGGACCCGAACTTTTTGGCACTAAAAAGGCTGTAAAACAGCCCAGGAAAGAGCTAGAGGGCTGCAAAAGGCAGCAACATGTAGGTAAATCCCCTGCAAACAAATGTGGATAGGGAAATGAATTAAAATAAAAATTAAATAAATAAAAATTAACCAAAATCAATTGGAGAGAGGTTCCATAGCAGAGAATCTGGCTTCCCGTCACCCACCACTGGAACAGTCCATTCTCAGATATTTAGGCCCCGGCACCCAGGCAGAGGAGAGAGGTCCCGTAACAGAGAATCTGTCTTCATGTCAGCAGAGAATTAGTCTGCATGTCATAGCAGAGAATGAGGCTTCACGTCAGCCACCACTGCAACAGTCCATTGGCATATATTTAGGCCCAGCACCCAGGCAGAGGAGAGAGGTCCCGTAACAGACAATCTGGCTTCATGTCAGCAGAGAATTAGTCTGCATGTCATAGCAGAGAATCAGGCTTCACGTCACCCACCACTGCAACAGTCCATTGTCATAAATTTAGGCCCAGCACTAGTGTTGAGCGGCATGTCCCATATTCGAATTCGCGAAATTTTGTAAATATTCGAAAGAATATTCGTAAAATATTCGCGATTATTCAAATTCGTTATTATTTCGCATATGCGATAATTCGAATTTTCGCATCGCATAATACATATGCTATGCAAAATTCACATGTGCGCTAATGAAATCGCCTTACGAAGATTCGCAACTCAATTCAATCACTAATGTATGAATGCAATGCCCTTTGCCTCTGTTCTGGGACAAGTGTAGATATTCGCATGTGCGCTAATAAAATCGCCTTACGAAGATTCGCACCTCAATCACTTTCTAGGGAATGTGAGACTTTTGGGAATCAATCGAGATACAGTGGGGGGTGATGACAGTAGTTGACAGAGTACAGATCAATGTAATCTGTAAGGTGGAAAGTAAAATAAAAAATACGAATATTCGTAAATCGAATTTTACGAAGTTCTACGTATTCGCGAATATGGTGCTATACTATATGAATGCACAGGCCTTTGCCTCTCTGTTCTGGGGACAAGTGTAGATATTTGCATTTGCGTTAATAAAATCGCCTTACGAAGATTCGCAGCTCAATTCAATCACTAATGTATGAATGCAAAGCCCTTTGCCTCTGTTCTGGGACAAGTGTAGATATTCGCATGTGCGCTAATAAAATCGCCTTACGAAGATTCGCAACTCAATTCACTAATGTATGAATGCAAAGCCCTTTGCCTCTGTTCTGGGACGTGCCGATATTCGCATGTGCGCTAATAAAATCGCCTTACGAAGATTCTCACCTCAATCACTTTCTAGGGAATGTGAGACTTTTGGGAATCAATCGAGATACAGTGGGGGGTGATGACAGTAGTTGACAGAGTACAGATCAATGTAATCTGTAAGGTGGAAAGTAAAATAAAAAATACGAATATTCGTAAATCGAATTTTACGAAGTTCTACGTATTCGCGAATATGGTGCTATACTATATGAATGCACAGGCCTTTGCCTCTCTGTTCTGGGGACAAGTGTAGATATTTGCATTTGCGTTAATAAAATCGCCTTACGAAGATTCGCAGCTCAATTCAATCACTAATGTATGAATGCAAAGCCCTTTGCCTCTGTTCTGGGACAAGTGTAGATATTCGCATGTGCGCTAATAAAATCGCCTTACGAAGATTCGCAACTCAATTCACTAATGTATGAATGCAAAGCCCTTTGCCTCTGTTCTGGGACGTGCCGATATTCGCATGTGCGCTAATAAAATCGCCTTACGAAGATTCGCGCCTCAATCACTTTCTAGGCAATGTGAGTAAGATCTGAGCTGTTGGACCTTTGGGAAACAATCAATTATATGTGTACTGTAATTTTGTGGGGGGGGGGGAAAAACAAAAAACGAATATTCGTTTTTACGAATATATAGCACTATATTCGAAATATTCGCGAAATCGCGAAGTTGCGATATTCGCGAAAAAAATTTGCTTTTCGAATATTCGCGCTCAACACTACCCAGCACCCAGGCAGAGGAGAGAGGTCCCGTAACAGACAATCTGGCTTCATGTCAGCAGAGAATCAGTCTGCATGTCATAGCAGAGAATGAGGCTTCACGTCAGCCACCACTGCAACAGTCCATTGGCATATATTTAGGCCCAGCACCCAGGCAGAGGAGAGAGGTCCCGTAACAGACAATCTG
Organism: Bufo gargarizans; assembly: GCF_014858855.1. Classification (NCBI taxonomy): domain Eukaryota; kingdom Metazoa; phylum Chordata; class Amphibia; order Anura; family Bufonidae; genus Bufo; species Bufo gargarizans. Next base: position 131,074,023 of record NC_058085.1, read on the forward strand.
GCTTCATGTCAGCAGAGAATTAGTCTGCATGTCATAGCAGAGAATGAGGCTTCACGTCAGCCACCACTGCAACAGTCCATTGGCATATATTTAGGCCCAGCACCCAGGCAGAGGAGGGAGGTCCCGTAACAGAGAATCTGTCTTCATGTCAGCAGAGAATCAGTCTGCATGTCATAGCAGAGAATGAGGCTTCACGTCAGCCACCACTGCAACAGTCCATTGGCATATATTTAGGCCCAGCACACACACAGGCAGAGGAGAGAGGTCCCGTAACAGAGGATCTGGCTTCATGTCAGCAGAGAATCAGTCTGCATGTCATAGCAGAGAATCAGGCTTCACGTCAGCCACCACTGCAACAGTCCATTGTCATAAATCTAGGCCCAGCACCCAGGCAGAGGAGAGAGGTCCCGTAACAGAGAATCTGGCTTCATGTCAGCAGAGAATCAGTCTTCATATCATAGCAGAGAATCAGGCTTCACGTCACCCACCACTGTAAGAGTCAATTTTCATAAATTTAGGCCCAGAACCCAGGCAGAGGAGAAAGGTCCCGTAACAGACAATCTGGCTTCATGTCAGCAGAGAATCAGTCTTCATATCATAGCAGAGAATCAGGCTTCACGTCACCCACCACTGTAAGAGTCAATTTTCATAAATTTAGGCCCAGAACCCAGGCAGAGGAGAAAGGTCCCGTAACAGACAATCTGGCTTCATGTCAGCAGAGAATCAGTCTTCATATCATAGCAGAGAATCAGGCTTCACGTCACCCACCACTGCAACAGTCCATTGGCATATATTTAGGCCTAGCACACAGGCAGAGCAGAGAGGTCCCGTAACAGACAATCTGGCTTCATGACAGCAGAGAATCAGTCTGCATGTCATAGCAGAGAATGAGGCTTCACGTCAGCCACCACTGCAACAGTCCATTGGCATATATTTAGGCCTAGCACACAGGCAGAGGAGAGAGGTCCCGTAACAGACAATCTGGCTTCATGTCAGCAGAGAATCAGTCTGCATGTCATAGCAGAGAATCAGGCTTCACGTCACCCACCACTGTAAGAGTCAATTTTCATAAATTTAGGCCCAGAACCCAGGCAGAGGAGAAAGGTCCCGTAACAGACAATCAGGCTTCACGTCACCCACCACTGCAACAGTCCATTGGCATATATTTAGGCCTAGCACACAGGCAGAGCAGAGAGGTCCCGTAACAGACAATCTGGCTTCATGACAGCAGAGAATCAGTCTGCATGTCATAGCAGAGAATCAGGCTTCACGTCAGCCACCACTGCAACAGTCCATTGGCATATATTTAGGCCTAGCACACAGGCAGAGGAGAGAGGTCCCGTAACAGACAATCTGGCTTCATGTCAGCAGAGAATCAGTCTGCATGTCATAGCAGAGAATGAGGCTTCACGTCAGCCACCACTGCAACAGTCCATTGTCATAAATTTAGGCCCAGCACCCAGGCAGAGGAGAGAGGTCCCGTAACAGACAATCTGGCTTCATGTCAGCAGAGAATTAGTCTGCATGTCATAGCAGAGAATCAGGCTTCATGTCAGCCACCACTGCAACAGTCCATTGGCATATATTTAGGCCTAGCACACAGGCAGAGGAGAGGTTCATTCAACTTTGGGTAGCATCGCAATATAATGGTAAAATGAAAATAAAAATAGGATTGAATGAGGAAGTGCCCTGGAGTCCAATAATATATGGTTATGGGGAGGTAGTTAATGTCTAATCTGGACAAGGGACGGACAGGTCCTGTGGGATCCATGCCTGGTTCATTTTTATGAACGTCAGCTTGTCCACATTGGCTGTAGACAGGCGGCTGCGTTTGTCTGTAATGACGCCCCCTGCCGTGCTGAATACACGTTCAGACAAAACGCTGGCTGCCGGGCAGGCCAGCACCTCCAAGGCATAAAAGGCTAGCTCTGGCCACGTGGACAATTTAGAGACCCAGAAGTTGAATGGGGCCGAACCATCAGTCAGTACGTGGAGGGGTGTGCACACGTACTGTTCCACCATGTTAGTTAAATGTTGCCTCCTGCTAATACGTTGCGTATCAGGTGGTGGTGCAGTTAGCTGTGGCGTGTTGACAAAAGTTTTCCACATCTCTGCCATGCTAACCCTGCCCTCAGAGGAGCTGGCCGTGACACAGCTGCCTTGGCGACCTCTTGCTCCTCCTCTGCCTTGGCCTTGGGCTTCCACTTGTTCCCCTGTGACATTTGGGAATGCTCTCAGTAGCGCGTCTACCAACGTGCGCTTGTACTCGCGCATCTTCCTATCACGCTCCAGTGCAGGAAGTAAGGTGGGCACATTGTCTTTGTAGCGTGGATCCAGCAGGGTGGCAACCCAGTAGTCCGCACAGGTTAAAATGTGGGCAACTCTGCTGTCGTTGCGCAGGCACTGCAGCATGTAGTCGCTCATGTGTGCCAGGCTGCCCAGGGATAAGGACAAGCTGTCCTCTGTGGGAGGCGTATCGTCATCGTCCTGCCTTTCCCCCCAGCCACGCACCAGTGATGGACCCGAGCTGCGTTGGGTGCCACCCCGCTGTGACCATGCTTCATCCTCATCCTCCTCCACCTCCTCCTCATCCTCGTCCTCCTCGTCCTCCAGTAGTGGGCCCTGGCTGGCCACATTTGTACCTGGCCTCTGCTGTTGCCAAAAACCTCCCTCTGAGTCACTTCGAAGAGACTGGCCTGAAAGTGCTAAAAATGACCCCTCTTCCTCCTCCTCCTCCTCCTCCTCCTGGGCCACCTCCTCTTCCATCATCGCCCTAAGTGTTTTCTCAAGGAGACATAGAAGTGGTATTGTAACGCTGATAACGGTGTCATCGCCACTGGCCATGTTGGTGGAGTACTCGAAACAGCGCAACAGGGCACACAGGTCTCGCATGGAGGCCCAGTCATTGGTGGTGAAGTGGTGCTGTTCTGTAGTGCGACTGACCCGTGCGTGCTGCAGCTGAAACTCCACTATGGCCTGCTGCTGCTCGCACAGTCTGTCCAGCATGTGCAAGGTGGAGTTCCACCTGGTGGGCACGTCGCATATGAGGCGGTGAGCGGGAAGGCCGAAGTTACGCTGTAGCGCAGACAGGCGAGCAGCAGCAGGATGTGAACGCCGGAAGCGCGAACAGACGGCCCGCACTTTATGCAGCAGCTCTGACATGTCGGGGTAGTTGTGAATGAACTTCTGCACCACCAAATTCAGCACATGCGCCAAGCAAGGGATGTGCGTCAAATTGGCTAGTCCCAGAGCTGCAACGAGATTTCGCCCATTATCACACACCACCAGGCCGGGCTTGAGGCTCACCGGCAGCAACCACTCGTCGGTCTGTTGTTCTATACCCCGCCACAACTCCTGTGCGGTGTGGGGCCTGTCCCCCAAACATATGAGTTTCAGAATGGCCTGCTGACGTTTACCCCGGGCTGTGCTGAAGTTGGTGGTGAAGGTGTGTGGCTGACTGGATGAGCAGGTGGAAGAAGAGGAGGAGGAAGCCGAGAAGGAGGAGGTGGCAACAGGAGGCAAAGAATGTTGCCCTGCGATCCTTGGCGGCGGAAGGACGTGCGCCAAACAGCTCTCCGCCTGGGGCCCAGCTGCCACTACATTTACCCAGTGTGCAGTTAGGGAGATATAGCGTCCCTGGCCGTGCTTACTGGTCCACGTATCTGTGGTTAGGTGGACCTTGCCACAGATGGCGTTGCGCAGTGCACACTTGATTTTATCGGATACTTGGTTGTGCAGGGAAGGCACGGCTCTCTTGGAGAAGTAGTGGCGGCTGGGAACAACATACTGTGGGACAGCAAGCGACATGAGCTGTTTGAAGCTGTCTGTGTCCACCAGCCTAAATGACAGCATTTCATAGGCCAGTAGTTTAGAAATGCTGGCATTCAGGGCCAGGGATCGAGGGTGGCTAGGTGGGAATTTACGCTTTCTATCAAATGTTTGTGAGATGGAGAGCTGAACGCTGGCGTGTGACATGGTTGAGACGCTTGGTGACGGAGGTGGTGGTGGTGGTGTTGGTGGTACATCCCCTGTTTGCTGGGCGGCAGGTGCCAACGTTCCTCCAGAGGCGGAGGAAGAGGCCGAGGCGGCAGCAGCAGAATAGGCCGAGGCGGCAGCAGCAGAAGAGGTAGCAGGGGGAGCCTGAGTGACTTCCTTGGTTTTAAGGTGTTTACTCCACTGCAGTTCATGCTTTGCATGCAGGTGCCTGGTCATGCAGGTTGTGCTCAGGTTCAGAACGTTAATGCCTCGCTTCAGGCTCTGATGGCACAGCGTGCAAACCACTCGGGTCTTGTCGTCAGCACATTGTTTGAAGAAGTGCCATGCCAGGGAACTCCTTGAAGCTGCCTTTGGGGTGCTCGGTCCCAGATGGCGGCGGTCAGTAGCAGGCGGAGTCTCTTGGCGGCGGGTGTTCTGCTTTTGCCCACTGCTCCCTCTTTTGCTACGCTGTTGGCTCGGTCTCACCACTGCCTCTTCCTCCGAACTGTGAAAGTCAGTGGCACGACCTTCATTCCATGTGGGGTCTAGGACCTCATCGTCCCCTGCATCGTCTTCCACCCAGTCTTGATCCCTGACCTCCTGTTCAGTCTGCACACTGCAGAAAGACGCAGCAGTTGGCACCTGTGTTTCGTCATCATCAGAGACATGCTGAGGTGGTATTCCCATGTCCTCATCATCAGGAAACATAAGTGGTTGTGCGTCAGTGCATTCTATGTCTTTCACCGCTGGGGAAGGGCTAGGTGGATGCCCTTGGGAAACCCTGCCAGCGGAGTCTTCAAACAGCATAAGAGACTGCTGCATAACTTGAGGCTGAGACAGTTTCCCTGGTATGCATGGGGGTGATGTGACAGACTGATGGGGTTGGTTTTCAGGCGCCATCTGTGCGCTTTCTGCAGAAGACTGGGTGGGAGATAATGTGAACGTGCTGGATCCACTGTCGGCCACCCAATTGACTAATGCCTGTACCTGCTCAGGCCTTACCATCCTTAGAACGGCATTGGGCCCCACCATATATCGCTGTAAATTCTGGCAGCTACTGGGACCTGAGGTAGTTGGTACACTAGGACGTGTGGATGTGGCAGAACGGCCACGTCCTCTCCCAGCACCAGAGGGTCCACTAACACCACCACGACCATGTCCACGTCCGCGTCCCTTACTAGATGTTTTTCTCATTGTTATGGTTCACCACAACAACAAATATATTATTTGGCCCAATGTATTGTATTCAAATTCAGCGGGATATAAATTTGAGGCCTAGTATTTAGGCGCTGGGTGACCGGTATGGATTTAGTGACAGAATTAGACTTGGAAATGCACAGAAGCGTGTGTGTGTGAAGTTATTCTGAATGACCCAATGTGCACCTTGAATATTATATACCCTTTTAGGGATAGATTTCAAATAGCTCTGATATAGCAGAAACCACTAAATTATGAAATTGTTAAATTGGGAATTGTATTTAAACCCAGAACAAAAAATGTGCTTTGACGGACACTAAATAACTTTCCCAGCCACAACAGGACAGCGTTAACGAGAGATTTAGCAGGATATAAATTTGAGGCCTAGTATTTAGGTGCTGGGTGACAGGTATGGGTTTAGTGACAGAATTAGACTTGGAAATACACAGTAGCGGGTGTGTGTGAAGTTATTCTGAATGACCCAATGTGCACCTTGAATATTATATACCCTTTTAGGGATATATTTCAAATAGCTCTGATATAGCAGAAACCACTAAATTATGAAATTGCTAAATTGGGAATTGTATTTCAACCCAGAACAAGAAATGTGCTTGAACGGACACTAAATAACTCGCCCAGCTACAGCACTAAGGACAGATTTAGCGGGATATAAATTTGAGGCCTAGTATTTAGGCGCTGGGTGACAGGTATGGGTTTAGTGCCAGAATTAGACTTGGAAATACACAGTAGCGGGTGTGTGTGAAGTTATTCTGAATGACCCAATGTGCACCTTGAATATTATATACCCTTTTAGGGATAGATTTCAAATAGCTCTGATATAGCAGAAACCACTAAATTATGAAATTGCTAAATTGGGAATTGTATTTCAACCCAGAACAAGAAATGTGCTTGAACGGACACTAAATAACTCGCCCAGCTACAGCACTAAGGACAGATTTAGCGGGATATAAATTTGAGGCCTAGTATTTAGGCGCTGGGTGACAGGTATGGGTTTAGTGCCAGAATTAGACTTGGAAATACACAGTAGCGGGTGTGTGTGAAGTTATTCTGAATGACCCAATGTGCACCTTGAATATTATATACCCTTTTAGGGATAGATTTCAAATAGCTCTGATATAGCAGAAACCACTAAATTATGAAATTGCTAAATTGGGAATTGTATTTCAACCCAGAACAAGAAATGTGCTTGAACGGACACTAAATAACTCGCCCAGCTACAGCACTAAGGACAGATTTAGCGGGATATAAATTTGAGGCCTAGTATTTAGGCGCTGGGTGACAGGTATGGGTTTAGTGCCAGAATTAGACTTGGAAATACACAGTAGCGGGTGTGTGTGAAGTTATTCTGAATGACCCAATGTGCACCTTGAATATTATATACCCTTTTAGGGATAGATTTCAAATAGCTCTGATATAGCAGAAACCACTAAATTATGAAATTGCAAAATTGGGAATTGTATTTCAACCCAGAACAAGAAATGTGCTTGAACGGACACTAAATAACTCGCCCAGCTACAGCACTAGGGACAGATTTAGCTGGATATAAATTTGAGGCCTAGTATTTAGGCGCTGCGTGACAGGTATGGGTTTAGTGACAGAATTAGACTTGGAAATACACAGTAGCGGGTGTGTGTGAAGTTATTCTGAATGACCCAATGTGCACCTTGAATATTATATACCCTTTTAGGGATAGATTTCAAATAGCTCTGATATAGCAGAAACCACTAAATTATGAAATTGCTAAATTGGGAATTGTATTTCAACCCAGAACAAGAAATGTGCTTGAACGGACACTAAATAACTCGCCCAGCTACAGCACTAGGGACAGATTTAGCGGGATATAAATTTGAGGCCTAGTATTTAGGCGCTGGGTGACCGGTATGGATTTAGTGACAGAATTAGACTGGGATATGGCCAAAAAATAAACAGACTATTGCTGGTTAAATGCACTTGGTGTGACAGCTTCACCCTGATGTAGGCTTTAGCCAAAAAACAACCACACCATTGAGGGTTAAATGCACTTGGTGACAGGCGCAGCTTGCCCCTGATTTAGTATATGGCCAAAAAATGAACAGACTATTGCTGGTTAAATGCACTTGGTGTGACAGCTTCACCCTGATGTAGGCTTTAGCCAAAAAACAACCACACCATTGAGGGTTAAATGCACTTGGTGACAGGCGCAGCTTGCCCCTGATTTTGTATATGGCCAAAAAATGAACAGACTATTGCTGGTTAAATGCACTTGGTGTGACAGCTTCACCCTGATGTAGGCTTTAGCCAAAAAACAACCACACCATTGAGGGTTAAATGCACTTGGTCGCAGCTTGTGCTGGCGCACCACAAGACACAAAATGGCCGCCGATCACCCCAGAAAAATGTGACTGACAAACGGTCTGGGCAGCCTAAAAACAGTGAGCAATTGAGGATCAGCAGCTCAATGATGCACAGCTGCAGATCGATCAGTTAATCAAGTCCTTTGGAGGAGTTAATCTGCCTAATCTCGCCCTACTGTCGCAGCCGCAACCTCTCCCTACGCTAATCAGAGCAGAGTGACGGGCGGCGCTATGTGACTCCAGCTTAAATAGAGGCTGGGTCACATGGTGCTCTGGCCAATCACAGCCATGCCAATAGTAGGCATGGCTGTGATGGCCTCTTGGGGCAAGTAGTATGACGCTTGTTGATTGGCTGCTTTGCAGCCTTTCAAAAAGCGCCAAGAAAGCGTCACAAAAGCGCGAAGAAAGCGACGAACACCGAACCCGAACCCGGACTTTTACGAAAATGTCCGGGTTCGGGTCCGTGTCACGGACACCCCAAAATTCGGTACGAACCCGAACTATACAGTTCGAGTTCGCTCATCCCTAATTGCTACCACTTGTCTTCTGCTGGACATTTGGGCTCATTATTATGACGAAGTATATATCCAATACCGTATGTACTCTCCTTTATCATCCCATATGTTTTTCTACCTAAAACAAGCACAAAGAAGATGCATATGGCAGCAATATTTAGGTTTCAAGGAAATAACAACCTACTTGTGTCTGACTTCCCAGGTGTAAGATTGTATCAGGATATATTTGGGTTACCGTTTTGTGCAGTGACCTACTGTACCTACTTTACTACCGTGCTTTGACTGTAATACACATCACGCAGCTGCAAAAACATACACACGTCATACATGTATGCTGAGACAGTTACCACATCCTTTGACTCTGGCCCCATTGTGCTTCATTTTCTTGCGTTGAGCCCCTGTCTCACTTCTTCATGTGGTTTGAAACAGGTGTAAAACATAAACCAATATAGATACAGGTATGAGACATAAAGCCAATAGCAATGCACACACAGACTCTGAGAAATAGTTATGTATTTATTTATTTGTTACATTGAAAATACAATAACAATGTAACAGCACAAGAGATAAAGCTGACCACACTCTTTAACTACGGTACTTATTTTTGTCAACTCTCTCAGAATGTCCAGGAGACTCCCGGAAAAAGGGAAGATCTACAGGAAGATTTTCAAAACCTGGACTTTGCAAACTTTTAAAAATTATACTCACTTGTCCCAGTTCCTCACCATTCTCAAGTGCGCTGCAGACAATGTTGTAGTGCCTGCTCCGAAATCAGGATTTTATCTGTGGCAAATCAGCATACTTGGTCTGGGATATTTTTTTAAGGACTGGGCTAATCTATTCTAAGGTCTATATAAATTGGGGATCTAAAGTCTTTATAAATGGGTTGTCTGGCCTGGAGTCTGTATAACTGGGGGGCTTGGTGTGGGGTCTGAATAAATACATAAATTCTGCATGAAGGGGGGTTCTGGTCTAACGTCTGTATGAATGGGGGGCAGACTGGCTTGAGGTATGTATTAATGAGAGGTCTGGTTTGGGGTCTGTAAAAGGGTGCGGGGAGGTCTGTATAGAAGTAGTGTTGAGCGTGAATATTCGAATAGCAAATTTGAATCGCGAATATCGGCAATTTGAGAAGTTGCAAATATTTAGAATATAGTGCTATATATTCGTAACAACAAATATTCGTCATTATTTTCCATCTGAACACATGATTCATCCCTGCTTCTTGCTTGTGGGCCAATGACGTCATTGGCCAACGCCTGTATTGAGCATGCAATATTCGCATATTACGTGATTATTACCTTGCCGATTTTCAAGTAAAAAAAAAAGAATGTAGAATATAACGAATATCCGAATTTGCGAATATATGACGAATATTCTACAAAATATTCGCTAAATATCACAAATTTGAAAATGACGCCTGCCGCTTATCACTATATAGAAGGTGGAACTGGTGTCTGTATAAAAGAGGGTTTCATCTGGTCTGAGGTCTGTATGAAGGTGTCAGGTCTAAACTGGGAGAAAAAAAAATTAGACTAGCACATCCAAAGTCACAGGTGCACATCCATAAAGCTAGCATCAGACAGCAAGCGAAAAACGTATCACAAACAATAAAACTGGGGATTAGGGATTATTTTGGATTACAGTGGTACTATACCTACTATACATGAAAATTGGAATCTCTTTGCGCACATTTTTGATCAAACGTGTATCGGGCCCAACTATTTTTGTTCCTACACCGCCCTGAATATTGTAGACTTAGGTTAGGCCCAGGAGAGGCAGTTCTGTTAGGGTTAAGTACCCATCTGCAGAAGCCACCTTGACGTTGGTAGATGGGCCTGACACACATTTGATCCAAAATGTGCACAAAGAGCTCCTATTTTTTATGTATAGTAGGTATATTACCACTGTAATCCAGAATAATCCCGAGTTCTATTGTTTGTATGTGTAATGGTGTGCTGCCATACATATGTTGTTTGCTCTCTGCAAGCTAGCTTTATGGATGTGCACCTGTGACTGTGGATGTGCTAGTCTAAATTTTTTCACAGTGTGTTTTGAGGGTAAAAACCTATAACTGGCAAGGGTGTATTGCCAGCAGGGGATTTAAAGGGCTTCTGTCACCCCACTAAAGTGTTTTTTTTTTTTTTTGGGCTAGTGAAATTAGTTATATTGCGATATATGACAATATAATTGTGTTACTTACTTTGATCCAGCAGTTTCTGCAAAAAACGAAGTTTTATAATATGTAAATTCGGTCTCTACCAGCAAGTAGGGCGGCTACTTGCTGGTAGCTGCTGCAGAAAACCGCCCCCTCGTCGTGTTGATTGACAGGGCCAGCCGCGATCTCCTCCTCCGGCCAGCCCTGTCGGCATTTCAAAAATCGCGCGCCTGTGTTGATTCGGCACAGGCGCTCTGAGATGAGGAGGCTCGTCATCACCGAAATAGAAGACGTCATCGGCGCAGGCGCACTGAGGGAGTGCTGAGGAGACGAGCCTCCTCATCTCAGAGCGCCTGTGCCGAATCAACACAGGCGCGCGATTTTTGAAATGCCGACAGGGCTGGCCGGAGGAGGAGATCGCGGCTGGCCCTGTCAATCAACACGACGAGGGGGCGGTTTTCTGCAGCAGCTACCAGCAAGTAGCCGCCCTACTTGCTGGTAGAGACCGAATTTACATATTATAAAACTTCGTTTTTTGCAGAAACTGCTGGATCAAAGTAAGTAACACAATTATATTGTCATATATCGCAATATAACTAATTTCACTAGCCCAAAAAAAAAAATCACTTTAGTGGGGTGACAGAAGCCCTTTAAATAGAGCACTGAGTCCCTTGATCAGAACCTGACAGGTCCAGGGACTCGGCGCCGGATTGGACCAGAGCACAAACTGCCCAGAGTAGGCAGGCTGAGCTGTCACTCAGTCTGCATTATATCCAGACGCACCTAAACAAAATCACAGCTAATCCCTCCTTGCATGCCTCAACTGCACAGAGGAACAGAGAAGGTGCTCTGTTACAATGGATGCGCTCATGTCGGCAACGTGGCTAAGCCGCGCATCACGGGGGGGGGGCGTGGCCCGGCATCGTGTCTCACCCATCGTGGCCACTCCTCAACCCCAGAGAGCATGACTGGAGCCCCGGTAGGTAAGTTGGTGACATTGAGGATTTGTGTCATCCAATTTAGTAATTTTTAGTGCATCCCACTGCTGTGCATGAAGGGCTCTTTTTTCATTCTGAAAATAAATAGATAATTAAAAATAATAATAATGATAAGAGGTAAGCTCCTCTCCTGATGGTGCGCTTTCACAGGGCATCACTCTCCCCAAATCTAATCTTAGCTGAAACTTCGCAGAAAGTGTTCACATTGATACAGTGCCCCCAAAGGCCAAATGAAGCATTACATGGTTTTAACTGCTGGCTTAATTATTATCCAAGTTATGTCTCAAGGCCTGTTTAAAAGGTCAAATATTGACTTATAGGATCGCTGCCTTACATCTGGTGGCATCAGAGCAGTGGTGTACATAGAGAAGTAAGGGCCCCATAGCAAGGATCAAACCAGGCCCCCCACACAGGACAGAAGGGTTTCTGCCTAAGGCTAGGTCTACACAATTAATTTTTCACGCAACATTTTGTCGCACCAATGTCGCGCAACAATTTTTATAATGGTAGTCTATGGTGTCGCACTGCTACATGCGACATGCTGCGACACGAAATCCATTCAAGATGGATTTTTCTACGATTGTCGCGTCGCAGCATGTCACATGTTGCAGTGCGACACCATAGACTCCCATTATAAAAATTGTCACGCAACACGTGTCGTCGTGTAGACCCAGCCTAAACCTCTTTCAATGACCCTTGAGCCATTTTTTCCAAGCCCTCGTTTGCTAAAAGTTGATTCTATAGAGGGTGGAGTCCTGACCAAGTTTTCACCCCCCAGTAAAAGAGGAGATGACCCCAACTGGGCCCCCTCTTGTCCTGGGCAGTGATGGCCAGCGAACACATGCGATCTGCCATCTTAACTGACAAGTCCGGAGAGGCACAGGTAAGTCCTTACCTGTGCCTGTGTGCGAGCCGGTCTGAAATGAAATGCGGTCTCCGGGAGCAAACCGTTCCGAGAATGGCCCCCGGAGGCTGTTCACGGAACAGCCTGCTCCCGGAGACCGCATTTCATTTCAGACCGGCTCGCGCACAGGTCCAAGGGTCATTGAAAGAGGTTTAGACCTGTGCCTCGTTGGATTTGTCAGTTAAGATGGCAGATCTCATGTGTTCGCTGGCGAACACTGCGAACTGGCCATCTCTAATCCTGGGCCCTATAGCAGTCGCATAGTCTGCCGCTATGGTAGTTACGCCCCGCATCAGAGGCAGAGCTTACTAAGAGCTCATTTGCACACTATATTGGTTTTAATTAAATTATGAGCTATCCATGTAAATGTAAGGCAGTGCCATATTCTCCAGAATGAGAGAAGCTCTTTCTTGATGCTCTCTACTCCAGTTAGGAGATGGAAGTCCATGATAGAGGATCCTCCTGAGAACTCGATATTAGATGGTGCCTTTCCCTTATGGAGGTGGTCTCTTTTAGCAAGGTCAACTGTATTAAACCAGCTATTCTACCCCGTGGAAATCAGTTGTGGCTAGAGTTGAGCGGACACCTGGATGTTCGGGTTCGAGAAGTTCGGCCGAACTTCCCGGAAATGTTCGGGTTCGGGATCCGAAACCGATCCGAACTTCGTCCCGAACCCGAACCCCATTGAAGTCAATGGGGACCCGAACTTTTTGGCACTAAAAAGGCTGTAAAACAGCCCAGGAAAGGGCTAGAGGGCTGCAAAAGGCAGCAACATGTAGGTAAATCCCATGCAAACAAATGTGGATAGGGAAATGAATAAAAATAAAAATAAAATAAATAAAAATTAACCAATATCAATTGGAGAGTGGTCCCATAGCAGAGAATCTGGCTTCATGTCAGCAGAGAATCAGTCTGCATGTCATAGCAGAGAATGAGGCTTCACGTCAGCCACCAGTGCAACAGTCCATTGGCATATATTTAGGCCCAGCACCCAGGCAGAGGAGAGAGGTCCCGTAACGGAGAATCTGGCTTAATGTCAGCAGAGAATTAGTCTTCATATCATAGCAGAGAATCAGGCTTCACGTCACCCAACATTGGAACAGTCCATTGGCATATATTTAGGCCCCGGCACCCAGACAGAGGAGAGGTTCATTCAACTTTGGGTTGCCTCGCAATATAATGGTAAAATGAAAATAAAAATAGGATTGAATGAGGAAGTGCCCTGGAGTCCAATAATATATGGTTAAGGGGAGGTAGTTAATGTCTAATCTGGACAAGGGACGGACAGGTCCTGTGGGATCCATGCCTGGTTCATTTTTATGAACGTCAGCTTGTCCACATTGGCTGTAGACAGGCGGCTGCGTTTGTCTGTAATGACGCCCCCTGCCGTGCTGAATACACGTTCAGACAAAACGCTGGCCGCCGGGCAGGCCAGCACCTCCAAGGCATAAAAGGGTAGCTCTGGCCACGTGGACAATTTAGAGACCCAGAAGTTGAATGGGGCCGAACTATCAGTCAGTACGTGGAGGGGTGTGCACATGTACTGTTCCACCATGTTAGTGAAATGTTGCCTCCTGCTAACACGTTGCGTATCAGGTGGTGGTGCAGTTAGCTGTGGCGTGTTGACAAAACTTTTCCACATCTCTGCCATGCTAACCCTGCCCTCAGAGGAGCTGGCCGTGACACAGCTGCCTTGGCGACCTCTTGCTCCTCCTCTGCCTTGGCCTTGGGCTTCCACTTGTTCCCCTGTGACATTTGGGAATGCTCTCAGTAGCGCGTCTACCAACGTGCGCTTGTACTCGCGCATCTTCCTATCACGCTCCAGTGCAGGAAGTAAGGTGGGCACATTGTCTTTGTACCGTGGATCCAGCAGGGTGGCAACCCAGTAGTCCGCACACGTTAAAATGTGGGCAACTCTGCTGTCGTTGCGCAGGCACTGCAGCATGTAGTCGCTCATGTGTGCCAGGCTGCCCAGGGGTAAGGACAAGCTGTCCTCTGTGGGAGGCGTATCGTCATCGTCCTGCCTTTCCCCCAAGCCACGCACCAGTGATGGGCCCGAGCTGCGTTGGGTGCCACCCCGCTGTGACCATGCTTCATCCTCATCCTCCTCCACCTCCTCCTCATCCTCGTCCTCCTCGTCCTCCAGTAGTGGGCCCTGGCTGGCCACATTTGTACCTGGCCTCTGCTGTTGCAAAAAACCTCCCTCTGAGTCACTTCGAAGAGACTGGCCTGAAAGTGCTAAAAATGACCCCTCTTCCTCCTCCTCCTCCTCCTCCTCCTGGGCCACCTCCTCTTCCATCATCGCCCTAAGTGTTTTCTCAAGGAGACATAGAAGTGGTATTGTAACGCTGATAACGGCGTCATCGCCACTGGCCATGTTGGTGGAGTACTCGAAACAGCGCAACAGGGCACCCAGGTCTCGCATGGAGGCCCAGTCATTGGTGGTGAAGTGGTGCTGTTCCGTAGTGCGTGCTGCAGCTGAAACTCCACTATGGCCTGCTGCTGCTCGCACAGTCTGTCCAGCATGTGCAAGGTGGAGTTCCACCTGGTGGGCACGTCGCATATGAGGCGGTGAGCGGGAAGGCCGAAGTTACGCTGTAGCGCAGACAGGCGAGCAGCGGCAGGATGTGAACGCCGGAAGCGCGAACAGACGGCCCGCACTTTATGCAGCAGCTCTGACATGTCGGGGTAGTTGTGAATGAACTTCTGCACCACCAAATTCAGCACATGCGCCAAGCAAGGGATGTGCGTCAAACCGGCTAGTCCCAGAGCTGCAACGAGATTTCGCCCATTATCGCACACCACCAGGCCGGGCTTGAGGCTCACCGGCAGCAACCACTCGTCGGTCTGTTGTTCTATACCCCGCCACAACTCCTGTGCGGTGTGGGGCCTGTCCCCCAAACATATGAGTTTCAGAATGGCCTGCTGACGTTTACCCCGGGCAGTGCTGAAGTTGGTGGTGAAGGTGTGTGGCTGACTGGATGAGCAGGTGGAATAAGAGGAGGAGGAAGCTGAGTAGGAGGAGGTGGCAACAGGAGGCAAAAAATGTTGCCCTGCGATCCTTGGCGGCGGAAGGACGTGCGCCAAACAGCTCTCAGCCTGTAGCCCAGCTGCCACTACATTTACCCAGTGTGCAGTTACGGAGATATAGCGTCCCTGGCCGTGCTTACTGGTCCACGTATCTGTGGTTAGGTGGACCTTGCCACAGATGGCGTTGCGCATTGCACACTTGATTTTATCGGATACTTGGTTGTGCAGGGAAGGCACGGCTCTCTTGGAGAAGTAGTGCCGGCTGGGAACAACATACTGTGGGACAGCAAGCGACATGAGCTGTTTGAAGCTGTCTGTGTCCACCAGCCTAAATGACAGCATTTCATAGGCCAGTAGTTTAGAAATGCAGGCCTTCAGGGCCAGGGATCGAGGGTGGCTAGGTGGGAATTTACGCTTTCTCTCAAATGTTTGTGAGATGGAGAGCTGAACGCTGCCATGTGACATGGTTGAGATGCTTGGTGACGGAGGTGGTGGTGGTGTTGGTGGTACATCCCCTGTTTGCTGGGCGGCAGGTGCCAACGTTCCTCCAGAGGCGGAGGAAGAGGCCGAGGCGGCAGCAGCAGAAGAGGCCGAGGCGGCAGCAGCAGAAGAGGTAGCAGGGGGAGCCTGAGTGACTTCCTTGGTTTTAAGGTGTTTACTCCACTGCAGTTCATGCTTTGCATGCAGGTGCCTGGTCATGCAGGTTGTGCTCAGGTTCAGAACGTTAATGCCTCGCTTCAGGCTCTGATGGCACAGCGTGCAAACCACTCGGGTCTTGTCGTCAGCACATTGTTTGAAGAAGTGCCTTGCCAGGGAACTCCTTGAAGCTGCCTTTGGGGTGCTCGGTCCCAGATGGCGGCGGTCAGTAGCAGGCGGAGTCTCTTGGCGGCGGGTGTTCTGCTTTTGCCCACTGCTCCCTCTTTTGCTACGCTGTTGGCTCGGTCTCACCACTGCCTCTTCCTCCGAACTGTGAAAGTCAGTGGCACGACCTTCATTCTATGTGGGGTCTAGGACCTCATCGTCCCCTGCATCGTCTTCCACCCAGTCCTCCTCCCTGACCTCCTGTTCAGTCTGCACACTGCAGAAAGACGCAGCAGTTGGCACCTGTGTTTCGTCATCATCAGAGACTTGCTGAGGTGGTATTCCCATGTCCTCATCATCAGGAAACATAAGTGGTTGTGCGTCAGTGCATTCTATGTCTTCCACCGCTGGGGAAGGGCTAGGTGGATGCCCTTGGGAAACCCTGCCAGCGGAGTCTTCAAACAGCATAAGAGACTGCTGCATAACTTGAGGCTCAGACAGTTTCCCTGATATGAATGGAGGTGATGTGACAGACTGATGGGCTTGGTTTTCAGGCGCCATCTGTGCGCTTTCTGCAGAAGACTGGGTGGGAGATAATGTGAACGTGCTGGATCCACTGTCGGCCACCCAATTGACTAATGCCTGTACCTGCTCAGGCCTTACCATCCTTAGAACGGCATTGGGCCCCACCATATATCGCTGTAAATTCTGGCGGCTATTGGGACCTGAGGTAGTTGGTACACTAGGACGTGTGGATGTGGCAGAACGGCCACGTCCTCTCCCAGCACCAGAGGGTCCACTAACACCAACACGACCATGTCCACGTCCGCGTCCCTTACTAGATGTTTTCCTCATTGTTATCATTCACCACAACAACAAAAATATTATTTGGCCCAATGTATTGAATTCAAATTCAGGCCTTTTTTTACAGACACCTAACACTATCTGGCTATCTATTTAGGTACCGTATTACACTAATACAGGCACAGCAGTAACCACAGATTTAGCTGACTATGAATTTGAGGCCTATTATTTAGGCGCTGGGTGACAGGTATAGATTTACGGACAGAATTAGACTGGGTTATGCTCAGTAGCGTGTGTGTGAAGTTATTCAGAATGACCCTATCTGCACCT
Organism: Bufo gargarizans; assembly: GCF_014858855.1. Taxonomy (NCBI): domain Eukaryota; kingdom Metazoa; phylum Chordata; class Amphibia; order Anura; family Bufonidae; genus Bufo; species Bufo gargarizans. Next base: position 131,091,089 of record NC_058085.1, read on the forward strand.
TGATTCTGATATACCCTTTTAGGGATGTATTTAAAGTAGGCCTGATACAGCAGAAACCACTAAATTAGGAAATTGCTAAATTGGGAATTGTATTTCAACCCAGAACAAAAAATGTGCTTTGAAGGACACTAAATAACTTGCCCAGCCACAACAGTACAGCAGTAACGACAAATTTAGCTGGATATAAATTTGAGGCCTAGTATTTAGGCGCTGGGTGACAGGTATAGGTTTACTGACAGAATTAGACTTGGAAATGCACGGTAGCGTGTGTGTGAAGTTATTCAGAATGACCCTACACTACGTGCAGAATTATTAGGCAAATGAGTATTTTGACCACATCATCCTCTTTATGCATGTTGTCTTACTCCAAGCTGTATAGGCTCGAAAGCCTACTACCAATTGAGCATATTAGGTGATGTGCATCTCTGTAATGAGAAGGGGTGTGGTCTAATGACATCAACACCCTATATGGGGTGTGCATAATTATTAGGCAACTTCCTTTACTTTGGCAAAATGGGTCAAAAGAAGGACTTGACAGGCTCAGAAAAGTAAAAAAATAGTGAGATATCTTGCAGAGGGATGCAGCACTCTTAAAATTGCAAAGCTTCTGAAGCGTGATCATTGAACAATCAAGCGTTTCATTCAAAATAGTCAACAGGGTTGCAAGAAGCGTGTGGAAAAACCAAGGCGCAAAATAACTGCCCATGAACTGAGAAAAGTCAAGCGTGCAGCTGCCAAGATGCCATTTGCCACCAGTTTGGCCATATTTCAGAGCTGCAACATCACTGGAGTGCCCAAAAGCACAAGGTGTGCAATACTCAGAGACATGGCCAAGGTAAGAAAGGCTGAAAGACGACCACCACTGAACAAGACACGCAAGCTGAAACGTCAAGACTGGGCCAAGAAATATCTCAAGACTGATTTTTCAAAGGTTTTATGGACTGATGAAATGAGAGTGAGTCTTGATGGGCCAGATGGCTGGATTGGTAAAGGGCAGAGAGCTCCAGTCCGACTCAGACGCCAGCAAGGTGGAGGTGGAGTACTGGTTTGGGCTGGTATCATCAAAGATGAGCTTGTGGGGCCTTTTTGGGTTGAGGATGGAGTCAAGCTCAACTCCCAGTCCTACTGCCAGTTTCTGGAAGACACCTTCTTCAAGCAGTGGTACAGGAAGAAGTCTGCAAGGTAAGAAAAACATGATTTTCATGCAGGACAATGCTCCATAACACGCGTCCAAGTACTCCACAGCGTGGCTGGCAAGAAAGGGTATAAAAGAAGAAAATCTAATGACATGGCCTTCTTGTTCACCTGATCTGAACCCCATTGAGAACCTGTGGTCCATCATCAAATGTGAGATTTACAAGGAGGGAAAACAGTACACCTCTCTGAACAGTGTCTGGGAGGCTGTGGTTGCTGCTGCACGCAATGTTGATGGTGAACAGATCAAAACACTGACAGAATCCATGGATGGCAGGCTTTTGAGTGTCCTTGCAAAGAAATGTGGCTATATTGGTCACTGATTTGTTTTTGTTTTGTTTTTGAATGTCAGAAATGTATATTTGTGAATGTTGAGATGTTATATTGGTTTCACTGGTAAAAATAAATAATTGAAATGGGTATATATTTGTTTTTTGTTAAGTTGCCTAATAATTATGTACAGTAATAGTCACCTGCACACACAGATATCCCCCTAAAATAGCTAAAACTAAAAACAAACTAAAAACTACTTCCAAAAATATTCAGCTTTGATATTAATGAGTTTTTTGGGTTCATTGAGAACATGGTTGTTGTTCAATAATAAAATTAATCCTCAAAAATACAACTTGCCTAATAATTCTGCACTCCCTGTATGTGCACCTTGAATATTATATACCCTTTTAGGGATGTATTTAAAGTAGGCCTGGTACAGCAGAAACCACAAAATTAGGAAATTGCTAAATTGGGAATTGTATTTCAACCCAGAACAAAAACTGTGCTTTGACGGACACTAAATAACTTGACCAGCCACAACAGTACAGCAGTAACGACAGATTTAGCTGGATATAAACTTGAGGCCTAGTATTTAGGCGCTGGGTGACAGGTATATGTTTACTGACAGAATTAGACTGGGATATGGCCAAAAAATAACCACACTATTGATGGTTAAATGCACTTGGTGTGACAGCTTGACCAACCACACTACTGAGGGTTAAATGCACTTGGTGACAGGCGCAGCTTGCCCCTGATGTAGTATATGGCCAAAAAATATACAGACTATTGCTGGTTAAATGCACTTGGTGTGACAGCTTCACCCTGATGTAGGATTTAGCCAAAAAACAACCACACCATTGAGGGTTAAATGCACTTGGTGACAGCTTGCCCCTGATGTAGTATATGGCCAAAAAATAAACAGACTATTGCTGGTTAAATGCACTTGGTGTGACAGCTTCACCCTGATGTAGGATTTAGCCAAAAAATAACCACACCATTGAGGGTTAAATGCACTTGGTGACAGGCGCAGCTTGCCCCTGATGTAGTATATGGCCAAAAAATAAACAGACTATTGCTGGTTAAATGCACTTGGTGTGACAGCTTCACCCTGATGTAGGATTTAGCCAAAAAACAACCACACCATTGAGGGTTAAATGCACTTGGTGACAGCTTGCCCCTGATGTAGTATATGGCCAAAAAATAAACAGACTATTGCTGGTTAAATGCACTTGGTGTGACAGCTTCACCCTGATGTAGGATTTAGCCAAAAAATAACCACACCATTGAGGGTTAAATGCACTTGGTGACAGGCGCAGCTTGCCCCTGATGTAGTATATGGCCAAAAAATAAACAGACTATTGCTGGTTAAATGCACTTGGTGTGACAGCTTCACCCTGATGTAGGCTTTAGCCAAAAAACAACCACACCATTGAGGGTTAAATGCACTTGGTGGCAGCTTGTGCTGGCGCAACACAAGACACTATGTGCTATGTGACTCCAGCTTAAATAGAGGCTGGGTCACATGGTGCTCTGGCCAATCACAGCCATGCCAATAGTAGGCATGGCTGTGACGGCCTCTTGGGGTAAGTAGTATGACGCTTGTTGATTGGCTGCTTTGCAGCCTTTCAAAAAGCGCCAAGAAAGCGACGAACACTGAACCCAAACCCGGACTTTTACGAAAATGTCCGGGTTCGGGTCCGTGTCACGGACACCCCAAAATTCGGTACTAACCCGAACTATATAGTTCGGGTTCGCTTATCCCTAGTTGTGGCATTCCCAAGAAAAAATACTGTTCTTCTTTTTGCAAAATAAGACTTCAGTGAACTAAGGGCCGAAGCCAGCCCTGGAAAGCTGAGGAGCTGACTCGCACTTGGGTGCTCGGCCCAGCCCTTTAGTGCACTGAAGCTCTTATTTGCATTAAAAATATAATTATTTTTTTTTTTTCGTGGAATATTGCATTCAATTTTCACAATGCAGGTGTCGTTTTAATCAGTAGGATCAACTGATTCATGTTCTTTAAAGGTTCCTCTACCTGGGTCTTTGCTACCTTTATATTTTCTATTCCTTTATACTGTTATACTTTTTATGCTTTGAATTTTTTTAGACTTTTTGTGTTGATCCTTTCTTGTTACTTTGTATCACATCTGTGTGGGAGGTTAATGTTCTTCCTGAGCTGCCGGATGATCTCTCTCATTATTATTGGGTACTGAGGTTACATCAAAGCCCTCAGGCTCTTTGTGTCACCGTGCATCACTGGAGGAGCAGAAATAAACCCCTTGATCCTTGGCTGTAGGAGAATCGATTCTTAGAGAACTGTGTTTGTCTCCATTTGTCCTGTTCATCTTGTATCCAACTTTGTAGCCATCTTCATAGGTGGGCTCATTCCCCCTCAGCATATAGGTGACCAGCTCCAGCCCCTGCCCCCTGCTGTGGTAATACCAGTACATCCACTCATGGTCTGTCGTCAGCTGTTGACACTTCATTTCCACTTCAGAACCCACCTTTCCTATAAGAAGTTGAGGGGTTTGAGTGATGGTGCCTTTTTGGGCAAGACCTGCAGAGGAGAAAGAATCGGCCATTGAAGATTCCATTGCCCAAACTTTAGGAGTCAAGGAATACAAAGTGTTATATTAATTTCTATCATAATGGCTATTTCATATAGCATGTATAATATCCCATAAATTATATACTTAGTATCCAAAAACCTTAAGTTGAGCATAGATGAGACATTTGCAGCCAGTGGAACATTCAAGAATGATGGTTTATTGTAGATGAGCAATCTATGGTAATAGAAGAATCCATCTCGATTGTTATTGGACACCTTTCTAAATTGCTATATTTATTGTCCATAGTTTATTCTCTAAGCTGCTTTTATAGCCAAAAAGAACCAAAAATACCAACCAACACATCACAGAATTTGATAGGTAGAGGGAGATATTTGCCCCCATGTTGAGCTTTATGGTGCATAAATGTAATACTGAATCTTTATGCCTAGTACTTACAGACTGAAAGAGACCAGCAGAATAGCAACTTTGGTATGGAGGACATGGTTGTTGATGCTGCTCCCTCTGCGTCTTAGGAGACAGTGATCAGTATCATATACAGGAAGTAAGATTCTCAACCTGTTGCTGGTCCTTTGAAACATTTTTACAACTAGTATGAAAAAGTGTACAATTTTCCTTTCTTCTGGAGGAGAGCTTATTTGCATATATTTATCCAGGGAGCAGCTTGTGGTTTCCACAAGGAGAAACAGTACCCCCTGAGAACTACATCAAAAGCTTATCATCAAGATTAACCAGTACCCTACTCATTGATGAAAGGCAAGAATCCTCGAAACAGATGTCTCCCTCTTTTGTGAGGCGTCTCTGACTTGACTACAATCCCTAGTCATGTTTCTTATGGCAATGGGTGTGGAACCATTGTGTCAACCAATAGATTTGACTTTGGGCTAGGCCTGAGGGAGTTATCCTGCCAGTCCCATGGTTTTCACCTCTATACAGGGATGTTGACTTTGCTGTAGGGGAACCACCGGGCTGCTACTTCCTGGAGTTGTCTCTGTGTGGTTGACGGCTGACCCATGGCGGTCAGAGACACTGAGGCAAAAGCATAATCAGGGACAGTCCAAGGTCATGGCAGGTAGAGTGCAATCCCATAAACAGTCTAAGGTGATTGTAGTGAAGGGTCAATACAGAGGTTAGAAACAGGTTAGGTCAGGCAGTGGAGGGTTAATATCCAGAAAACGGTCAGAAGGTTTCTCACATGCATCCCCCATTCTCTGGAACTCGTTACCCCAGCCCATCAGACATCCAAACTTCAAAGGTAACCTTAAGGCCTTTAAACAGGTTCACACCTGAGCGTATTCAATAAGCGCTGTTTAAAGGCGTTTTTATCGGGCGTTTTTGAGGCGTATTTTGGGTCGTTTTTGTATTTTGGAAACGCGAGTCGTACGCGCGTTCTTGCTATTGACCACAGAGGCGTACAATGAAAAACAGAGGTGTTACGCGTGACAATACGCCCCAAAGAAGCTCCTGTACTTCTTGGGGTGTAGGGCGTTTTACAGCGCGTTCGTACGCGCTGTAAAACGCTCAGGTGAGAACATGCCCATAGGGAAACATTGGTTTTTGCCTATTGAGCGTTTTACAGTGCGTAGGAACGCCCTGTAAAACGCTCAGGTGTGAACCTAGCCTTAAACTGACCTCTTCAGAAAAGTCTGCCACCTACAATAAGCATGCTGTCACTACACAGCCAGATGAGCAGCATTTGCCTCCACCGACTGCATTCTGCCCTCTTCCCTTGTAGACTTTAAGCTCTTGTGAACAGGGTCCTCTCGCCCCCTCTGTACTTGTCTGTTAATAGTTTTCTTTTTTATTGCATATGTATTTTCATATTATGCATGTATAATTCCTTTTTGATGTACAACGCCATGGAATTAATGATGCTTTCAAATAAATAACACTTAGGGTACAGGATAATGACACTGACACTTGGGGTACAGGATAATGACACTGACACTCGGGGTATAGGATAATGACACTGACACTCGGGGTACAGGATAATGACACTGACACTCGGGGTACAGGATAATGACACTGACACTTGGGGTACAGGATAATGACACTGACAAGTGTGCACACCCTTAAACTAATACTTTGTTAAAGCACCTTTTGATTTTATTACAGCACTCAGTCTTTTTGGGGTATGAGTCTATCAGCATGGCACATTTTAAATTGGCAAGATTTGCTCACTCTTCTTTGCAAAAACACTCCAAATCTGTCAGATTGCGAGGGCATCTCCTGGGCACAACCCTCTTCAGATCACCCCACAGATTTTCAATTGGATTCAGGTCTGGGCTCTGGCTGGGCATTCCAAAACTTTAATCTTCTTCTGGTGAAGCCCTTCCTTTGTTGATTTGGATGTATGCTTTGGGTTGTTGTCATGCTGAAAGATGAAGTTCCTCTTTATGTTCAGATTTCTAGCAGAAGCCTGAAGGTTTTGTGCCAATATTGACTGGTATTTGGAACTGTTCATAATTCCCTCTAGCTTAACTAAGGCCCCAGTTCCAGCTGAAGAAGAACAGCCCCTTGGCATGATGCTGCCACCACCATGCTTCACTGTGGGGATGGGGTTCTTTTGGTGATGTGCAGTGTTGTTTTTGGGCCAAACATATCTTTTGGAATTAAGGCCAAAAAGTTCAACCTTGGTTTAATCAGACCATAACCCCTTTTCCCACATGCTTTTAGGAGACTTTAGATGTGTTTTTGCAAAATGTAGCCTGGCTTGGATGTTTTTCTTCGTAAGAAAAGGTTTTGTCTTGCCACTCTACCCCACAGCCCAGACAGATGAAGAATACGGGAGATTGTTGTCACATGTACCACACAGCCAGTACTTGCCAGATATTCCTGCATGTCATGGAACCATGAACCAGACGTACAACAAGAGATACGTGGAAAATAAGAAGGCTTTATTGAAAATAAAGCTGTAAGGCAAAAGTCCAAGCGGATGGCTAAACCGAAGCAGGGTCTTGCGAAGCCAGAAGTCGGGAACCAGAAGGGTAGTTAGACGAAGCCAGGATCAGGAACCAGCAGGGTAGTCAGACGAGGCCTGGATCAGGAACCAGCAGGGTAGTCAGACGAAGCCAGGATCAGGAACCAGAAGGGTAGTCAGACGAAGCCAGGATCAGGAACCAGAAGCAGCAGCAGTCTTAGAAGCATGTGAACACAGGAGGACCAAGCAGGGAACTGAAGCCACAGACCTCCTATATATATGAGCTAGGCATCCAGCTCCTCCCAGTGGGAAGGAGAAGCCGCAGGGTGGGAGGCTACAAGAAACCCAGAAACCAAGATGGCCGCCAGCACATGTCAAACGAAGGAGGACAGCAAGAAGGTAAGACCATGACACTGCAGCTCCTTTAATGTTGCTGTAGGCCTCTTGGTCGCCTCCCAGACCAGTTTTCTTCTCGTCTTTTCATAAATTTTGGAGGGACGTCCAGTTCTTGGTGATGTCACTGTTAGGCCATATTTTCTCCACTTGATGATGACGGTCTTCACTGTGTTCCATGGTATATCTAATGCCTTGGACATTCTTTTGTCCCCTTCTCCTGACTGATACCTTCTAACAGTGAGATCCCTCTGATGCTTTGGAAGCTCTCTGTGGACCATGGCTTCTGCTGTGGGATGCGACTAAGAAAATTTCAGGAAAGACCAACTAGAGCAGCTGAACTTTATTTGGGGTTAATCAGAGGCACTTTACATGATGGCCGGTGTATGCTGACTTCTATGTAACAGGATTGTGAATGTGATTGCTTAATTCTGAACACAGCTACATCCCCAGTTATAAGAGGGCGTGCACACTTATGCAACCACATTATTTTAGTTTTTTGTTGTTTTTCTTCCCTCCACCTAAAAGATATCTGTTAAGAATAAATCAAGGCAACTGGACTTACTGTAGGACTAAAAGATTTCAGATTGTTTTTCAATTGAGTTGTACAGTTTATAGGTCACATTTAAGGTGGAAAAAGTTCTGAAATGATTTATCTTTGTCTCATTTTTTTATATCACAGAAACTTGACATTTTAACAGGGGTGTGTAAACATATTATATCCACTGTATGTATCGTGTGGGAGGAAATTGCTCACTTGGGGTACAGGATAATGACACACTGACACAGGGAATACAGGAAAATGACACACTGACACTTGGGGTAAAAGATAATGACACGCTGACACTGGGGGTACAGGATAATGACACTGACACTAGGGGTACAGGATAATGACACTAAAACTTGGGGTACAGGAAAATGACACTGACACTTGGGGTACATGATAGTGACACTGACAATTGGGGTACAGGATAATGACGCTGACACTTGGGGTACAAGATAATGACACTGACACTTGGGGTACAGAATAATGACACACTGACACTTGGGGTACGGAATAATGACACTGACACTTGGGGTACAGGAAAATGACACTGACACTCGGGGTACAGGATAATGACACTGACACTCGGGGTACAGGATAATGACGATGACACTTGGGGTACAGGATAATGACACTGATACTTGGGGTACAGGATAATGACACTGACACTCGGGGTACAGGATAATGATGCTGATACTTGGGGTACAGGATAATGATGCTGATACTTAGGGTACAGGATAATGACACTGACACTTGGGGTACGGAATAATGACACTGACACTTGGGGTACAGGAAAATGGCAATGACACTTGGGGTACAGGATAATGACACTCACACTTGGGGTACAGAATAATGACACTCACACTTGGGGTACAGGATAATGACACTGACACTTGGGGTACAGGATGATGACACTGACACTCGGGGTACAGGATAATGACACTGATACTTGTGGTACAGGATAATGGCACGCTGACAATAGGGGTACAGGATAATGACACTGACACTTGGGGTACAGGATAATGGCACTGACTCTTGGGGTACAGGATAATGACACTGACACTTGGGGTACAGGATAATGACACTGACACTTGGGGTACAGGATAATTACACTGACACTGGGGGTACAGGATAATGACACACTTACACTTGGGGAACAGGATAATCACACTGACACTTGGGGTACAGGATAATTACACTGACACTCGGGGTACAGGATAATGACACACTGACACTTGGGGTACAGGATAATGACACTCACACTTGGGGTACAGGATAATGACACTAAAACTTGGGGTACAGGATAATGACACTGACACTTGGGGTACAGGATAATTACACTGACACTGGGGGTACAGGATAATGACACACTTACACTTGGGGAACAGGATAATCACACTGACACTTGGGGTACAGGATAATTACACTGACACTCGGGGTACAGGATAATGACATACTGACACTTGGGGTACAGGATAATGACACTCACACTTGGGGTACAGGATAATGACACTGACACTTGGGGTACAGGATAATGACACTGACCCTTGGGGTACAGGATAATGACACTGACACTTGGGGTACAGGATAATGACACTGACACTTGGGGTACAGGATAATGACGCTGACACTTGGGGAACAGGATAATGACATTGACCATTGGGGTACAGGATAATGACCCTCACACTTGGGGTACAGGATATGACACTGACACTTGGGGTACAGGATAATGACACTGACACTTGGGGAACAGGATAATGACACTGACACTTGGGGTACAGGATAATGACGCTGACACTTGGGGAACAGGATAATGACATTGACCCTTGGGGTACAGGATAATGACCCTCACACTCGGGGTACAGGATAATGACACTGACACTGGGGGTACAGGATATGACACTGACACTTGGGGTACAGGATAATAACACTGACACTCGGGGTACAGGATACTGACATTGACACTTCAGTTATAGGACAATTATTCTTTTAGGCCCCAAGGCTGGAGTCTGGTTCAGGTCTATGTAATTTCTTGCAGATATCCTTATTCTGTTCTACTTTTGCTCAAACCCTTTTCCCTTCTTCTCTCTATCTTTCCTCACTGCTTTGTTACAGACGCTGAGGTCGTTCCCTGCCCTTCCACCTCCACTAAGTCTAATTGTATATTGCAGTCTGTGCTGCCGCTGGGTGGTGACTTGTGTTTATCATCGTCCTTCTTTCTGTGCAGTTTTTGCTTGGAGGTTGGTGACTCCGCTCATCTCTGATGATTCTGCCTTCTATCGCAGATTGAGGTTATATCAAAGCCCTGAAGCTCTTCTGTGTCACTGTGCTTGGCTTGAGGCACAGAAATAAACCCCTTGAACTTGGGTCGTCAGGTTCTTGATATTTAGGGTACTGTGCTTTTTATCTTTGGTTCCTTCCATCTCATAGAGATCTTGGTAGCCATCTTCATAGGTTGGCTGCTGATCCAACACCATGGATGCTATTAGCTTTGGTCCCTCATTGACCCCTTTGTAGTACCAGTACATGTAGTTATGGTCTGTTGTCACCTGCTTACACTCTATCTGAGCCTTAGTACCTGCTTGGTCTATGATAGCTTTGGGTGTTTGAAGGATGGTGGCCTCCTCAGCAAGACCTGAAGGTATATTAGATCATTCATTAATTAGGATATTTTAGCTTAAACCAGGTTCCCTGAGATGAGGAACCTTGTGAAATGAAAGCACCCACCAAATTCTATCATATTTTTATGACAATATGTACTATTGTGTTGCTATAAACCAGAATGCCCCACCACATGCGCAGTTTTTTCCTTCTATGGACCTTAGAATGGTCTACTGTGACCCCAGAGCTTCTGACTTATCATAAAACCTCTATTCCCTTCCTATAACTTACAGAACGGGATGAGCAGATAGAGTAAAAGCTGCTGCAGAGGAGACATGGTGGCAATGAAGCTGTAGAGTCTACAGCACCAGACTATATCATAGGGCGGAAGTCAAAACCCTCCACGAGAAAAGAGCTGCATTAACCCTTCACTGCCCACACAAGGTTTAATCTTTGTATTGAGCATGAGATGGAAAGAGATAAGAAAAGTGAAATTATAGTCAGATTTCACATTATCATGGTTGTAATCGTTACTTAACATTGTAATACTGATGCCCTATTATCTGCACATATACATCAGGACCACTGCGCTGCCTTATGAAAGGGGGAGAAAAACTAAGACACCGACACTTGGGGTACAGGATAATGACACTGACACTTGGGGTACAGGATAGTGACACTGACACTTGGGGTACAGTATAGTGACACTGACACTTGGGGTACAGGATAGTGACACTGACACTGGGGGTACAGGATAATGGCACTGACACTGGGGGTACAGGATAATGACACTGACACTCGGGGTACAGGATAATGACGCTGACACTTGGGGTACAGGATAATGACACTGACACTTGGGGTACAGGAAAATGACACACTGACACTTGGGGTACAGGATAATGACACTGACACTTGGGGTACAGGATAGTGACACTGACACTTGGGGTACAGTATAGTGACACTGACACTTGGGGTACAGGATAGTGACACTGACACTGGGGGTACAGGATAATGGCACTGACACTGGGGGTACAGGATAATGACACTGACACTCGGGGTACAGGATAATGACGCTGACACTTGGGGTACAGGATAATGACACTGACACTTGGGGTACAGGAAAATGACACACTGACACTTGGGATACAGGATAATGACACACTGACACTTGGGATACAGGACGTGTCAGTGTGTCATTTTCCTGTACGCCAAGTGTCAGTGTCATTTTCCTGTACCCCAAGTGTCAGTGTCATTATCCTATACCCCCAGTGTCAGCGTGTCATTATCTTTTACCCCAAGTGTCAGTGTCATTTTCCTGACACTGACACTTGGGGTACAGGATAATGACACTGACACTTGGGGTGCAGGATAATGATACTCTGACACTAGGGGTACAGGCTAAAGAGGTTCTCCTTCTACAGCTGATCGGCGGGGGTGCCGGGTGTCGAACCCCCGCCAATCTGATATTGATTAACTATCCTGAGCATGGGTCATCAATAAAGAGAGCCCGTAGAACCCCTTTAATGACAGTCGTAGTACAGAACAATGAAACAAAAACACACTGTGAAACAAAAAGATACTCTAGTCTTGTGGATGCAGACCACTGGCAGGCTCGTTTTTGGGGTTCCTATCTCCGCGACACATCTATCTTGCACTGTACAGTAGATATGACCAGAACTCTTTAGATCAGTCATTAGACAATCCTTTAGTCTGTGCTCAGTGCTGCCCCCTGATGTGTCTACAAGTTTCGCTCTTTTGCCCTCTTTGCTGTGTGCAGCTGTCTGAGGTTTCTCACTACAGTTTGAGGTTTTAGCAAAGCTCCAAGCTCTTCTGTGTCACTATGCAAGACTTGAAGCACAAAAATACACCCCCTGGACATGGGATGTCACCGTCTTTATTGTCAGGTCACTGTGCTTCTCTCTTCTACTTTCCACCTTGTATAGATTTTTTAAGGTTACCCTCATAATTGGGTTCCTCATTTCTTTGCAATATGGCAATAAGCTTTAGACCTTGGTCGCTTCCTTGGTGGTACCAGTACATGAAGTTATGGTCCGTTGTCACCTGCTCACAGGCTATAGTAAGAGGTTCTGAGTCAACTTTGGCCACAATTCCTGAGGGGGTTTGCTTGATGGTGGCTATATGAGCAAGACCTATAGAAATAATACCTGAAGAGTCAGGTTGAGGCAATATATTATGAATCCCATACATTTCAAGAGGATGTGCCATTAAGAAGAGTGTTGGCACATGCCCTGGCACAGCTTTAGGACCAAGAAATCCAAGATTTCAGGATAATCCATGAGTCACTCTCCATATAATGTGTGACACCATAGGTCTCCATAGGTTGTCCAATGGATTACCTTAAAGAGAGATCATATGATGATTGTTGGGGAGTCAATATGGTTAGAGCCCTTAATCTGAAATTTCCGTTATATCCTGGATTTGAAATGGGAAAACTCGTTTAACTACAAATAGTGACAACTCTAGATCTCTATCGGATAGAACCTAAAATAGTTTTGACCATTTGAATCCAATTGATCCTAAGAATTGGGACGCCCATTCCGTGTAATTGGCTTTGTCCATGCCTTATATAGACTTTAATGTAAAGTGACATGCGGACGCTTCACCACCAAGAATGGGGACTTAGAACCCTAATGTTTGGGATCATTGTGGCTCCAACGGTCAGACTCCCACCAATGAGACTTTTAGGGCACATCCAGTGAAACAGAAAACCCTTTAAAGAAACATCTTGGATATTTTGCGCCCGGGATCACAGACTGACAAAGGACTCCTCCATGACTACTTACCATAGTGTCATTACTTTTACGTCTTTTTAGATACTTACTTGCTGGGATAAGTAGACAGACAAGGATCCTCTGTACAGGAGACATAGTGACAATGCTGCTACAGGATCTAAGACACCGTGCAACATCACAGAGGAAGTGGAGTGTTCTACACAAAAACAGCTGAATTAACTCTTTGCTGACTGCAGGTGCATTTTGAGTGACTTGGTACAATTTAGGCTATTTTGGCCAAAACATTCCATTCAGGCCTTTTACTAAATGGATATATCCCCTATTGTGTGTAGAATGGACACAAGTGTAGGGTAAGAAAATCTAGCAGTGCTGAATCAGGTTGAGAGGAAAGCATCCATGGATGGAGCAGCTCTGAGATTTGAAATGTATTTATTATTTCATTTGGAGATTTTCCTTGTAAAGATGTTTTTCCATTGGAAAATGTTATGCAGATCACTAGAAAAAGTCATAATATTCTGAGCCATGAGAATCCGAACTCTTAGATACTGAAAATAAACTATAAATCTCCCTTTAGATTTCCTCATGCACAGTACAGTCACTCCACTCAGAAACAGACACCCCCGTTAGACTCATTCAGAGACAGACACACCCCTTAGACTCATTCAGAGACAGACACACCCTTTAGAGTCATGTAGAGACAGACACACCCCTTAGACTTTAGTAGAGACAGACACATGCCTTATACATATTCAGAGACAGACACAACCCTTAGACTTATATAAAGACAGAAACATCGCAAAATCGAATATGGCACCTCCCACTCATCACTACTCCTCAATACTTCAAAGGGTCCAAGGACCATAGGAGCAAACTTGAAACTGGGAACCCTTAAGCGGATGTTTTAAGAAGAGAGCCAAACCTTTTCTCCAGGCGAGAACTGAGGTGGTTTTCTTCTCTTGTCTGCATTTGTTTTCATGCGAGTCACCGCTTTGTTGATTCATTCCTTGGTGTCACGCCAAATCTTAAAAAAATCCGTAGAAGAGGAATCTGTAGCTGGTACCTCAGAAGATGTAGGAACAGGGAGAGGAGTACGAGTGTGTTGTCCATAAATGACAAAGAATGAAGAGGATCCAGTAGATTCACTACAGTGGTTGTTATAGGAGAATTCCGCCCAAGGTAGCAATTGTACCCAGTTGGGCTGAAACAAAATGCCAGATAGTTCTCTAATATTAATTGACCCACTCTACTTGCCCCGTTGGTCTGGGGATGATAGCCGGAAGAGAAGTCCAGCTCAATTTCGAGCAGCTGGCAAAGAGCTCTCCAGAGCTTAGAGGTAAACTGGAAACAATATGCCAAGGTAGTCCATGCAAGTGGAATATGTGTCTCACAAACAGTTTAGCAAGTTCAGCAGCCGAAGGCAGTCTAGCCAAAGGAACGAAGTGTGCCATCTTGGAGAACCGGACCATGACTACCCAGATAGCTGTACATCCGTCAGAAGAGGGCATATCTGTAACAAAGTCCATGGCAATGTGGCATCAGGAACAGGAAGAGGTAACAACAGCCCAGGTGTTAGGGTCATGAAGACTATATTTTGAGCACAGACTGTGCAGGCATACACATAATCATGCACATCCTTAGACAGTGTGGGCCAGCTGTAGTGGCAAGACAAAAGTTATGTGGTCTTGCGGATCCCTGGATGACCAGCCATTTTGGAGTTGTTCCCCCAAGCTAGAATACATTTTCTCTTGGCAGATGGCTTGAATGTCTTCCTGGGAGAGATGTCTTTTACCAGGACAGGATCCACTGTGATCAAGCGAGCAGGATCTACAATGTACTGGGGCTCCTCCTGCTGGTCGGAGAAGTCAAATAACCCAGACGAGATGTTCTTCTCGGCCAGACGACAGTGAAGCTCAAAATCAAAATGGGAGAAGAAAAGTGCCCATCTGGCTTGGTGAGGGTTCAGACCCTGGGCCCTCTGCAGATAAATAAGGTTGTTGTGGTCGGTAAAGATTATCACTGGATGCTGGGCCCACTCCAATAGAGAACGCCACTCCTCCATGGAAAGTTTTATGGCCAGAAGCTCTCTGTCTCCTATACAGTAATTCCTCTCAGCAGGAGAGAAAAGTTTGGAGAAAAATCCACATTCAAACATCTTGCCCTTGGAACCTTTCTGTAGTAACAGAGCACCAGCTCCTATGAAGGAGGCGTCCACTTCTAAAAAGAATTGGCAGGAGACATCAGAATGACGCAGAACAGGTGCAGAAGCAAAGGATCTCTTTAATTGGTCGAAGGCGGCCTCTGCCTTAGGAGTCCAGTCTCTGTCATTCACCCCTTTCTTAGTAAGAGCGGAGATCGGAGATGTAAGAGATGAAAAATTTGGGATGAACTGACGATAGAAATGAGCAAATCCAAGGAAGCACTGTACGGCGGGGCCAGTCCATCACTACATTCAATTTTTCAGGATCCATCTGCAACCCGGCATTCGAGATTATGTATCCAAGGAATGGTACGGTAGATTTTTCAAAGATGCATTTCTCGAGTTTGATATAAAGTCGATTCTCTCTCAACCACTGTAAAACCAAACATACATGCTTCCGGTGAGTGGTCAAATCTGGAGAATAGATCAGTATATCGTCCAGGTACACTATCACGCAGACATAGAGCAGGTCCCTGAAGATATTGTTTACCAACTTCTGGAATACTGTTGGAGTATTGCACAGACCAAAGGTCATGACAAGATACTCGTAGTGTCCATCACGAGTGTTGAAAGCAGTCTTCCACTCATCGCCCTACTGAATGCGGATAAGGTTGTATGCGCCGCGCAGGTCGAATTTTGTGAAGACCTTATCTCCCAGGATCCTGTCACTGTTATAGGCTCATGTAGAGACAGACACATCCCTTAGACTCATTTAAAAACAGATACACCGCTTAGACTTATTCATAGACAGACACATCCCTTAGAGTTATTGAGAGACAGACACATCCCTTAGACTCATTTAGAGACAGACACACCCCCTAGACTGATTTATAGACAGACACACCCCTTAGACTGATTTAAAGACAGACACACCCCCTAGACTGATTTATAGACAGACACACCCCTTAGACTGATTTAAAGACAGACACACCCCTTAGACTGATTTATAGACAGACACACCCTTTAGACTTATTCATAGACAGACACACCCCTTAGACTTATTCAGAGACAGACACACCCCTTAGACTGATTTATAGACAGACACACCCTTTAGACTTATTCATAGACAGACACACCCCTTAGACTTATTTATAGACAGACACACCCCTTAGACTGATTTATAGACAGACACACCCTTTAGACTTATTCAGAGACAGACACTCCCCTTAGACTGATTTATAGACAGACACACCCCTTAGACTGATTTATAGACAGACACACCCCTTAGACTTATTCATAGACTGACACACCCCTTAGACTGATTTATAGACAGACACACCCCTTAGGCTTATTCAGAGACAGACACACCCCTTAGGCTTATTCAGAGACAGACACACCCCTTAGGCTTATTCAGAGACAGACACACCCCTTAGGCTTATTCAGAGACAGACACACCCCTTAGGCTTATTCAGAGACAGACACACCCCTTAGACTCATTCAGAGACAGAGACACCCTTTAGACTCAGTAGAAATTAATTTTTGAAGTTATTACCTGAAGTCTCGCGAGACTTTGCAAAGTAATAACTTCGGCTCATCTGAGCCAATACATTCTAAGGGCTCGTCCAGGATGACCGTGCCATTTTTTGCAGTCCGCAAAAAACGGATGCCGCCCGCGTGCCTTCCGCAATTTGCGGAACGGAACAGGAGGCCTATTATAGAAATGCCTATTCTTGTCCGCAAAACGGACAAGAATAGGACAGGAGAATTTTTGCGGGGCCACGGAACGGAGCAACGGATGCGGACCGCACACAGAGTGCTGTCTGCATCTTTTGCGGACCCACTGAAATGAATGGTTCTATATATGGACCGTATGTGGAACACAGAAAACGGTCTGTATACGGAACGCAAAATACGTCCGTGTGAACAATACCTAATACTGTACGGAGTGCTCTTTCTGTACCATATTCAGAGTTTTGGGCGAATTGACTTTGGATGTTTCATCCGAAGTCGATTCGCTCATCCCTCTCTGTGACCATGGAGACACATAGGTCTGCCCTGGAGCTGTATACACAAAATGTTAGCAGGTTATTAATCGAGACCATTTACAAAGTCGTTTCATTTTCCTCACTAGAAGCATTAGAGTAATACAAGCGGATTGTAAAGGTGGAGTAATAAATCTACATTTAGCCTTTCTGTTGATGAGGACATTATGGGGGGCTGCATATACTGCAGTTCATTAATATGTGAATAACTTAAGGCTCCTGAGTCCCCACGTAGCCCCCACCTACCATCATGGGGGTTCCCTCCAGCAGAGGACTCTCTTGGGCACCAGGGTTTGGGTGGGACTGCTTCATTTTCACCCCTGTACTGTAGTTATGGATATAAGCACAGTGGTAATAAAGGAAGCATATTATACTGCATACCCTAAGGATATTACACTGTATTACAAGATCCATGCAGCCTCGCAGAGTAGACATACAGAGGGGTTTTTGTAAGGCTGCCCCCTCCACCTGCGCCCCTGTGGTACTCCATGCACAGTAATAGACCCCGGCATCATTGCCAGTAATATTTTTCGCACTGAGGTGAAAATCTGAACTCGTGTTCCTCACGGCTGTGAAGTGAGCGAGTGTCAGCTCTTCCACTGAGTTCACACTCACAGACATTGATACGAGTGTGAGGGTCTTGTCCTGTCGTCCTTGTCTGTACCAGTAGATATTAGGCACCCCGGCATTGCTGACCGTGCACCACAGTGATCCCGGATCGCCCGGCCGGAGAATGAGGAATGGTGAACTCTGGGTAATGGTGGCCTGAGGAAGGCAATAAGGACAGCTTATAACGAAGAGAAGGAGAGCGAGCATGGTGGAGGTGGGGGACGTGGAGACTTCTGCATCGTGTACAGACTCACATGTTCTGCTCCATTTTCTATAGTCGTCAGTTGTTCCACCCACTTCCTCTGAGGTTCACATCTGTTTCTGCTGCGAGCAAATGACTCAGGAGGCAAAGTGACTAAGGCCCCTTTCACACGAGCGTGACGGATCAGGTCCGAGTGTGTTCAGGGTGCGTTCAGTGAAACTCGCAGCATTTTGCAAGCAAGTTCAGTCAGTTTTGATGCGTTTTTCATGCGTGTGATAAATAAATGAAGGTTTACAAACATATCGTAGCAACCATCAGTGAAAAACGCATTGCATCCGCACTTGCTTCCGGATGCAATGTATTTTTCACTGAAGCCCCATTCACTTCTATGGAGCCAGGGCTGCGTGAAAAACGCCGTCTGAAAGGGGTTGTGTCCCTCCAGCAAGTAGCATTTATTATGTAGAGAAAGTTAATCCAAGTCCCTCACTAATGTACTGTGATTGTCCATATTTTGTCTCCTTTGCTGGCTGGATTCATTTTTCCATTACATTATACACTGCTCGTTTCCACGGCTATGACCACCCTGCAACCTATCAGTGGTGGTCGTGCTTGTAAACTATAGGAAAATGTGCTAGCCGGGACTGTGGGAGCTCACATGGTCTGGTGCGTTTTTCTATAGTGCTCAAGCACGGCCACCGCTGATGGATTGCAGGGTGGTCATAACCATGGAAATCTTATGTGGCATCAAAAAAAGCTGTGGTATTTCTGACGGGATAAAAGAAGAAGCTCCCGGGGAGGGGGGGGCGTAGCTTGCGCCGGTCACAGATGGCTGCGCGTTCTTGAGCTCTGCTACAAAGATCTCCACTAGCGCCTGCTACTGTAAGCAAACTGCCTGAAACTGCCTGACAATGGTGAAAATCAGAAACTCTAAGGCTGGAGAACATCCGACCACCAACAAAACACAAATCGCCAGCAGAGAAATGGATAAATTTATTAAGAAAGCAGCCTCCACGTTCATGGCACGAGAATCAAAGATGGCGCCGACTCACTCACACAAGGCCTCCGAGCGCGCTATGGATAGATCGGAGGAGGAATGCGATACAGAGGAGCCACAGGGTAGAGGTGCGCTTCCCCATCACTAGGCACTACCTGAAACAAGCCCTCTGCAAAGCCATGGAGACAGTATTCGGCAAAATATCTTCTCTTCATCAGGAGATGAGGCAAGTGGGGGATCGGGTAGAGACACTTTAAACTCACCAGGCATTAATACTGGATCACCAGTCAGCCACCACAAACTCACTCCGAAAATTCAGCGCTTACCTCAATGACCTGCACAATGCCCAGGAAGACCAGGAAAACAGGGGGCACCGTAAGAATTTGCAACTCAGAGGGATCCCAGAATCCGTACAACCCGGAGACGTCCCCTCTACAGTGAAAACTATATGCTCTTTGCTTTTGGGTCCAGATTATGAGCCTGACATAGTCATAGAGCGAGCGCACAGGGCTCTACGTCCTAAGCCTAAACCAGAAGAACCCCCCAGGGACATGATCTGCAAGTTCCTCAACTTTCAGGTTAAAGCGGCGGTTCAAGAGGCTGCAAGAAATCGTCCTGATTTTTCTTACGAGGGGGCGCAAGTTACAATTTACCAAGATCTAGCCCCGTCCACGCTCTGACTTTCTCATATTACCCTCAGTGGTACCATTGTGGGGGGAACTCTTCTGCCTCAGGGGGAGTGAGCATAGGATTCCAGAAAAGAATCCCCTTTAAATACCTTCGTCACCTCCAAGACCCAGAGGGAAGGTACATTCTAGTCAAGGGTCACATAGGCCCTCAAGTATACACTTTTATTAACTTGTATGTACTGAAACACTAAACAAGCACAATGGTTTACCACAATTATCCCAATTATCGACTTCTTTAAGGAAGGTTTGGTGGTCCTGGGTGGGGATTTGAATGTAGCCCTGAATCCACTAATTGACTCATCCTCACACAAATCCGCACTCTCTCTAGGCTCCCTGCGAGTCATGAGAGAAGGGCTGTGGAACTTGCATTTAGTGGATTCCTGGGATGATTTCCATACCGATTCAGTGGACTACACTTTTTACTCACATCCCCACAATACTTATCATCGCCTAGACTACTTATTTATTTCTAAGGAGCATCTTCAGCATTGCAAGCTAATATTGGCTCCATCCATCTATCCGATCATGCCCCCATCTTCCTCTCCATACTGGCACCTTCACAGCATCCGAGATCCATCAGCTGCCGTCTCAACGAATCCTTACTAGGCGACACAGAAACTAAAAACAAAATTGAGGCCCTTCTGAAAGAATACTTTCTACTAAACAAACAACCCTCCACGTCACCCCTATCTCTTTGGGATGCCCACAAACCATACATTAGGGGACACTTTATTAGTATAGGAACTCACCTGAAGAAAATCAGAGGAGGAAAAAATAGAGGCTATCTATCTAAAAATCCAGGCCCTTGAGACGCTTCATAAACACTTCCTCTACAACTTGAAGAATTGTCGAAGCTAAGAGCAGAATTGAAAGCCCTCTTACAAATCAAAGTAGCCAAATATTATTTCAACTCTCAACACAAAATTTTGAGACAAGGCCTCTAAATTCATGATGTACAAAATAAAAAATAGGAGATCCAATAATTTTATACATCAGTTAACCTCCCCCTTAGGAGACTCATTGTTCTCCTCCACTCAAATTACTGCTCAGTTTCGAGATTTTTTTATATAAAGCCCTCTACAATTTGCCCCCCACCAAGGATCCAGATACCCATAAGTCTCTAATTTCCTCATTTATAGACTCAGTGACCCTCCCATCTCTAACAGATTCACAAAAGCGGGTTTTAGTCTCCCCCTTTGCCTTAGACGAACTGTCTGCTGCTCTTCATCAGTTACCAGGGGGCAAATGCCCAGGCCCAGACGGTCTTCCCGCCTCATATTATAAAACTTTTCAGAGCCAACTCTTACCCCATCTCCTGGATGTTTGCAATCTCACTCTAAAGGGTGGCCTTCTCTCCAGGGATATGTCGGTAGCACACATCACTTTAATAGCTAAAGAGGGGAAGAACCTAAAACAATGTGCCAATTACAGGCCAATTTCATTACTTACTTTAGACCTAAAGCTACTTGCTAAAATGTTGGCCAACCGCTTGGCCAATTTCCTGCCCCTCTTGATACATAGAGACAAGGTGGGTTTTTTTGCAATAGGGAAGGCAGAGACAATACTTCCAGAGTCATAAATGTATTGTGCCATGCCTCTGCATCCTCAAAACTTCTACTCTTTCTAAGTAATGATGCAGAAAAAGCGTTTGATAGGATCAATTGGACATATTTGAGAGAAGCTCTGCTGCGCTTTGGACTCCCTGGTCTCTATGTACAAGTTATTTTTGCTATGTACTCTCTTGCTACTGCTAAGGTTATGGTCAGTGGAGTCCTGTCCTCCCCCCCTTCGCATCTGCAACGGCACTAGACAGAGGTGCCCCCTGTCACCCTTACTATTTGTTTTAGCTCTAGAGCCCCTTCTGGCCTCATTGAGAAATTACATTAACATCAGAGGCGTTAAGCTGGGAGGGCCGGAGCACAAATTGGCGGCCTTTGCTGATGATGTCATGATAATGACCATCAACCCTATGGTGTCTCTCCCACTTATACAAAACCACCTACAAAATTATAGCGTAGTCTCGAACTTCAAAATCAATGGAAAAAAATCTCTAATTATGAGTACTGGTCTCCCCTCACATGTCAAGCAGGCCTTAAAGGTTAATTCACCCTTTGACTGGTCATCCCCTTTTTTAACTTACCTGGGTGTAAATATAAGCCCATCCGTCCCTGATCTCTTTGCACTAAATTATACCCCTTTGCTCCAATCTATGTTTAAAGCCATAGACAACCTTAATCTCCGTACCCCATACTTATCCTGGTTTGGACGTAAGAATCTTCTTTCTTCACTGATCATACCTCGCATCACCTACCTCCAACAAGTTCTTCATATCCCTATACCTAAGTCATACTATGAGTCGATTAGGAAAAAATTCAGATCCTTTATTTGGAATGGTTGGAAACCGAGGCTCTTATATTCCCAATTCTCAAAACCAGTGTCATATTCCCAACTCTCAAAACACTCCTTTCTAGAGCAATAGAGTGGTTACAAAATAGTCCCGAAAAATCGTGGGTCCCATTGGAACAACACTTAATGGGCAGACCCTTACGGTCTCAACTTTTGGGAAGCCAAAATCCAACCTTCACTCCTTCCACCTCATACCCAATTTTACGAGTTACCCTAAATGCTTGGAAATGGTCACTTTCTACACACTGCTCAATCCCTTTTCCCTCTCCTCCAGGTCGGTGATGTGATTGGAACGATCTCTCCTGATAGGTTGACTTCCACCCCGAGAGAGTTAAGAAGCTCATTTACCCCCATTATCTCTTTCCTGAAAAGCACTGGAGATATTACTGCCTTTAAGTCGTTCAGATGTGTTGGGATTCAGGAAATAGCTACAAACTCTTATCTAGATGGTACATAACCCCAGTTTGCTGGAGGTGCCAGGGTGACAGAGGCACTTTTTTCCACATCTGGTGGGATTGCCCCAAAATAAATGAATGGTGGAGAGACATATTCGATACCAGCAACAAAATCTGCCTCACAGATGTGAAGGCTTCTCCTAGCAAAGCCTTACTTGCTTGTTTTAACAAATATATCCTTTGGAGATAAAGGAGCACAGGAATGAAATTAGGGGGGATAGAACGTAGCATCGGGGAAAAGCTGGGATATAACTTCTCCCTCTAAAACCCCACCCTCCTCGTTGAATAAAGCTTATACCGACTGTGTAGAGTTACAGTACATATGGGATTAGGTAGGCTTTCAAGCAAAGCTAATGGTGCTAGGGCTAAGATGTCTTGTATTCGAATCAGAGGTGAGGGCAGGGGGATGGCACAGTGGGACGTCTGGAACCATCTCCATGCCAAAAGTGTGGTTTTAACCATTGGATTGAATGACCTATCTGCATGGGGAAAGTCACTCACCCCCACTAAGAGACGAGTGTGGACAGATCTGAAGTATGTCTGCTCCATAGACCCCCAAGACCTGCATGGGGGCTGAGCGAACCAGTTCACTACCCTCGATTAAAGAATGGCTTTCCCATAAAGCTCCAGATCAGGCAAACCGATCCCACCATAGGGCTTGGGTTTATTAAGAGTGGAATACACTAGACGTGCCGTCTTTCCCACCCATATAAATGACCGGATTCACTGTTTCAATGTTGCGTAATACGATCTTGGCACGGGGATGGGTAAGACCTGCTGCAGGTATGTCAGTCTAGGCAGAATGAGTGATGTGACAATATTCTTCCTGCCAAAACAGGATAACATGGAAGTTTGTAGTGTGGAAAGCTGATCTCTTCTCGGTTGTAAGAGAGGAGTATAGTTTAGATAAAAAAGTATGGAGGGTGGGCCCTATATTGACTCCCAGGTAATTAATATAGGGGGTATGCCAATTAAAGGGGGGATTAGCTATTAGATTATGCTTGACTGGGAAGGGAAGATCTATGCTTAATATATGAGATTTTTTTCATATTGATTAAAAAATTGGAGAAAAGGCTAGCCTGTTCCAAAATACGATATACACTAGGCAGGTAGATTATTGGTCATAATCAGTAGGTCATCTGCGAAAGCAGTGACTTTATGTTCCTGATGGCCCATTAGGACTCCCTTGATTATCCCCCTCCCCTTACTCTGACCGCCTGAAATAAGGATTCCATAACTAGCACGAATAGTAAAGGGGATAAGGGGCATCCCTGTCTGGTGCCATTTCGAAAGAAGGTGAGAGAGTACTATTGATGATAATGGAGGCCGAAGCATTTGAGTAAAGGGAAAAAACTGCCTTAATAAATGGATTGGAGAGCCCAAATGTTAACATCCGCATAAATAACTCTGTCAAAAACCTTCTTGGCATCAGTGCCGAGAAGGACTAGAGGGTGTTTGAGCCTCTTAGAATGATAGATAGCATTAAGGACTCTAGTTGTATTGTCCATACTCTCTCTGCCCTGAATAAAACCTACTTGGTCTTTGTGAATCAAGCATGGTCGAAGCCGGGACAAACGGATAGCCAGTAGTTTCAAATCTAGGTTTAACTGGGAAATTGGTCGGTAGTTTGCACAATGAGACCTATCCTTCCCATCTTTAGGAATCTGAGAAATGTGAGCTCTAGTCATGTCTACCAACAATGGGACACCAGACAGGAAGCTATTGCATATTGAAAGTAGATGTGGCGCTAAGGTTTTATGAAATGTGCAATAGTATAAAGCAGGAAAACCATCAGGCCCTGGGCATTTTCCATTGGGTAGCTGTTTAATTGCAGCTACTAGTTCATCCATAGTAAATGGGTTCTGTAATGTCCGTGCCTGAGAGTCTGATAGGGTAGGCAGGGAGAGAGAGCAGAGGAAAGAGGTCACTGTCTCCAGTGGGGAAGGGGGTGCATGGTCAGGTAACATAGTCTTACATAAGTTATAGAGAGAGCGGTAATAGCTATGAAATTGTGCTGCTATAGCCAAGGTAGTAAAAACCTCTCCTCCACAAGGGACTGTAATCTTATGGATAAAATTATGTGATTTCCTCTGCTTGATGAGCTGCATCATAAATTTAGAAGCCTTATCTCCATGTGCATAATATTTAAATTGAGTGGAGGTAGAACTTGGCTGAAGCAGTATTTAAGAGGTTCTTCAGTGTTGCTCTTAAATCAGCAAGTTCAGCGAGGTGTATATATAACAGGGATTGCTTATAGAGGCTTTCCAGGTGCTGTATCTGAGAGAGAAAGGTATCTGGCTCTTCTATCTTTCTTAAACTGAGCTCCCATACAGATAAACTGACTTCTCATGTATGCCTTATGAGTGTCCCATAAAGTGTGGGGTGAGGTCTCTCGGAGGGATTTGAGAGAGAAAAATTCCTTAAGCTATTTTTGAGAGTATATTAGAGGCTCTCCAGAGGAGATGAGCTGCTCTTTTAGTCGCCACCTAAATTAACGGGGTGCTAGGGAGGGTGCCTAGATGGTGAGGAATGCAGGAGAGTGGTCAGATAAGTGCATAGTGCCTATATTAGACCAAGTACACAGCTGTAGGTGTCCTTTCGATAGTAACAGATAATCAAGCCTCTGGTAAGAGCCTTTGACCATTGAAAAGAAGGTGTAGTCATGGGTGGAGGGATTAAGAAGTCTTCAAGCATCAAATAGAGATAAATGTTGCAATTTTTTCTTAAGATGTCGAAGTTCTTTAGCGGAAATCACAGATTGTTTAGAAGTGGAGTCCAAAGTAGGTTCCAATGTCACATTAAGATCACCTCCAAGCACCACTACACCTTCCTAATGTTTCCAATAAGGAAAGTACATTATCAAGCCAGGTAATCTGGTTAACATTAGCAGCGTAAATATTGACAAAAGTATACAACTGATTAGATATGGTCCCCTTGAGCAAAATATATATATATATATATATCCTCTGTGTCTTGAATGTGGGCGGTATATGTCAATGCGAGGTCTTTCTGAATTTCGATGCTCACACCTCTGGAGGCTGTGGACCCAGATCCGCAGTGGTACCATTGCGAGAATAGAGAATGAGAGAGATTTGGATATCTATCAGGACAGAGCAAGATCTGGCTACGCTTTGAAGGGGAATGAAAACATTAAACAATGCTAGACATATGGCAGCCATCATTTAAAGGATAGGCAAGGGGGAGTGTGTATCTCTAATAAGTAACATGTCTCGATAAGTAGATAATATATGGGGATACTTAGCCTTCCGAGGCGGAGCAGCGGAATTCCATGGTGAACCCGTCCCTTCGTAGTCAAAAATCAACGAGGTATGGCAGTACCTGTCAGATTGGGAAAAAAGGTAAGCATAGAAAAGAAATCAAACAAAATAACATATACAAAAACAGATTATCATCGGGGTAGTAGAGCACTTAGGCTCAGATGAAATGGTGAGGGTAGGATAAAAAAAAACATTAGGTAGCACCCTCAGGTGAGCAATCGGCTATAGACTATACTATGGCTCCAATAGGCCATCCTCCTCCATCCTCAAGGACACCATGGAAGACCAAGGTTTCTCTCCAATTAGGGAATGTTAAAATCGAAGCAGCTTGAAAATAAAAAATAAATAAAAACAAACTTAGAGTAGGAGGGTCTAATAAATATGGTAATAGAAATCGTCCAGAAGGGCCTGAAAGCAAAATAAACTCAAAACATAAAATGGTGGACACTTATATGAGATGGCTGCTGCTGTCTGAAAAGTAGTCTGCCTTTTGACCCGAAAATTGGGTGGTTAACCTCATCCTCACTTGTCATCAAGTGGTAGTCTCCTCGGGGTTGAAGTCATGGATCCTCTCTTGGATCTCTGATGTTTTGGAGTGTGAGGCATTTCCCAAAGGGGTTACTGTAGGGAGGTCAGGTAGTGCGGCTAGATCCTGCACAATTTCCCAATTTTCAATCGGCAACAGGGATAATTTGAGGTGGTCATAAACCTTATCCAGATCACTGTAGGATGAAATAGATAGGCGGGGGCCATCATGGAGGAGGGAAATGTCCATCTATACAAAATCTTATGGGAACGGAGCCAGTCAGTTAGCGGTTTCAAGGCTCTGCGTTTTTTCAAAGTAGACTGGGCTAAGTCCTGGAAGATGGTAATGGCATGATCTTCCCACATCAAAGATGGAGTGTTCCTGGCACAGGTAAGAATTGACTCTTTAGCAGGCAATATTGCATATTACATCTCAAGGGGGCTCAGCCAGCTGTGGCTTTGACCAGAGTGCTCTGTGTGCCCTTTCTATCAAGACTTCATCCAGTAAGGATAGGCAAATCTCAACCACTGTTTCAGGTACGTCACTGGGGGCAACAGATTCTCATATGCCTCTAAAGCGCAGATTATTGCGCCTGCCCCGATTTTCTTGATCTTCTAGTGCTTTATATAGAGAGTTTAGATGGGCCTGGCACATGACAATGCTGGAGGACACTGCACTTTGGTGTAATATGACTGCCAACTGCGCATCCTCTAAGGCTTCAACCCTCCTTCCAATGTGGCGCACATCTTCTTTAATAGCCGTGAGATCAAACCTGAGAGGCCCCAATGCCTCTGCTAGAGCCTCCCTCAAAAAAGTCAGCAAGATTGGGATTCCTCTCTACCTCTTTCAGTACCATCAGCAGCGTGTAATTTATGTCCGGCGGCTCGTGGCATTCCTGGCGCCATCTTGGTTTCGAGGGCTACATATGAAGAGCCCGCCTTTTTAATATTTTTCCATCTCCCTGGTTTGGATGGAAGGTCTGGTGGGACCGGGATGGTCCGCGGTTTTGGGGCCACAAATCTTGACCATAGTGAGTCCGATAAGCTAGAAATAACAGGCTGTGAGGGTATAGCTTTCAGCGGAGCAGCGCTTTCCACAGCCATCTTCCTCTGGTGAGGCTCCACCCCTTAATATTATATCTTGATTATGTATCTATGTGTGCATATGGATCAATTGATTAAGTATCACAAATATTGATGATCATGTGTATTTGTATCTTACCATAGAACATACCACATTGCTTGAGAAAGGCCGGATTGTGTTGGGCTGAAAAGTTGCTTGGGGTGAATAAAGCAGGTTCACACTCTTCACTTTATTTTAGAGTGATGCCTCTTTTTTCTTCAATAGATAGATAGATAGATAGATAGACTCACCTCAGCTTGTCTGACTTCCTGTCTATACTATGTATGAGTACAGTATCCAGGATCTCCTGTGTATTCTTTGAGCGGTACCGTCACGTTGCTCTCCAATATACTTTCTGTGAACCCTGTGTGCAGACTCTCCAGTGTATTTCTATGGGATGCAACTTCACACCCTCCCTTGCCACCTGTTTGTCAGATTGGAAGAATCGGGATAATCAGCGGCCCATTCAGGTAAGTTCCAGATCATGATTTGGTAAATAATATGTTTGTTGAAATAATCTCTTTATAGGCGATACATTTCAGGGCTGTATCACCCCCTTAATAAGACCAAGAGCCCCAAAACGCGTCACCTATAAAGAGATTATTTCAATGAACATATTTTTACCAAATTCTGATCTGGATCTTACCTGGTTGTGCTATCACAGATCCCTGCTATTTCATAATCAGTTCATGTCCTTGCATGCTGTGCCTGGAGGGGGAAGCCTGGCAGCACCAGTATTTCTTCATATTTCTAGATGCCGATTCGGATGTTGCACTCTTAGAGCAACCCTGTCAGGTGAGCCTCTCTAGCTGAAGCTGCAAAATATAGTAACACTGAGACTCTGCAGAGCAAGTTCAGAGACAGGAGTTTTATTAATGATCTATAACTGGCTACATTTACATAAAGCCCAAGAGAAGAGTGTAGCTGGCCAGCTAGGACCTGTCCTAGGTTGCTAATATAGCTTGTGTGTTTATACAGCTAGACCTGCCAATAACATTAATACAATTCCTATGTTTGTGTGTTAAAGACAAGGGCAGAGTTATTTATAGTGACTTCATGTTTGGATGTCATATAACTGTTATATTTTGTGTTCACAGAAGCAGAAAAGATAATATGCCTTTAAGATTCATTATATAATGTAAGGTAAGCGCAATGACACAGCATAAACAACAGAAAGCATAGAGTTAAACTGTTGTTGCTGGGCAGAAGCCTTGACCAATCCTAGCCAGCCTCATACAGCCCAGGAGTTTTGATCAATTACAGCCAGCCTCATACACAGCTTGTGTGGGAAATGCCCCTAGCAGGAGCTGCTAGAATCATTATTCACCAGAGAGAGGAGCTGAACAGACATTCACTCCACTAAGAGTCTGTGTTTTATGGAAGCAAGAGGGCAAAATAGGTATTTAAAACAGTTGTATAATGTTCCTACTGTTAATATAGTGATTAGAACTGTATACTGAACCAGTTATATGTGTGTTTACTTACAGTTCCACCAATTGAAAACAAACAAATTCAAATTCCATATTGCAATCCAAATTGCATACAACCATACCAGATCATACTCAACCAATCTGCAAATAGTCACTGCTAAATGCATATTGCAAACAGCAAACCAAGTTGAGCAAGCAGAACTATTAGTTAGACCTCAGATATACCTCTCAGAGAGATGATAAAGAGCTTAAATAACTTAAAGTGAGAGAACAGATACTGAAGAGAGAAAAATATCCACCATTTATATGTTGAATGACAAGATTGAACAGTTGAACCACCATCTTATGCATACGGCCATTTTATGAGACTTTTTTCAACACGTGTTATGTACATGGACTGTCTGCTGCGGAGGCGGCAGTGTTATATGAAGAAAAGTTGAAGTTAATAAAAAAGTTATTTCAAGAATTTGATGTGCTCTTTAAATCTACTGCTTCCATAGAACGGCGCTAGAGTAATAGACAGTCTGGTTAGACTAAAAGTCAGAGATATCAGAATTCTTCTAATGCCACAGCGCAAAAGGCACTTCATAGTGCTGCGCCTGCCACACAGAGCAAGTGTAGTGTCATGGGCCTCCACCCCCCCAGCAGGGCCATATTTACAACAAGGCGCATAAGGGAACGTGCCTAGGGTGTCAGGAAGGAGGGGGAGAGGCACTTCACAGAGAAAACGAATGATTTATGTTGATTCTTTCATCTTCGTGCTGCTTCTCAGGTCTCCTTATCACAAACATTAGGCCGGTGCCTGTATCAGTACATATGGGGGTCCCCTGCCTCCTCCACATGGCACTGCACAGAAAACCTGCAACCAGGACTGGAAAACAGACTGGGGCGAGTGGGACACCAGCAAGACCACTACAGAAATGTACAGCATCAGCGGAGGAGAAGATCCGGTTGGGACAAGGCTCCCGCCCCCTCCTGGGGCCCCACAACGTCTCCAACTGGATAGGCTTAGAAACCATAACTTAGCAGACAGTATCACACACAATAGAAACATAGAATGTGTCGGCAGATAAGAACCATTTGGCCCATCTAGTCTGCCCAATATACTGAATACTATGAATAGCCCCTGGCCCTATCTTATATGAAGGATGGCCTTATGCCTATCCCATGCATGCTTAAACTCCTTCACTGTATTTGCAGCTACCACTTCTGCAGGAAGGCTATTCCATGCATCCACTACTCTCTCAGTACAGTAATACTTCCTGATATTACTTTTAAACCTTTGCCCCTCTAATTTAAATAGGCTTAGATACACTTGGCTCAGCAAACAGTATCACACATATTAGATTAGATACACTTGGCTCAGCAAACAGTATCACAAGTAAAGACTTACAGCTCATCCGATAGTATCACACATAATAGGCTTAGATAGACATAATGTAAAAGTATAGACATAATGTAAAAACATGTAAATACTCTAACCTGTAAAAAGTTTGTTCCCCCCCCCCATGTTAGAACCTGCGGCCTGTGGCGCATTAGATGAATAGAGATGACGCAGGTCTAATAACGGATCATATCTAGTACTTTATTAATCTGTACAATACACAACAATCGCCGTCAGCTCCGGATTACAGGACAGCTTGACGAGTGGTGAATCCTCCAGGCGTCAGTCAGGACACAAGTCTTATGTCATTATGTGATATACTGCCCTCTAGTGACCATTCACTGGAGCTGCACACATTCATGTTATAGATGAGGGCCAAGTCCCTAAAGGGACCCTTAGGGCAGGACATCTCCTCAGACAAGATGCTAACAAAGGGCTCCCCATCCAGATTGAATTATTTGTGGTGAACCGCTAAGAAAATGTTATAGATAATGGAGAAACACTAAATTAAAAAGTACCTAAAAAGTTGCAAAAACGTTTAATATACTGTACGATCATTATTCATATGTAGTTCTGTGGGCACAAACTTTATAATAGCAGTCACTCTGTAACTATATTATAAAACTAATCCTGGGACTCCTCCAGCAGAAAGTGAGTGCAGCTCTGGATTATAATGCAGGATGTAACTCAGGATCAGTACAGGATAAGTAATGTAATGTATGTACACAGTGACTGCACCAGCAGAATAGTGAGTGCAGCTCTGGATTATAATGCAGGATGTAACTCAGGATCAGTACAGGATAAGTAATGCATGTACATAGTGACTGCACCAGCAGAATAGTGATTACAGCTCTGGAGTATAATACAGGATGGAACTCAGGATCAGTACAGGATAAGTAATGTATGTACACAGTGACTCTACCAGCAGAATAGTGAGCGCAGCTCTGGAGTATAATACAGGATGTAACTCAGGATCAGTACAGAATGAGTAATGTAATGTATGTACACAGTGACTGCACCAGCAGAATAGTGAGTGCAGCTCTGGAGTATAATACAGGATGTAACTCAGGGTCAGTACAGGATAAGTAATGTAATGTATGTACACAGTGACTCCACCAGCAGAATAGTGAGTGCAGCTCTGGAGTATAATACAGGATGTAACTGAGGATCAGTACAGGATAAGTAATGTATGAACACAGTGACTCCACCAGCAGAATAGTGAGTGCAGCTCTGGAGTATAATACAGGATGTAACTCAGGATCAGTACAGGATAAGTAATGTAATGTATGTACACAGTGACTCCACCAGCAGAATAGTGAGTGCAGCTCTGGAGTATAATACAGGATGTAACTCAGGATCAGTACAGGATAAGTAATGTATGTACACAGTGACTGCACCAGCAGAATAGTGAGTGCAGCTCTGGAGTATAATACATGATGTAACTCAGGACCAGTACAGGATAAGTAATGTATGTACACAGTGACTCCACCAGCAGAATAGTGAGTGCAGCTCTGGAGTATAATACAGGATGTAACTCAGGATCAGTGCAGGATAAGTAATGTATGTACACAGTGACTGCACCAGCAGAATAGTGAGTGCAGCTCTGGAGTATAATACAGGATGTAACTCAGGATCAGTACAGGATAAGTAATGTATGTACACAGTGACTGCACCAGCAGAATAGTGAGTGCAGCTCTGGAGTATAATACATGATATAACTCAGGATCAGTGCAGGATAAGTAATGTATGTACACAGTGACTGCACCAGCAGAATAGTGAGTGCAGCTCTGGAGTATAATACATGATATAACTCAGGATCAGTGCAGGATAAGTAATGTATGTACACAGTGACTCCACCAGCAGAATAGTGAGTGCAGCTCTGGAGTATAACACAGGATGTAACTCAGGATCAGTACAGGATAAGTAATGTAATGTATGCACACAGTGACTGCACCAGCAGAATAGTGAGTGCAGCTCTGGAGTATAATACAGGATGTAACTGAGGATCAGTACAGGATAAGTAATGTAATGTATGTACACAGTGACTGTGCCAGCAGAATAGTGAGTGCAGCTCTGGAGTATAATACAGGATAAGTAATGTATATATAAAATGATGACTTTGATATGAACGTATTGTGAATGTAGCTTTTAAGAATATATTCAAAGTAATTTATATCCTTGAATGTATAATGAACGTTTTTGCATCTTTCTATGATATTTTTTTGTGAATGGGTCACCAATTTTTCCAGGTAGTCGGCCATTTTTCCTAGCTCTCCATCTTCGTGTGATGTCATTGTGGCCTTAACCCCTTCCTTCCTCCGCTGATCTATTCCCAAGACCCAGTCAGTCACTATCTCGTCCTGACCTCCTTGGTTTAGAGCAGCTTCTCTTGAATTGTTCTTCTGTCTTGGTAGAAAAGTTTGATTCCTTGAGGATATGTCCGTGTGCGTCACGGCCTCCTGACTGTATCCTGGAGTCACCCTTCATCCGGCATCTGTTTTTCTTTTCCTATTGGTCTCGGAGGTCTGTCCGTTCCTCAGACTTCCACCGGCTCCAGTGGTTGTAGATGAGCCTTCAGGAGCTGTATACTGCTAAGAATCTTCTTCTGGTGACCAGAAAGTGTCACACCGATTAGCTGGATGTCTCTGGAAGGAAAGAAAACAAGTCAGATACAATAACGGGGCCAGAAAGGCGGGAGCGTATTTAAAGGGCAAGTATTCTAAAAGTCTAAAACCAGCTCATTGTAGAGTGTGACGCTCAATCAAATCCGCCAAAGTTATCAGCAACTGAAAATATCCTCCCGTCACGATGTTCTGCTGTGATATCTGCTACAGAGGAAGCTGGGTGACTACCAGCTAGGACACAGTTACAGGTCTGACAACTTTTCTAGAATCTCGAATACCTGGTTACTCCAGTGATACAATGTTGCATTTCTCCTTCTATGGTCTCACTGCTGTAATTAGGAAAATGTGCTTATTGGGAGCATGGAGAAAATGGGGTTCTAGCCTTCTAATTGACTGTAATCCAACTTTTCCAGAAACAGAAAAGGCTTCAGCCTGACAGAGGAGCACATCTCAATAGCTTTTAGTATTATATTTTATATAATTTCTTGGTTTAGGTGGCGTGCCCCTTCTGAGTTGCATTATGTCTTCTACTCCAATCACATCCAAAGCAACATTCAAATTTCTGCTGATTGATATTTGGAGTCAACTATGCTGACAAAAATAAGGGGATGTCAGTGACTGCTATATTTCTGACCTATCCTTGGGATAGATTATCAATATCTGATCTGTGGGGATCTTACTCCTGGCCCTGCTGCCGAACAGCTGTATGAAGAGGCTGTAGGGATCCAGTGAGTGCTGCCGCCTTGCTCACCAAGCATAGCGCCGTACATTGTATTGTGGCTGTGGTTGGTATTGCAGCCCAGCCCCCCTTACTTAACATAGAATGTGTCGGCAGATAAGAACCATTTGGCCCATCTAGTCTGCCCAATATATCTGAATCCTATGAATAGTCCCTGGCCCTATCTTATATGAAGGATAGCCTTATGCCTATGTATGTATTTAGCAGTCTCTATCCTATCCCCTCTGTCTCTTCTTTCTTCCAAGCTGTACATGTTAAGGTCTTTTAACCTTTCCTGGTAAGTTTTATCCTGCAATCCATGTACCAGTTTAGTAGCTCTTCTCTGAACTCTCTCCAAAGTATCAATATCCTTCTGGAGATATGGCCTCCAGTACTGCGCACAATACTCCAAGTGAGGTCTCACCAGTGATCTGTACAGCGGCATAAGCACTTCACTCTTTCTACTGCTTATACCTCTCCCTATACATCCAAGCATTCTGCTGGCATTTCATGCTGCTTTATTACATTGTCTTCCCACCTTTAAGTCTTCTGAAATAATTACTCCTAAATCCCTTTCCTCAGATACTGAGGTCAGGACTGTGTCAAATATTCTATATTCTGCCCTTGGGTTTTTACGCCCCAGGTGCA
Source organism: Bufo gargarizans (assembly GCF_014858855.1). Taxonomy (NCBI): domain Eukaryota; kingdom Metazoa; phylum Chordata; class Amphibia; order Anura; family Bufonidae; genus Bufo; species Bufo gargarizans. The sequence continues at coordinate 131,125,595 of NC_058085.1, forward strand.
TTATCTTGCACTTATCCTCATTAAATTTCAGTTGCCAGAGTTCTGACCATTCTTCTAGTTTTCCTAAATCCTTTTCCATTTGGCGTTTCCCTCCAGGAACATCAACCCTGTTACATATCTTTGTGTCATCAGCAAAAAGACAAACCTTACCATCGAGGCCTTTTGCAATATCACTTATGAAGATATTAAACAAAATTGGTCCCAGTACAGATCCCTGTGGAACCCCACTGGTAACATGACCTTGTTTTGAATGTTCTCCATTGACTACAACCCTCTGTTGTCTGTCACTCAGCCACTGCCTAATCCACTCAACAATATGGGAGTCCATGCTCAATGACTGCAGTTTATTGATAAGTCTTCTATGTGGGACAGTGTCAAAAGCCTTACTAAAATCTAGATATGCGATGTCTACTGCACCTCCACCGTCTATTATTTTAGTCACCCAGTCAAAAAAATCTATAAGATTTGTTTGACATGATCTCCCTGAAGTAAACCCATGTTGTTTTTCATCTTGCAATCCATGGGATTTTAGATGTTCTACAATCCTATCCTTTAATAGGGTTTCCATTAATTTGCCTACTATTGATGTCAGACTCACTGGTCTATAGTTGCTCGATTCCTCCCTACTACCTTTCTTGTGAATGGGCACGACATTTGCCAATTTCCAATCTTCCGGGACGACTCCTGTTACTAATGATTGGTTAAATAAATCTGTTAACGGTTTTGCCAGCTCACCACTAAGCTCTTTTAATAATTTTGGGTGTATCTCATCAGGCCCCTGTGACTTATTTGTCTTCACTTTAGACAGCAAACTTAGAACATCTTCCTCTGTAAAGACACATGCATCAAACGATTTAATAGTCATCCTTTCTAGTGGAGGTCCTTCTCCTTCTTTTTCTTTTGTAAAAACTGAACAGAAGTATTTATTAAGGCAGTCGGCTAGCCCTTTATTCTCTTGAATGGGACTCTTGAAAAGGCCATATAACCGCTAAACGTGATGTCACTGACCTAGGAAGAGGCCGCAGCGCTCACGGAAGCACCGCGGCCGCTTGAAACAGCAGATCGCAGGGGTGTGGAGTGTCGGACCTCCACCGATCAGATATTGATGACCTATCCTGAGAATACATTATCAATATTCTACTCTCGGGAAACCCCTTTAAAAAGGGGTTATATTGGAATTACTGATAGGTCATCAATATTAGACCAACGGGGGTCCAACTCCCAGGACCCCCACTGATCAGCTCTTAGAAGAGGCTCTTCCAAGACCATTTGATGTCACCGAACCTCGCTCACATGGTATAGTTGCGGTTCAGTCCCATTCAAGTCAATGGGGCTGAGCTGCAATACCAAGCACGGCCACTATACGAAGTACGGCGCTGTGCTTAGTAAGCTGCTGGGAGCCTGCACCACTCACGGCTCCCTGAAACAGCTCATCGATAGGGGTACCGGGACTTAGACCCCTGCTGTTGTGATAAGGATGACCCATCCTGAGCATAGCCCATCATTATCTTTACCCTGATAATCCCTTTAACAGCTTACAGCTCAGATTCCATATGTATCTTCAGGGGGGCTGGGAACTTAAAGTGGCCCTAGAAAAAAGCCTAAAAAAGAGACTCCATGTTGTAGGCAAGCCTAAATTGACAGAAGGTGGGGCAACAGAAGTACGTGAGGCTTGCAATACCTACCATAGTGCAGCACAAGATACCACCCCAGAAGAACTAAATACAACAGTGCAGCATAAAATACTGCCCTACCACCATACGGAGGACAGTGATGCAGTTGAGTTCAGGAGGATATAGCGTTGTTGGCCAGGTACAAAAGTACCTGATGCTCCTAATCTCCTACCACTGACTAATGCCAAGAGTATTAGATCGTTATGTACCTGGCCAGCGGCTGTGAGGAGGGCTCAGGTAGTCCCCTTACTACCGGGATATCTGCCACCGATTGCATTCTGAGAGATGTACTATTATCAACATTATCAGATGTGCAAATTACATGATTGATAGTTTACTATAGAAGTACCTGGTCTGTATAGACCTTACACAATCATGGTATTGATTAAAAAAAAATTTACAATTACTAAAAAATATATAAAATATAATTTAGCCTCTATTTCAGAAGAGTTTCGGACAGTATTCGAACTCACAACCTTCTACATTACAGCCCAGAATGTTAACCACTACACTATAGAGCTGCATGGCCAGTTGCTAAAAAAAAAAAAATATATGAGGCTTCTGCTGTATAGGAATACTTACTACTAGTATAGTATAATATATATATATTATTTTTTGTAACTGGCCATGCAGCTCTATAATGTAGTAGTTCACATTCTTGGCTGTAATGTAGAAGGTTGTGAGTTTGAACCCTGACAGAAACTTTTCAGAAATAGAGGCTAAACTAGATTTAAATACACTGACTCGAGCCGACATTACAACACTAATCCAGATACATCTTTAAAATAGAGAACTGTGACACAAGCAGAACCTTTATAGACCTGAAAATCTGATTTCTTACTCTGCAGTCAGTCGGGAGACAGCGTCCAGTGTTGTATACCCAGCCTTGTCGAAGTTTTCTTTGTATCGTTCCATCTTTATCGCTTCCAGCCATTCGTGAGGTGATGAGAGGGAATGGAAGTCCGGGGGACAGTTACTGAGGAGCGACTGGGAAGGTCTGGGGGAGAAGAGAAGGTAAAACACCTCAGTTTTCCACATGAGCGAGAGGCTTTTCACTATAGAAGATTTTAGGTTGAATAATTTACATGGAAGACGAATATCACAATGAATAAAACAAAACCTTCTGTTACTGTTGTGCCTGATGGGCCCTTATAGCAGCAGGCCATGGAAAACTAAAAATAGTCTTTACCTAAAATTATCACTGCCATCCAACTCCACTGTGCAGGAGCTGTGGTGCTTTATCCAGATCCCTTTGACGCAGCTTAGAGATTTCCATTTAATTTAAATGCCCCTTTGTTTAACATGTGACTTCACAACTTTTTGGACATCATCAATAGTCCACGTTCAGAGATTCCATTGATGACAGAAAATCCTTTTTGGATTAATTTGTAATCTAAAACTAGATCTGCTTTGTTCTTGTGCTAGGTGGAGGTCTCCAGGGTCAGATCTTCTCCCAAAAAACACACAGTGATGGCCAAAAGGTATAAAGTATGTACTATAGCACTGCAGCCTCGGAGAAGAGGTGACTGCCACCTCTGCACCCCTGGTGATATCAGAGGCCAACCATGATTACTCCTCAGTGTTAAAATTGCAACATCAAGAAAGCCGTTATGAAAATCGAGGAAGTAGTAGATGTCACTAAGGTCTGCAGATGATGACATTTTCCTGCACCTAGCTCCAATCAGTGAGATGTGAGAGGGGCATGAAAGCCATATTTTTCCACTCATACTTGATGACAAATAAATTGAGATGCTTTGAATATTTTGTTTCTATTCTTTTATTATTAGCATATCATCGATCCTGTGATTTCTAGAATTCCACAACTCATCCTTCTTGGTGCAGCAATGTCATTGTTCAAGGCTTTATATTCCAAGAATCTCTTTTAGGACCACTCCACATGATCCACATTTAATAGTCTACATAATTGCACATGTGGCACCTCAAAGGTCATGATGAAGCCCTAGCTTTAAAGGGGAAATTCATCCAAAAATGATCTTCAACAGTGATAGAGAATATCTAGCTTAGAAAATCATCTGCTCCCGATCCTCATCTCTTGGCCAGATGAAGAGTAGTAACAAAGAGTGTTTCTGTCTCTGGAGGACCTGACCTGTCCTGTCTTGCCATTGATGTGAATCAGCACTGTGTAGTATGTCAAAGCGATTAAATAAATTACCTTTATCTAGTGCAGCGATTCTCAACCTACAGCCCTCCAGCTGTTGTAAAACTACAACTCCCACCATGCCCTGCTGTAGACTGATGGATGTAGGCTGTCCAGGCATGCTGGGAGTTGTAGTTTTGCAGCAGTTGGCAGTTGGAGGGCCACTGGTTGGACATCGCTGATCTAATGTTTCCTCTTAAAATCAACAGAATTTTATTAAATAACTGAATTAAAGTAAAATATAAAAGTTAATAAAGATAAAAAGTAACCATTGTGGTATTATCAGTCCAAATAACTGGTTTCGGGGAACTGCCTTTTTTAGATGCAGGACTGTCATAACGAGTGGCATGGCAAATGTATATACCCCTGTAAAGGTAACAGACAAGCAGAAAAGGTGTAATAAGCCTTCCATTACAAGGGTAATAAATCCGTCTATGACCACCCTACAGATGATAGCTTGATGAAAGTGCTCCCTAGCTGGGTGATCGCTCTATAGCAAGCTTCTGACTCAAGTCTGGCTCCTATACATGGAACTACGATATGATTTGGCATCCTGTTACATATATATACTGCTGTGGCGAAACCAACCTCGCAACGGTGTTTTGGAGGGGGCTGTTTGCCAGCCTCTTGCCCCAGGATTATGGGCCCTCTCATGAGCCAGGCCTCATTTGTTCACAAAGGACTTGGACTAACTTGAATCCCTGGTCTAATTCATGCCATTGTGGGATGTTAAATGTCTATGTGTATTGAAAAGGGTGGGACATTGTATACGCTGAGTAGGGAGGTCTGTTCCATTGTCTCTCTGTGTGTATTGGCGATGTCCTTTGTCCTGAGAGATAATTGAATTAGGAACCTTTGAATTAGGAACCTGACAGAGGATATTGTGTATTCGCCTGTGTGTGATGATTGCATCAACCCAGTGTGAGGTAATTCTATCACGGGCAGAGGGGAGGATATTGTGTGGGAGTGTCTGAGTGTATTGTACGTGGTTATTGGCTGTTTTTACAAAACCCTGTGGATGTTAACCTTGTTGGAAGATGTGTATAAAATGCTTGTGTGTTAAAATAAAGAGAGGCTGTTTTATCCTTCATCATGTTGAGGCTGGTGTTTGGATAACTGATCAAAACTGGGGGATTGCTATACGCTGAAGATTTGCTATACTCCCCTGGCTATAACTACTAGCTCTTGTAAGAGCTGTTTCTGCTCTCTGGATTTAGGAGAGGTTCGCCCACTGGAGCCTGGAGCCTTGTCGTAGGTCCAGGGTGGGTAGGAGACGGTGAGACCTCAACCAAGCTTCGGCGGTTCGTGGGGTCTGCAGTGCGTACGGTGTCAAGTGGAGTGCTTGGAGTCCTCGGAAAGCACTAGGAGCATCTATCGACGGAGGTCCCCGGTCGGGGTGCCAGGAGATCCGTTACAACTGCATATATAGCTATAGGGAAATCAGCTGCTTTGGAGCCCGAACTCAGAAAGGGGCCAACCAGTAGGACTAACAGATTTTATTGTCAGGGGCTCCTCAACAGTATTATACAGTATACACATGTAGGAAACTGAGAGAGTGGCTGCCGGGCTTCATTTAAGGGAGCGGTCTAGACTAGCCACAAAAGTTGGGGTTGTTGGAGATACAACAACTTACAGCTTAGTCTATTGCTGGATTGACTGCAGTTCATAGTTATAACACTAGATGTCGCTGTTACTAATGCTCACTTGTAGTCTCTCTATGCATTTCTATGATGTGTTGTATTTTCCTGCACGTTGAGGTGAACTCACCGATTTCCTTTTCTTGTCTGTGCCATTGACTATGTAAGGTGACCTTCTGTTATTGCATGGATATCCCAATAAACCCAGTTCATGTTACTCCACAATGTCTGATCTGAATTGACTCCGCTGCACCCAGCAATCATACTCTGCAACAGGGTTTGCACGTGAGGAGCGGGTTGCAAAAAAGTTTCTGGGTGAGAGGGGGGGCGCGTTCAAAAATCTACGGTGGGGCCCAGTCATTTCTAGTTATGCCACTGTGTATATACAGTATATGTCATTGTAATCCAACTGACCTGCCCTGTACAATGGATACTGAAAGTTCCTAACTATTGTTCACATAAAAATGTAACTTCGTTTTATTTTTCAATTGATGCGTATTTGCCATTAGCTCCACCCCCTTGTCGGCAGTCCTGGCGCATTTTCTGCTTGTTTGTTACTTTAAGGCAGGCATCCTCAAACTGCGTCCCTCCAGCTGTTGTAAAACTACAACTCCCACAATGCCCTGCTGTAGGCTGATACCTGTAGGCTGTTCAGGAATGCTGGGAGTTGTAGTTTTGCAACAGCTGGAGGGCCGCAGTTTGAGGATGCCTGCTTTAAGGGGTATATATGTTTGCCATGCCACTCTTTCTGACAGTCCTGCGTCTAAAGAAGAGGCAGAGCCTTAAACCCATTATTTGGATTTACAATGCCACAAACGATTGTTATGGTTACTGTTTAGGTTTATTGACTTTTATTTTAATTATTTAATAAAAGTGACTTGATTTTAACAGAAAGCGCTGCATGCATGTCATCTTTCATCACTTTGACATCATTTTCCACCTCTGGACCATCAGGACGTGGTGGACCAAGCTTCCCCATTTATGCTGATCTCAGCATAAGGCCTCATGCACACGACCGTTCCATTTTTTGCAGTCCACAAATCGCAAAAAACGGAAGCCGCCCATGTGCCTTCCGCATTTTGCGGAATGGAACGGGCAGCCCATTGTAGAAATGTCTATTCTTGTCCACAAAACGGACAAGAATAGGACATGTTCTATTTTTTTGGTGGGGCCACGGAACGGAGAAACGGATGCGGACAGCACACAAACTGCTGTCCGCATCTTTTGCGGCCCCATTGAACTGAATGGGTCCGCATCCGAACCGCAATAACTGTGGCTCAGATGCAGACTAAAACAACGGTCGTGTGCATGACGCCTGAAGCAATTACATTAGTTGTGACTTATCACAACTCCCCAAGGTGAGCATATCTGCAATCACAAATTGCCTTGTGTTTGTTGGGTTTGACCCTATGGTCTCGTGCTCCACACAATTCATTTTCTTCCAGTCTCTAGCATATTTCTCCTGTAGTGGTGCTGTAGGGAAACTGAAGACTTACGGACAGATTTCCCCACAGTCTACAGATGATTGCTGGAGATACCAGCAGAGGGATAGTTTTTGATCAACATATTATCAAGAAACCTTTATTATACAAAGTGGAGAACCTCTTTACCACCCATGAATATATCCCTTCTAGACAATAACGCTGTGCTCACCTGCTGCTTGAAACGCCCACTGTTTTCAAGGAAGTAGGATTTCTAATCAATCGGTCCAAGGAGCTGACAATTTGCTCAAATCGAGGCCTCTGAGAACGATCACGCTGCCAGCAGTCCAACATGAGGAGGTGAAGCATGGTGGGGCAGTCCGGGGGAGGGGGGAGGCGATACTCCTGCTCTATGGCATCTAATACCTGGTGAATAGAAAGCAAAAGTAGATAAATGTGCCGAGGAGGGCAAAGAGTGTCAGCACCTAGTTCATTAACCTTTACTCTCAGGGGCTTTCTTGTTTAATGCATCTCTGTCTGGTCTTGGACTAGAGGGCAGAATATTATAGAGGGGGGGGGGGGGGTGCTGAGCTTGAGTATTTAATCATTTTTCAGGATTTTCCTAATAGATTTGTAAATAATATCAGTATTCATAGACAAAGCCTCGGAGTCCTGCCTCCCTAACCACTCATAGAGAAAGCATGCGAGTCCTGCTTCTCCTGATCACTCAGAGAAAAACCTGGGAGTCCTCCTTCCCCTGCTCACCATCACCAGCTATTGAGTCCTCCTTCACCTGCTTAACATAGAGAGGCCCGTGAGTCCTACTTCCCCTGCCCATTCAGAGAGAGAGAGCCTGTGTACACAGTCATAGAGAAAGCATGCGAATCCTGCTTCTCCTGATCACCCATAGAGAAAAGCCTGGGAGTCCTCCTTCCCCTGCTCACTATCACCAGCTATTGAGTCCTCCTTCACCTGCTTAACATAGAGAGGTCTGTGAGTCCTACTTCTCCTGATCACCCATAGAGAAAAGCCTGGGAGTCCTCCTTCCCCTGCTCACCATCGAGAATTCACCATTCAGAGAGAGAGCCTGTGTAAACAGTCATAGAGAAAACCTCAGAGTCCTGTTTCTCTTGCCAACACACAGATGACAGCTTCCCTTGTATACAAAGAGAGTTGTAAATCATTCTTAGTGGGCAGGAGAAGCAGGACTCACAGGCATTTCCTTTGAGTGGGCAGAGGAAGCGGGGCTCAAAGGCTTTGTCTATGGGTGGGCAGTATCGTAGGCTTTCTTTTTGAGTTCATAGAACATGTAGGACTCATAGGGCTTCTCTATGAGTGGCTGGAGAATGTGAGACTCCCCGGCTTTCTCTATCAGAGGCTGGAAGATTGAGGACTCACAGGATTTCTCTATGAGTGGGTAAAGGATGCAGGACTCAGACTTTCTCTATGGGTTCACAGGAGAAGCAGATATCACGGTCTTTCTTTTTGAGCTGGTGGAAGATGCAAGATTCACAAGCTTTCTCTATGGGTGTCTGGAGGATGCAAAAAACTCACAAGATTTCTCTATGCATCGGTGGCGGACGCAGGACTCACAGTCTTTCTCTATGAGTAGGTGGAGGATGTAGGTCTCAAATGATTGAGCAGAGGAAGTAGGACTCACAGACTTTCTCTAGGAGTAGTAGGTAAAGGAAAGATGGATTTACAGACTTGCTCTATGAGTCCTGGCAGTATACAAGCAACATTACAGGTAAAAATACCAAATCAAACCATAGAAATCTACTCTATGTACAGTACCCTTGAGCTCACCGTCTCCTCTTCTATCTTGTTCTACCATTAGATGGAGCAGTGGATGGGTTTCAAAATCCTGCATTTAGTCTGAACCCCCAGTCATACTCCTTACCTGTTGCTAACCTATTGATAGCAAGAAGTTGAGGACAAAAGTTCACATAACTGCAGTATCAGACTACACACAGGATTTGTTGTTGTCTGTAACCATGGAAACATCTGCATATTGCTGACACAATGTTACAAATAAAATAAAAAACATATTATAGCAACAATTATTATATAATAACAATATATTGCTTGTAAAGAGCACAAGAATTATGGTGTTCACTTCTTGATTGGTCATGTCCCAGTAGGGTCGCTCCCCATAGGAGGTGACTTCCCACATGACAATTCCATAGCTCCACACATCACTGGCACTAGATAACTTGTGTTGCTGATGAGCTTCTGGTGCCATCCATCGTAGAAACTGTCTTCCGACCTGGAGGACAATGGTGGATATTCAATGACACTCAACAAAAAACTCTTTAACCATATTATTGTAATGAATTAGAAGGAGATACCAAATCCCTTTTGTAATGGGTTAAGTAGACCATCCCAGGGATCCTGCTCTCATCTAAGTGAGAGGGAAACTTCCATAGGTTTATGCAATTGTGGCATCTACGAGAGATTATGAGGAAGCACTGGGACCTCCTGTACTTGGATGAAGGGTACATGACATATGGGTAGCCTATGACAAAAAGGATACCCACTTTTCCATTTCCATTTTTCCATTTTTGACTATTTTTAAAGAACACTAACAACCATTTATAAAAATAAATAAAAATGGTGGAGAATCTGGTTTATGCCATCCCTGTGACATGCAGGGTTGGTTGCAGGAGGTGTCAAACTGGGCAATTGCCCCAGGCCCCAATTTCCTAAAAGGCAGTTGACCAGGAAGAAATATGAGACTGTATGGCGGTATTATGTATACTGTATATGGACTATATATGCAGTGTAATGTGGAAATAGTATGCAACTTATGAAAAAAACTGTCTATTTTACCAGGACCCCAATATCTATAAAACTAGTCCTGTCCCGATTAGATGGCATAACAGTACTACCGTCTTACCACGTCTAAAGGCCCGCGTAGTCCTGACACCTTGCACACTAACTGTCCATTCACCAAGATACTGCGAGCTGCAAGATTTTTGTGGATGTAACTTCTGTCTGACAGATATCGCATGCCAGATGCCACGCCACGGAGCATTGAGACCATCTGTAGGGTGGACAGACCACCCTCACACTGCTGAGATACAAGAAGAAGGAGACACTCAAGTCATCGGGCAATTAAAGGAGGAATATACACTGTATCTACTAGCGAAGTAAGAGGAAGCGGCCAGTCAGTGTTAGATATTACTGGGGATGTAATCCACTTGAGTTCCATCAATTGGCCAAGCAGGTCACAATGTGCTCTCCACTAGTGATGAGCGGCAGGGGCAATATTTAAATTTGCGATATTTTGCGAATATTTTGGCAAATATTTGTCATATATTTGCGATAATTTTCTTATTGCGAAAATCGGCAATGTAATATGCACGTATTGCGCCCGCAATACAGGCGTGGGTCACTGTTGCTACATTTGTCAAGCTGCTAGAAGTTTCCTTAGACTGGAGAAAATGATTGGCACGGCGGAACATTACAATAGCTTTATATGCAGATAGAGTGCTCCAATATACAGTGAGGAACAGAAGTATTTGAACACCCTGCAATTTTGCAAGTTCTCCTACTTAGAAATCATGGAGGGGTCTGAAATTCACATTGTAGGTGCATTCCCACTCTGAGAGACAGAATTGAAAAAAAAAAAAATTCAGGAAATCACATTGTATGATTTTTTAAGAATATTTGTCTCGCACTGCTGAACATAAGTATTTAAACACATGAGAAACACCAAGAATTCTGGCTCTCGAAGACCTGTTACTGTGCCTTTAAAAAGTCCACCTCTACTCCACTCATTAATCTAACTTAGTAGCACCTGTCTGAGCTCTTTAAAGACACCTGTCCACCCCACAGTCAGTCAGATGCCAACTACTACCATGGGCAAGACCAAAGAGCTGTCAAAAGACACCAGAGACAAAATTGTGGACCTCCACAAGGCTGGAAAGGGCTACGAGGCAATTGCCAAGCAGCTTGGTGAAAATAGATCAACTGTTGGAGCAACAATGGAAGAGGCTAAAGATGACTGTAAGTCTCCCTCGGACTGGGGCTACATGCAAGATCTCACCTCGTGGGGTATCACTGATGATAAGTAAGGTGAGGAATCAGCCCAGAACTACAAGGGAGGAGCTGGTCAATGACACAAAGAGAGTTGAGACCACAGTTTCAAAGGTCACTGTCAGTAGAACACTACTGTCACGACCCTTGGTCATGGTCGTGACTCCTTGGGTGCCCGCATGCTGTTGCCCGCGGTTTGGGAGTTCGTCAACCGCAGCTGGGGCACTTAGTTGTTTGCCTCAGGTGCGGTTGCCGCGGACAACAAGTGTGCGTGCGGTTGCCCTTGGCAACGGGTTTTGTGTGAATGCCCGTTTGTGTGTTTGTGTGCACTTTGTGTTGTTTGTTGTGCACAAGGTGATGTTTTATGTGCACCTGGACTCCTCCCTTCACCTGCGGTTGTCCGCGGCAACGTCTGGCGATGTTTGCATGCTGTGGAGGTGTCTCGGCCTGTTGGCTGTTCTGGAGGACACGGTTGCCACGCATGCCGTTGCCGTCGGAGACAGGTGAGTGAGTGTGTGTGCTATTCCCCTTTAAGTTGGTGTTTTCCCTTCTGAGGTGTAGGAAGGGTTAACTCCCTTCCCAGTGTGTGTGTTGTCACTGGGTGTGGTTGACTGGTGGGTGTGGCCTTTTGGCCTATATAGCCTGAGCCTCTTGCAGGCTTCAGTAGGTTGCTCTCAGCCATGCTGGCTGGAGCAGCCTCCTGTCTCCTCCATCTGCCTGGTGGGGACCATCCTTCTGGTCATAAACCTTTGTCAGTTTATTCTGTGTTTCATGGTGGTATCTAGGTGTGTGCGGGGTTATCTTGTTAGTGCAGCTTATGGTTTCCTGGTTTCCCTTGTATGTCTGGTGTGTGCTGTGTCCTTTATGTTGCTGTGGACATCAGCACTTGTTCATGGGTTCCAGGTTTGTGTGTCTGTGGCAGGTAAGTGCAGGACTAGTCTCACTTACCTGTCATTTCCATATGTCTGTTGATGTTCCCCCTGTGTTGCTTGGCCGTTGAGACCCCTGCTCCTCCGTGCCTAGGAGGAGTAGGGCGTCTGACTCTGTCCCCTAGTTCAGGGCCGACTTGAGGGCTCGTAGGGACTTTTAGGTTCCGGCGTATGAGCCCTCCTACCACCAAGGTCGGCTCATACTGACAGGAGACAGGGTCAGCGTTAGGGACGCAATAGGAGGTGACCTGCTCCCTAACTCTGTGGTCCCGGCCAAGGGGTAACCCTTACATCTTCCTGGCACCGCACGGCTGGGTGTTTCCCCCACACCCAGCCGTGACAACTACGCCGTCATGGTTTCAAATCATGCATTGCACGGAAGGTTCCCCTGTTCAAGTCATCACATGTCCAGGCCCGTCTGAAGTTTGCCAATGACCATCTGGATGATCCAGAGGAGGCATGGGAGAAAGTCATGTGGTCAGATGAGACCAAAGTAGAGCTGTTTGGTCTAAACTTCACTCGTCGTTTTTGGAGGAAAAAGAAGGATGAGTTGCATCCTAATAACACCATCCCTACTGTGAAGCATGGGGGGGGGGGGGGTAACATGATGCTTTGGGGGTGATTTTCTGCGAAGGGGACAGGACAACTGCACTGTATTAAGGAGAGGATGAATGGGGCCATTTATTGTGAGATTTTGAGCAACAACCTCCTTCCCTCAGTCAGAGCATTGAAGATGGGTCGTGGCTGGGTCTTCCAACATGACAACGACCCGAAGCACACAGCCAGGATAACCAAGGAGTGGCTCCGTAAGAAGCTTATCAAGGTTCTGGAGTGGCCTAGCCAGTCTCCAGACCTAAATCTAATAGAACATTTTTGGAGAGAGCTGAAACTCTGTGTTGCTCAGCGACAGCCCCGAAACCTGACAGATCTAGAGAAGATCGGGGTGGAGGAGAGGGCCGAAATCCCTGCTGCAGTGTGTGCAAACCTGGTCAAGAACTACAGGAAACGTCTGACCTCTGTAATGGCAAACAAAGGCTTCTGTACCAAATATTAACACTGATTTTCTCAGGTGTCCAAATACTTCTGTCCAGCAGAAGAAGACAAATAAATTCTTTACAAATCATACGATGCGATTTCCTGAATTTGTTTTTTTTATTCTGTCTCTCAGAGTGGGAATGCACCTACAATGTGAATGTCAGACCCTCCATGATTTCTAAGTGGGAGAACTTGAAAAATCTCAGGGTGTTCAAATACTTCTGTTTCTCATTGTATTCGGCAATTAATGATGCACATATTTTGGCGCAATACGGGCAACTTCACATTTTAGCAGGTCTGACTACATATTAGTGATTGGTGCCCTAAGTATTGTTGTGAACTTGTGACATCACAGCACTATGTCTGTAGCATGTATGTATGGACAGCAGAACCTATCACACTACCTAACACCCTGCACTGGAATCGGCTACACTATATCACTATCTAACCTACACTGACTATCTGTATTATATATATATATATATATATATATATATATGAGCTAACTAACTAACTATCTAATGTAATTGAACAGTAAAGCACAGAGCACAGCAATGTCTCTGCTCTCTCTCTCAGATCTGCAAAATATTACATACACTGGCTGCTGGGGAGGTTCCTATATAGTAAAGGGGTAGGCAGCTTTCCTATTGGTTGCTAGGGATGTTGCTAAGCTCAGACAAAGACATTGCAGCCTTCTCATTGGCCCACAAACAAGAAGAGAGGATACTGATGAAAAAAAAATCTAGAATATTTGTAAATACGAATATATAGCACTATATTCAAAATCTTTGCAAATTCTCGAAGTGGCGATATTCGCGATTCGAATATTCGCGCCCAACACTACTCTCCACATGGATGCATTGGACTAACAGCCCATGGTTCACATCCTAAAATGAAAATTCAGTAAACTGTAAGGTCCAGTGTCCTGTTCTACTCATCACCTACCCTGAGGTATGCATCCAGGGCTCCATTCTCCATGTATTCTGTGAGGATCATGATGGGGCGGCTGCGAGTCACGGCACCTTCTAGACGCACCACGTTGGGATGGTCAAACTGTCCCATGATGCTCGCCTCGCTGAGGAAGTCCCCCCGCTCTTTGTCACTGCTCCCGGAGCGTAGGGTTCGTATACACACTGCTGTGTCTCGCTTTCCAGGGAGGCATAAACGACCGCGGCAAACATCGCCGAAATCTCCTGCAGGAGGAAATGCACATAAATGTTCTTCTTCTCTTCACTACAGCAGCGCTTTGTCCTTCAGAGAAGCATGCTCTTCTAACCTGTGTCTGCCATTGTGAAAGTTATGGAGAACGGTCATTGGTCACTCAGTCACCCACACGCACGCCAGTAAACACGGACCCTTGGTGCTCTGCCCTATGTCCTCTCCTCTCTTCATTTTGTATCTGAACAGCTTCAAGGGTGGTTACAGCACTCAACAGGAATCTGGCTGTTATGGGTGCTCGTCTGGAAATGTTCCTGACTCCACTTCAGGAGCAACACTTTGAGACTTAGTATAATCAGACATCACTCCAAATGATATGATGAAATACTTTGTGAATTTTATTCAGCCGGACATGATGCACAACAAATTATGGCAACGTTTCGGGCTAAACAGTAGCCCTTCATCAGGCCTAGTTATGCCCACATAAGAGGAACGCCGGCCTATTAGGTATCAACATTTTGTAACATTTTTTCTTCACCTCCTTAAAGGGGTTATCCAATCCCTATTATAACCCCCACAATACCCAGGCACCTGCTCTCGATGATACTCACCTGCTCCCCGGCACTCGTGTCCCTCCCGATCTCTGCATGGCCGCTGGTGTATCACCCCGTTGCGCAGATCAAAACATCTGGTGATGGGTGGAGCAGCCAATAGCAGGTCATGACCTGTGATGAGCCTCTCTAGGGAGCCTGGTCACCATAGAGGCCTGCTATTGGCTGCTCCCCCGGTTGCAGGATGTTTTGATCTGGGTGGCCGTGCAGGGATCCGGAGGGACTCAGGTGCCGGGGACCAGGTAAGTATCATCTATAGAAAGGGCCCGGGCATTCTGGGGGTCATTATAGGGATTGTCTAACCCCTCAAGAAGAAGCCACTTCAAATATGAGGTTGATGCATCTACTTGACAGCCACCTGCAACTTTTTATTGGAACCCAGTCTCCAGAGAGGGATACTTTTTAAAACACTCCGAGGGTCATTTACTAACCAGAAATATGCCTATACTACTGTAGGTGTATTTCTGAACCAAATTGCAGTACAAAAGGTCCTTCACGCCGTAGTCCGCGACTTTTCCCTGCTCACGCCAGGTCTAAAAAAAATGGGCGTGGAAGAGGAAGGGGGCGGCCCGGCTTATTTACCATCTTCTACACTTGGTTTAGGCATAGAAAATGGTCTAAATGTAAGACAGCAAAGAAGCGGTCTTACATTAAGGAGTGGCAGTGGATGCGCCGGCCTCTACATAACTCAGACGGATCCACTGCCAGCGCAGGGGTTATTAAGACTGGCATCTAACACTGGTCTTAATAAATGACCCCCTCCATGTACTGCAGCTATCCCATATTACACATTACCTGCTCCAGTCACCTCTTCTATCTTCACAAAAGACACATCAATCTCTCGAGCGAATTCCCGCACTGCTTCTGTAGGATCCTCATATGTGGATGGATCAATGTAATATTTCACTCCTAAACCTAAGAAAAACAACAGCCATTTATATATCACAATTACCGAAAAACTACCCAAGATTGTTATATAAAAATAAACTGTACCCCAGAGCTGCACTCACTATTCTGCTGGAGGAGTCACTGTGTACATAAATTGCATTAATTATCCTGTATTGATTCTGAGTTACATGCTGTATTATACTCCAGAGCTGCACTCACTATTCTGCTGGTGCAGTCACTGTGTACATACATTACTTATCCTGTAATGATCCTGAGTTACATCCTGTATTATACTCCAGAGCTGCACTCACTATTCTGCTGGTGCAGTCACTGTGTACATACATTACTTATCCTGTACTGATCCTGAGTTACATCCTGTATTATACTCCAGAGCTGCACTCACTATTCTGCTGGTGCAGTCACTGTGTACATACATTACTTTACTTATCCTGTACTGATCCTAAGTTACATCCTGTATTATACTCCAGAGCTGCACTCACTATTCTACTGGTGCAGTCACTGTGTACATACATTACTTATCCTGTACTGATCCTAAGTTACATCCTGTATTATACTCCAGAGCTGCACTCACTATTCTACTGGTGCAGTCACTGTGTACATACATTACTTATCCTGTACTGATCCTGAGTTACATCCTGTATTATACTCCAGAGCTGCACTCACTATTCTGCTGGTGCAGTCACTGTGTACATACATTACTTATCCTATACTGATCCTGGGTTACATCCTGTATTATACTCCAGAGCTGCACTCACTATTCTGCTGGTGCAGTCACTGTGTACATACATTACATTACTTATACTGTACTGATCCTGAGTTACATCCTGTATTATACTCCAGAGCTGCACTCACTATTCTGCTGGTGCAGTCACTGTGTACATACATTACTTATCCTGTACTAATCCTGAGTTACATCCTGTATTATACTCCAGAGCTGCATTCACTATTATGCTGGTGCAGTCACTGTGTACATACATTACATTACTTATCCTGTACTGATCCTGAGTTACATCCTGTATTATACTCCAGAGCTGCACTCACTATTCTACTGGTGCAGTCACTGTGTACATACATTACTTATCCTGTACTGATCCTGAGTTACATCCGGTATTATACTCCAGAGCTGCACTCAGTGTTCTGCTGGTTGTTTTTTTGGAAACAGTCAGGAAGATTGTAGTGCAGGAGATGCAGTTAGTTTTATCTATTTGTACAGATCCTGGGGTTCTAGATTCAAATCCTCAGAGTAGCTCTGTACAGACACTGAACAAGCAGGGAGTCTGGGAAATCAAAGTGTACATTCCAAATGCTTTACATCTTACTTTCATTTGTCAGACATGTCACATATTCACATTATCTGCCATCCTGTGCTAGAATCTAGATGGGGAGCAGTTAAACAGTGAAGAGGACATGGCGCTCGCACGAATGCCGCCGTCTCGTCAAACAGCTGACCGGCCGGGGTGCTGGGTGTCCTGAGGATAGGTCATCTGTATGTAAGCACTGCACAGCCCCTTTTGAGCGATGTGACGTGATCCGTGACGCACATTCTGGCCGCTGATTTCCAGCGCCGTAGATGCCGCACTCACCTCTGGAGCTGATATAATGCTGCAGTCGGTCAGTGTACGGAGTCTCTCGTCTTTTACTACAATTACACAATAGAACAGATTAAAATGAATAAACATAAAGCAAACCGGAAATAGAATTCATATATAATGTATGTATGGAAAAAGTATTCACACCCCTGGAACATTTTTTATGTTTAATCACCTATATTTTAAAGGATCTCGTCATAGGGGCTGTGCCACCTTCTGAAGTTATAAGCCATCCACAGGATAGGGGGTAACCAGATGATCTTGGGGGGTCCAACCATCGGGACCCCACCAAACGTGAGACTGAGGGTCCTGTTACACTGAATGAACGGAGCAGCATTATTCTCTATGAGACTGCCAGAGATAACTGAGGACATCACTTCTCTGGGATGAACGGAGGGGCAACAGATATATGCACAACCCGACAGTCCTCCCATTTCGAGGAGCGGGACCTTCTTCAGATTTTTGGTAGATCAAGTTTATCATTCAGGTCCTTAAACATCTGAATAGGATATACTCGAATCAGACATGTTGGTCAGAGATGGTTTTAGGGGGTGGCAATCTAGACAGCTAGCCCAGACCCCATTTCTATTGGTTAAACCCCAAAGACTGGACCTTCAGGAGCAACTTGACTTATAAAACATGTAAACCTTCACTGCCCTAGACCACCAGGAACTTTACCATACTATGCCAGTGTTTCTCCAAAGCCAACTAACACTCATGCAAACTAATTTCATCAACTACCTCCAAGGTTGTGATCAAGCACAGCATAGAAACACCTAATGAGTATGCACCAGAGATATATACACCCCCCCCCCCCCCCCCAAACCAGGGCAAACCTGCCACAGCTTTAGATCCTAGCTAGACCAACAAGGACAAAAGCACAACATAAACATAATACAAGTCTCCCCCATAGAGACACAGAGTAGAACCCCTGATACATGTCTCACAGAATGAGAACTCTAGACCACCAGGGATGTTACCATTAACTCCTTTACTATTTAGGTGTCATATGACAGTTATTATTTGGACACTAGATGGCAGTATCAGATGAGCATTGTATGGCAGTATTATTTGGCACCATTCAATAAATGTCCCTGAAATAACCTTTTGAAGAGAAGTATCAGGACCAGGAGGATGGAGAGACCAATGAAGGCCAAAGCCCCAAGGCAGGACCCAACTATGAGAGGCAGTTTGTCTTGGGATAATTCTGATTTCTCTCCACCTGAAAAGAAAGATGTAATTATTATATATGAATATTACATTTGATTATTACACTATGTAGAATCTGGTGCATTATATTGCTATATCGTACAAGAATCTTAATAAATGATCCACTATGGACAGGTCTTCTGTATGGTGAAGATGGTCATATGTTTGTGGGATCTGCACCGCATGGAAGAAAAGAGATAACTTCTACCCATCGGCAGTGTGCCCCATGATGACACCAGAAATAGTGCTGATACCAGGAACATGAATAATAAAACCTGAGTAGGACAAAAACATCTCACCAAGGGGCCCTACAGCACCATATGGAATGGGTCCCAGTTACTTTGGTCACTCTGTCCCATTTCTGTTTTTCTGTCCTCTACATTGATTATTACAGGGATATTTATGGCAGACTATGCCATGTTGGGCCCAGCCTTGGACCTATCCATGGTTAAAGTGAATGCCCACCCTTGAGCGCCATTTTGCATCATTCTATGCAAATCATGTCTCCTGCGTAGACATAGAGGAACATGATAAAACTCTGCTACCTGCAGTCACCACCAAGGGGAGCTCAAAGCTTACTGCAGACAGCGTTATTATAGAGTTCTATGCATGACCAGTATGCAGTACGCTCCCCAGCACCCTCTAGTGGCGACTGCAGGTAGCCAGAATTTTAGCATGTTCCTCTACGACTATGCAGGTAATTTGGAGCTCAGAAAAAATAAGACATAAAAGATATTCCAGACCTAAAAACGACATGATGATAAAAGGTAGAGGTCATTCTCCACTTTCTGGTTGCGCGGGACCCTCTTTCCAGACGCTGAAGCTGCTATGAGGCTGTCACAACAAGTTTCTTCGAGTGCAGCTTCATATACATAATATATCACATCCTCAGCCTGGTGCTCGCGTCTATCACGCAGAATTCATCCAGATGTGATGCGCATTAGGTTTGCATTATCGGAGCTGACATGTGTACTGCTCCCAGCCGGTGACGCTCCGCGCAGTAAGAGGGATCGGCTCTGGCTAATTGCTTTGCTTGTCTTTGTGTATCAGTGTGTTTTCCCGTGTTGCTGAGGCTCGTAATGAATTATTCAGCAGAGTATGGATTGCCGGAGCGATGCCGCGCTGCTCACCTCCCAGCAGGGTCTGGAAGTACATGTTGCCGCTGTAGGCTCCGTAGCCCCGCTCTGTTCTGGCTCTCACCTGGAAGGAATAAATTGCCCCCGGGTTGAGTCCACCGACTGTTGCCGTGTTCGTTTCACTGATTAGAGAGAGAGACTCGCCCTCATCAGCCTGAGGGTCAGAAGATAAATGGATCAGGGGATGTGATCATGAAGGCGACATGAGAGCCAATATAAAAGCAAGAAATACTTACTATTAGGCAGGCGGCAGGTCCTCACATCAGGCACCTGCATCTCCCAGGAGTGCTCTGCAATCAGCTGACCCGCTCCAGTTCTGATGCTTTCTAGTCCCCAGATGGTCTATACTTCCTATACTTTCCGGTGCCTCTCGAAACGCAAGGAATGGCAATAACTTAGCTTAGGGTACTTTCATACTTGCGGCAGAGGATTCCGGCAGGCAGTTCCTGAACTGCCTACCGGATCCGGCAATCCGGACGTAAACGGATGCATTTGCGAGACGGATCATTGCAATACCGGATTCGTCTCTCCGGTGTCATCCCAAAAAACGGATCCGGTATAAATTTTTTAAAGGTCTGCGCATGCCGTTTTGCCGGAACACTTAATGCCGGATCGGCACTAATACACTTCAATGTAAATTAATGCCGGATCCGGTGTTCTGTCACGTGGGGTAAGAGAATCTGACGATTTAGGCCTCTTTCACAAGACCGTATGGCTATTTCAGTGTTTTGAGGATCCGTTGTTCCGTTTTTTTGTTTCCGTTTCCGTATGCCATGTACAGTATACAGTAATTACATAGAAAAAATTGGGCTGGGAATAACATTCTCAATAGATGGTTCAGAAAAAACGAAACAGATACGGAAGACATACGGATGCATTTCCGTATGTGTTCCGTTTTTTTTGCGGACCCATTGACTTGAATGGAGCCACGGAACATAATTTGCGGGCAATAATAGGACATGTTCTATCCTTCAACGGAACGGAAAAACGGAAATACGGAAACGGAATGCATACGGAGTACATTTAGTTTTTTTTTGTGGAACCATTGAAATGAATGGTTCCATATACGGAACGAAAAAAATGGCCCGCTAAACGGAAAAAAAAAAAAAAACGGTAGTGTGAAAGAGGCCTTAAGGTTTTCTGACAGAACACCGGCATTTCGGCAAGAGATCAGTATTTTTGGCCGGAGAGAAAACCGCGGCATGCTGCGGTATTTTCTCTGTCCAAAAAAACGTAAGAGGGACTGAACTGATGCATCCTGAACGGAATGCTCTCCATTCAGAATGCATTAGGATAAAACTAATTCGTTTTTTTTTCCGGTATTGAGCCCCGAGGACGGAACTCAATACCAGAAAACTTTAACGCAAGTGTGAAAGTACCCTTAGGTGGGTCACCACTATGGTCAGTAGGTTTCCCTGTGTGTCCAGAGGCACCAGGATGTATAGACCAGTACGCATCAAAACAGGAGTGGCAGGCTCTGAGGTCACTATTTATTTGTTTTAGTTTTTTTTTTTACCCATTCCGCTCCTTTTTTTAAAGATAGTTTTTTTTACCGATTTCATGCCACTTCCCTTCCTCCACAGCTTGGGTCCCTGTAGTAGTCTCTACTTCCTGGTCTTGTCTTGACACACAGGAAACGTCAGGTTGACCCACCGCATCCAATGACTGGCTGAACGGCATTTCTCATGTGTCAACCTGGAAGTAGAGACCAGGGCGCTGCCCTTTTAGCACATACAAAACCCGTCCTAACTCAAAGCTGGACGGGTTCGTTCAAAGCAGCTCTGAAGCTCCGGCTGTCATGAATTACGATCCTACCCAAGGCTGATAACATCTTCAGCAATGTGTGTGTGGGAACCAGCAAAGTGAAAGTGCAGACAGGACAGGGAAGACTGGTGTGAGGCTGTGGGAGAGTAACAGAGTGCACCGGCTGCTGCTCATGAGCCACACTGCCCACCAGGCCGCACTCCCTGCGCTTTCACTTCATTCATTCCTGTACACACAGAGCTGAAGATGTTATCAGCTGTGGGTAGGATCATAATTCATGACAGCCAGAGCTGTGAGGAGAGCGGAGGCAGCGCTTGAGCTTCCTGCTTAGAACGAACCCGTCCAGCTTTCAGTTAGGACAGGTTTTGTGTGTGCTGATAGGGCAGTGGCCATTTTAGCTTTGAGTTAAAATTAAATAAAAATGTATTGGCTCCATGTAGCCAAACTTTGTCTTGTCGGAAGTTGCGCAAGACTTTAGTGAATGACTGGTATTCCTATCTGCGTCTTTAAAAACATTTTAAATAGGAATCCGAAGTCGGCTTTGGTACTGGCTGGTACCACCCACAGTACCAAAACCCACTTCGGATTCCTATTTGAAATTGTTTTTAAATACGCAGATAGGAATACCGTAGTAATTCACCAAAGTCTCGTGCAACTTCAGGCGAGACGAAGTTTGGCGACACGGAGCGGATAAATTTTAAGGCTACATGCACACACGACCGCGTGCCCCCCGTGGCCGTATACAGCGGGTGCGCAATACACGGGCTCCGGCTGTGTGCATTCCGCATCACGGACCCATTCACTTGAATTAGTCCGCAATCACGGAGGCACGGATCGGAACCCCACGGAAGCACTACAGAATGCTTCCGTGGCGTTTCTGGCCGTGCCTCCGCATCGCAAAAAAGTAGCGCATGCACTACTTTTTTGCGGTGAGGACTGTTGGATGCGGATGGCAGACCCCATTCAAATGAATGGGTCCGCGGTCCGCAAGCGGCTGCCCCGCGGTCTGTGCCTTTGCATTGCGGACCACAATTTGCGGTCCGCAGCACGGGCACGGAGCCCTTACGTTCGTGTGCATGTAGCCTAATGCTGTACGGAAACAACATTAACAACAACGTTTTTGACCGAATCAATTTCAGATCTATGGTCCGAAGCTCAACTTGCTCAAGCCTACTTATGAAGGTTTTCAAAAACGGAATTCTGCTGAATAATTTAGAAAAACGGATTTTGTGTCCATTATCAGTCCTCCCACTTGTATCAGCCTTTTTTAAGTGACAGGCACTCACATACACATCCACCTTATGGTCTTGAATATTCGAGGGGGGTCCTAATACCTTGACAAGTTAGGTAATGATTGTTTCTGCCATCACTAGAGAGAGCAAATTTTTTAACAGAGATCAATGGGACCTGTCTAATTCACTATGCAATGAGCTCCCCCTAGTGGTGGCTGCAGGTAGACAGAATGTTAGCATTTAAATCTAGGACTACCTGAAATGATTTGGATCTATGTATCAGTAAACCAGAATTGTGCTTAAATAAAATTAAGTCATACACAAAGTCCTCTTCTCTAAACCACCTCCATTAGTCCCTGCACCATCCCAAACCACCAAGAGTTATCAATGGACAATCTATAGGCCGAATGCACGCGGCCGTGTTCCGCGGCCGAGAGCGGTCCGTGGTATGCCGGGATGGATTCCTGTTCAGAGCAGGAGCGCATGGAGTCATTGGTTGCTATGACGCCATGCGCTTCATGCCGCTGCTGTACAGTAATACACTATAATAACTGTACAGCAGCGGCGGCATGAAGCGCACGGCGTCATAGCAACCAATGACGCCGTGCGCTCCTGCTCTGAACAGGAATCCAGCCCGGCATACCACGGACCGCTCTCGGCCGCGGAACACGGCCGCGTGCATTCGGCCTAATGCATAAATGGGGCCTTTGCTGTCTCCAACCCTTGGCAATTCCTCCTAAAGTTTTGCATTTCCCTTCGATAGGTCGGTCGATCAATGCTAGGATGCTGTTAGACCTTGCAGTTAGAGTTGAGCGTACACCTGGATGTTCGGGTTCGAGAAGTTCGGCCGAACATCCCGGAAATGTTCGGGTTCGGGATCCGAACCCGATCCGAACTTCGTCCCGAACCCGAACCCCATTGAAGTCAATGGGGACCCGAACTTTTCGGCACTAAAAAGGCTGTAAAACAGCCCAGGAAAGAGCTAGAGGGCTGCAAAAGGCAGCAACATGTAGGTAAATCCCCTGCAAACAAATGTGGATAGGGAAATGAATTAAAATAAAAATTAAATAAATAAAAATTAACCAAAATCAATTGGAGAGAGGTCCCATAGCAGAGAATCTGGCTTCACGTCACCCACCACTGGAACAGTCCATTCTCAGATATTTAGGCCCCGGCACCCAGGCAGAGGAGAGAGGTCCCGTAACAGAGAATCTGTCTTCATGTCAGCAGAGAATTAGTCTGCATGTCATAGCAGAGAATGAGGCTTCACGTCACCCACCACTGCAACAGTCCATTGGCATATATTTAGGCCCAGCACCCAGGCAGAGGAGGGAGGTCCCGTAACAGAGAATCTGTCTTCATGTCAGCAGAGAATTAGTCTGCATGTCATAGCAGAGAATGAGGCTTCACGTCAGCCACCACTGCAACAGTCCATTGGCATATATTTAGGCCCAGCACACACACAGGCAGAGGAGAGAGGTCCCGTAACAGAGAATCTGTCTTCATGTCAGCAGAGAATTAGTCTGCATGTCATAGCAGAGAATCTGGCTTCCCGTCACCCACCACTGCAACAGTCCATTGGCATATATTTAGGCCCAGCACCCAGGCAGAGGAGGGAGGTCCCGTAACAGAGAATCTGTCTTCATGTCAGCAGAGAATTAGTCTGCATGTCATAGCAGAGAATGAGGCTTCACGTCACCCACCACTGCAACAGTCCATTGGCATATATTTAGGCCCAGCACCCAGGCAGAGGAGGGAGGTCCCGTAACAGAGAATCTGTCTTCATGTCAGCAGAGAATTAGTCTGCATGTCATAGCAGAGAATGAGGCTTCACGTCAGCCACCACTGCAACAGTCCATTGGCATATATTTAGGCCCAGCACACACACAGGCAGAGGAGAGAGGTCCCGTAACAGAGAATCTGTCTTCATGTCAGCAGAGAATTAGTCTGCATGTCATAGCAGAGAATCAGGCTTCACGTCAGCCACCACTGCAACAGTCCATTGGCATATATTTAGGCCCAGCACCCAGGCAGAGGAGGGAGGTCCCGTAACAGAGAATCTGTCTTCATGTCAGCAGAGAATTAGTCTGCATGTCATAGCAGAGAATGAGGCTTCACGTCACCCACCACTGCAACAGTCCATTGGCATATATTTAGGCCCAGCACACACACAGGCAGAGGAGAGAGGTCCCGTAACAGAGAATCTGTCTTCATGTCAGCAGAGAATTAGTCTGCATGTCATAGCAGAGAATCAGGCTTCACGTCACCCACCACTGCAACAGTCCATTGGCATATATTTAGGCCCAGCACCCAGGCAGAGGAGGGAGGTCCCGTAACAGAGAATCTGTCTTCATGTCAGCAGAGAATTAGTCTGCATGTCATAGCAGAGAATGAGGCTTCACGTCAGCCACCACTGCAACAGTCCATTGGCATATATTTAGGCCCAGCACACAGGCAGAGGAGGGAGGTCCCGTAACAGAGAATCTGTCTTCATGTCAGCAGAGAATTAGTCTGCATGTCATAGCAGAGAATGAGGCTTCACGTCAGCCACCACTGCAACAGTCCATTGGCATATATTTAGGCCCAGCACACACACAGGCAGAGGAGAGAGGTCCCGTAACAGAGGATCTGGCTTCATGTCAGCAGAGAATCAGTCTGCATGTCATAGCAGAGAATCAGGCTTCACGTCAGCCACCACTGCAACAGTCCATTGTCATAAATTTAGGCCCAGCACCCAGGCAGAGGAGAGAGGTCCCGTAACAGAGAATCTGGCTTCATGTCAGCAGAGAATCAGTCTTCATATCATAGCAGAGAATCAGGCTTCACGTCACCCACCACTGTAAGAGTCAATTTTCATAAATTTAGGCCCAGAACCCAGGCAGAGGAGAAAGGTCCCGTAACAGACAATCTGGCTTCATGTCAGCAGAGAATCAGTCTTCATATCATAGCAGAGAATCAGGCTTCACGTCACCCACCACTGCAACAGTCCATTGGCATATATTTAGGCCTAGCACACAGGCAGAGCAGAGAGGTCCCGTAACAGACAATCTGGCTTCATGACAGCAGAGAATCAGTCTGCATGTCATAGCAGAGAATCAGGCTTCACGTCAGCCACCACTGCAACAGTCCATTGGCATATATTTAGGCCTAGCACACAGGCAGAGGAGAGAGGTCCCGTAACAGACAATCTGGCTTCATGTCAGCAGAGAATCAGTCTGCATGTCATAGCAGAGAATGAGGCTTCACGTCAGCCACCACTGCAACAGTCCATTGTCATAAATTTAGGCCCAGCACCCAGGCAGAGGAGAGAGGTCCCGTAACAGACAATCTGGCTTCATGTCAGCAGAGAATTAGTCTGCATGTCATAGCAGAGAATCAGGCTTCATGTCAGCCACCACTGCAACAGTCCATTGGCATATATTTAGGCCTAGCACACAGGCAGAGGAGAGGTTCATTCAACTTTGGGTAGCATCGCAATATAATGGTAAAATGAAAATAAAAATAGGATTGAATGAGGAAGTGCCCTGGAGTCCAATAATATATGGTTATGGGGAGGTAGTTAATGTCTAATCTGGACAAGGGACGGACAGGTCCTGTGGGATCCATGCCTGGTTCATTTTTATGAACGTCAGCTTGTCCACATTGGCTGTAGACAGGCGGCTGCGTTTGTCTGTAATGACGCCCCCTGCCGTGCTGAATACACGTTCAGACAAAACGCTGGCTGCCGGGCAGGCCAGCACCTCCAAGGCATAAAAGGCTAGCTCTGGCCACGTGGACAATTTAGAGACCCAGAAGTTGAATGGGGCCGAACCATCAGTCAGTACGTGGAGGGGTGTGCACACGTACTGTTCCACCATGTTAGTGAAATGTTGCCTCCTGCTAACACGTTGCGTATCAGGTGGTGGTGCAGTTAGCTGTGGCGTGTTGACAAAAGTTTTCCACATCTCTGCCATGCTAACCCTGCCCTCAGAGGAGCTGGCCGTGACACAGCTGCCTTGGCGACCTCTTGCTCCTCCTCTGCCTTGGCCTTGGGCTTCCACTTGTTCCCCTGTGACATTTGGGAATGCTCTCAGTAGCGCGTCTACCAACGTGCGCTTGTACTCGCGCATCTTCCTATCACGCTCCAGTGCAGGAAGTAAGGTGGGCACATTGTCTTTGTAGCGTGGATCCAGCAGGGTGGCAACCCAGTAGTCCGCACAGGTTAAAATGTGGGCAACTCTGCTGTCGTTGCGCAGGCACTGCAGCATGTAGTCGCTCATGTGTGCCAGGCTGCCCAGGGATAAGGACAAGCTGTCCTCTGTGGGAGGCGTATCGTCATCGTCCTGCCTTTCCCCCCAGCCACGCACCAGTGATGGACCCGAGCTGCGTTGGGTGCCACCCCGCTGTGACCATGCTTCATCCTCATCCTCCTCCACCTCCTCCTCATCCTCGTCCTCCTCGTCCTCCAGTAGTGGGCCCTGGCTGGCCACATTTGTACCTGGCCTCTGCTGTTGCCAAAAACCTCCCTCTGAGTCACTTCGAAGAGACTGGCCTGAAAGTGCTAAAAATGACCCCTCTTCCTCCTCCTCCTCCTCCTCCTCCTGGGCCACCTCCTGTTCCATCATCGCCCTAAGTGTTTTCTCAAGGAGACATAGAAGTGGTATTGTAACGCTGATAACGGTGTCATCGCCACTGGCCATGTTGGTGGAGTACTCGAAACAGCGCAACAGGGCACACAGGTCTCGCATGGAGGCCCAGTCATTGGTGGTGAAGTGGTGCTGTTCTGTAGTGCGACTGACCCGTGCGTGCTGCAGCTGAAACTCCACTATGGCCTGCTGCTGCTCGCACAGTCTGTCCAGCATGTGCAAGGTGGAGTTCCACCTGGTGGGCACGTCGCATATGAGGCGGTGAGCGGGAAGGCCGAAGTTACGCTGTAGCGCAGACAGGCGAGCAGCGGCAGGATGTGAACGCCGGAAGCGCGAACAGACGGCCCGCACTTTATGCAGCAGCTCTGACATGTCGGGGTAGTTGTGAATGAACTTCTGCACCACCAAATTCAGCACATGCGCCAAGCAAGGGATGTGCGTCAAATTGGCTAGTCCCAGAGCTGCAACGAGATTTCGCCCATTATCACACACCACCAGGCCGGGCTTGAGGCTCACCGGCAGCAACCACTCGTCGGTCTGTTGTTCAATACCCCGCCACAACTCCTGTGCGGTGTGGGGCCTGTCCCCCAAACATATGAGTTTCAGAATGGCCTGCTGACGTTTACCCCGGGCTGTGCTGAAGTTGGTGGTGAAGGTGTGTGGCTGACTGGATGAGCAGGTGGAAGAAGAGGAGGAGGAAGCCGAGAAGGAGGAGGTGGCAACAGGAGGCAAAGAATGTTGCCCTGCGATCCTTGGCGGCGGCAGGACGTGCGCCAAACAGCTCTCCGCCTGGGGCCCAGCTGCCACTACATTTACCCAGTGTGCAGTTAGGGAGATATAGCGTCCCTGGCCGTGCTTACTGGTCCACGTATCTGTGGTTAGGTGGACCTTGCTACAGATGGCGTTGCGCAGTGCACACTTGATTTTATCGGATACTTGGTTGTGCAGGGAAGGCACGGCTCTCTTGGAGAAGTAGTGCCGGCTGGGAACAACATACTGTGGGACAGCAAGCGACATGAGCTGTTTGAAGCTGTCTGTGTCCACCAGCCTAAATGACAGCATTTCATAGGCCAGTAGTTTAGAAATGCTGGCATTCAGGGCCAGGGATCGAGGGTGGCTAGGTGGGAATTTACGCTTTCTATCAAATGTTTGTGAGATGGAGAGCTGAACGCTGGCGTGTGACATGGTTGAGACGCTTGGTGACGGAGGTGGTGGTGGTGGTGTTGGTGGTACATCCCCTGTTTGCTGGGCGGCAGGTGCCAACGTTCCTCCAGAGGCGGAGGAAGAGGCCGAGGCGGCAGCAGCAGAATAGGCCGAGGCGGCAGCAGCAGAAGAGGTAGCAGGGGGAGCCTGAGTGACTTCCTTGGTTTTAAGGTGTTTACTCCACTGCAGTTCATGCTTTGCATGCAGGTGCCTGGTCATGCAGGTTGTGCTCAGGTTCAGAACGTTAATGCCTCGCTTCAGGCTCTGATGGCACAGCGTGCAAACCACTCGGGTCTTGTCGTCAGCACATTGTTTGAAGAAGTGCCATGCCAGGGAACTCCTTGAAGCTGCCTTTGGGGTGCTCGGTCCCAGATGGCGGCGGTCAGTAGCAGGCGGAGTCTCTTGGCGGCGGGTGTTCTGCTTTTGCCCACTGCTCCCTCTTTTGCTACGCTGTTGGCTCGGTCTCACCACTGCCTCTTCCTCCGAACTGTGAAAGTCAGTGGCACGACCTTCATTCCATGTGGGGTCTAGGACCTCATCGTCCCCTGCATCGTCTTCCACCCAGTCTTGATCCCTGACCTCCTGTTCAGTCTGCACACTGCAGAAAGACGCAGCAGTTGGCACCTGTGTTTCGTCATCATCAGAGACATGCTGAGGTGGTATTCCCATGTCCTCATCATCAGGAAACATAAGTGGTTGTGCGTCAGTGCATTCTATGTCTTTCACCGCTGGGGAAGGGCTAGGTGGATGCCCTTGGGAAACCCTGCCAGCGGAGTCTTCAAACAGCATAAGAGACTGCTGCATAACTTGAGGCTGAGACAGTTTCCCTGGTATGCATGGGGGTGATGTGACAGACTGATGGGGTTGGTTTTCAGGCGCCATCTGTGCGCTTTCTGCAGAAGACTGGGTGGGAGATAATGTGAACGTGCTGGATCCACTGTCGGCCACCCAATTGACTAATGCCTGTACCTGCTCAGGCCTTACCATCCTTAGAACGGCATTGGGCCCCACCATATATCGCTGTAAATTCTGGCGGCTACTGGGACCTGAGGTAGTTGGTACACTAGGACGTGTGGATGTGGCAGAACGGCCACGTCCTCTCCCAGCACCAGAGGGTCCACTAACACCACCACGACCATGTCCACGTCCGCGTCCCTTACTAGATGTTTTTCTCATTGTTATGGTTCACCACAACAACAAATATATTATTTGGCCCAATGTATTGTATTCAAATTCAGCGGGATATAAATTTGAGGCCTAGTATTTAGGCGCTGGGTGACCGGTATGGATTTAGTGACAGAATTAGACTTGGAAATGCACAGAAGCGTGTGTGTGAAGTTATTCTGAATGACCCTATGTGCACCTTCAATATGATCTACCCTTTTAGGGATAGATTTCAAATAGCTCTGATATAGCAGAAACGACTAAATTATGAAATTGCTAAATTGGGAATTGTACTTCAACCCAGAACAAAAAATGTGCTTGAACGGACACTAAATAACTCGCCCAGCTACAGCACTAAGGACAGATTTAGCGGGATATAAATTTGAGGCCTAGTATTTAGGCGCTGGGTGACAGGTATGGGTTTAGTGCCAGAATTAGACTTGGAAATACACAGTAGCGGGTGTGTGTGAAGTTATTCTGAATGACCCAATGTGCACCTTGAATATTATATACCCTTTTAGGGATAGATTTCAAATAGCTCTGATATAGCAGAAACCACTAAATTATGAAATTGCTAAATTGGGAATTGTATTTCAACCCAGAACAAGAAATGTGCTTGAACGGACACTAAATAACTCGCCCAGCTACAGCACTAAGGACAGATTTAGCGGGATATAAATTTGAGGCCTAGTATTTAGGCGCTGGGTGACAGGTATGGGTTTAGTGCCAGAATTAGACTTGGAAATACACAGTAGCGGGTGTGTGTGAAGTTATTCTGAATGACCCAATGTGCACCTTGAATATTATATACCCTTTTAGGGATAGATTTCAAATAGCTCTGATATAGCAGAAACCACTAAATTATGAAATTGCTAAATTGGGAATTGTATTTCAACCCAGAACAAGAAATGTGCTTGAACGGACACTAAATAACTCGCCCAGCTACAGCACTAAGGACAGATTTAGCGGGATATAAATTTGAGGCCTAGTATTTAGGCGCTGGGTGACAGGTATGGGTTTAGTGCCAGAATTAGACTTGGAAATACACAGTAGCGGGTGTGTGTGAAGTTATTCTGAATGACCCAATGTGCACCTTGAATATTATATACCCTTTTAGGGATAGATTTCAAATAGCTCTGATATAGCAGAAACCACTAATTTATGAAATTGCTAAATTGGGAATTGTATTTCAACCCAGAACAAGAAATGTGCTTGAACGGACACTAAATAACTCGCCCAGCTACAGCACTAAGGACAGATTTAGCCGGATATAAATTTGAGGCCTAGTATTTAGGCGCTGGGTGACAGGTATGGGTTTAGTGCCAGAATTAGACTTGGAAATACACAGTAGCGGGTGTGTGTGAAGTTATTCTGAATGACCCAATGTGCACCTTGAATATTATATACCCTTTTAGGGATAGATTTCAAATAGCTCTGATATAGCAGAAACCACTAAATTATGAAATTGCTAAATTGGGAATTGTATTTCAACCCAGAACAAGAAATGTGCTTGAACGGACACTAAATAACTCGCCCAGCTACAGCACTAAGGACAGATTTAGCGGGATATAAATTTGAGGCCTAGTATTTAGGCGCTGGGTGACAGGTATGGGTTTAGTGCCAGAATTAGACTTGGAAATACACAGTAGCGGGTGTGTGTGAAGTTATTCTGAATGACCCAATGTGCACCTTGAATATTATATACCCTTTTAGGGATAGATTTCAAATAGCTCTGATATAGCAGAAACCACTAAATTATGAAATTGCTAAATTGGGAATTGTATTTCAACCCAGAACAAGAAATGTGCTTGAACGGACACTAAATAACTCGCCCAGCTACAGCACTAAGGACAGATTTAGCGGGATATAAATTTGAGGCCTAGTATTTAGGCGCTGGGTGACAGGTATGGGTTTAGTGCCAGAATTAGACTTGGAAATACACAGTAGCGGGTGTGTGTGAAGTTATTCTGAATGACCCAATGTGCACCTTGAATATTATATACCCTTTTAGGGATAGATTTCAAATAGCTCTGATATAGCAGAAACCACTAAATTATGAAATTGCTAAATTGGGAATTGTATTTCAACCCAGAACAAGAAATGTGCTTGAACGGACACTAAATAACTCGCCCAGCTACAGCACTAGGGACAGATTTAGCGGGATATAAATTTGAGGCCTAGTATTTAGGCGCTGGGTGACCGGTATGGATTTAGTGACAGAATTAGACTGGGATATGGCCAAAAAATAAACAGACTATTGCTGGTTAAATGCACTTGGTGTGACAGCTTCACCCTGATGTAGGCTTTAGCCAAAAAACAACCACACCATTGAGGGTTAAATGCACTTGGTGACAGGCGCAGCTTGCCCCTGATTTAGTATATGGCCAAAAAATGAACAGACTATTGCTGGTTAAATGCACTTGGTGTGACAGCTTCACCCTGATGTAGGCTTTAGCCAAAAAACAACCACACCATTGAGGGTTAAATGCACTTGGTGACAGGCGCAGCTTGCCCCTGATTTTGTATATGGCCAAAAAATGAACAGACTATTGCTGGTTAAATGCACTTGGTGTGACAGCTTCACCCTGATGTAGGCTTTAGCCAAAAAACAACCACACCATTGAGGGTTAAATGCACTTGGTCGCAGCTTGTGCTGGCGCACCACAAGACACAAAATGGCCGCCGATCACCCCAGAAAAATGTGACTGACAAACGGTCTGTGCAGCCTAAAAACAGTGAGCAATTGAGGATCAGCAGCTCAATGATCCACAGCTGCAGATCGATCAGTTAATCAAGTCCTTTGGAGGAGTTAATCTGCCTAATCTCGCCCTACTGTCGCAGCCGCAACCTCTCCCTACGCTAATCAGAGCAGAGTGACGGGCGGCGCTATGTGACTCCAGCTTAAATAGAGGCTGGGTCACATGGTGCTCTGGCCAATCACAGCCATGCCAATAGTAGGCATGGCTGTGATGGCCTCTTGGGGCAAGTAGTATGACGCTTGTTGATTGGCTGCTTTGCAGCCTTTCAAAAAGCGCCAAGAAAGCGTCACAAAAGCGCGAAGAAAGCGACGAACACCGAACCCGAACCCGGACTTTTACGAAAATGTCCGGGTTCGGGTCCGTGTCACGGACACCCCAAAATTCGGTACGAACCCGAACTATACAGTTCGAGTTCGCTCATCCCTACTTGCAGTATCTTTTTACTGCCAGTAGGTGTCACTGTTACCCATGTTAAAAGCAAACGTCATGGGAAAGGGGATATTTGGGCGGGTAAAATTCTGACGTTTTCAGTCAATAATTGGATGTCATTCAAAATACAAAACTTTGAGTCCAATAGTATCATCTTCATGCTTCTGTTACTTTACATCAGGGATGGCCAACCTGAGGCTCTCCAGCTGTTGCAAAACTACAACTCCCAGCATGCCCAGGATGCCTACAGCTATTAGCCTACAGCAGGGCATGGGGGGAGTTGTAGTTTTACAACATCTGGAGAGCTGCAGGTTGGCCATGCCTGCTTTACATAGTTTATAACTTCTTACTGCCCTGTTATAAAATGGTACTTGCAATTCCACCTCTGTCCACATGGTGTGCTGTCTAAGTACTCTATGCCTATATACGGGACATTTGGCAAACAAACCTTTATTTGTCTATAAGGCCTCATGCACACGACCGTTGTTTCATTCCGTGTCCGTTGTTCCTTTTTGTCGTGATTTTCTGCGGACCCATTGACTTTCAACGGGTCAGTTGAAAACTCGGCTGATGCACTGTTTGTCATCCGCGTCCGTGATCCGTGGTTCCAGTCCGTCAAAAAAAATATAACCTGTCCTATTTTTTTCACGGAAAACGGTTCGTGGACCCATTCAAGTCAATGGGTCAGTGAAAAAAAGCGGAGGCACACAAGATTGTCATCCGCGTCCGTTTTTTTCCTATCATTTGCATGGCAAACTTGACTTAAGATTTTTTTTTACTTTCCTTCATGTCTGGAGATCCTCCAAAAATAAAGGAAGACACACGAAACAAAAACGGAAACGGATCACGGAACAACGGAACCCCATTTTGCAGAACGGAACACAACAACGGAGGCCTAAGGCCTCTTTCACACGGGCGTCATGTTTTTTGCCCGGAGCCGGGTGCGTTGCGGTAAAATGCGCAATTTTCCCGCGCGAGTGCAAAACATTGTCATGCGTTTTGCACTCGCGTGAGAAAAATCGCGCATGTTTGGTACCCAAACCCGAACTTCTTCACAGAAGTTCGGGCATGGGATTGATGTTCTGAAGATTGTATTATTTTCCCTTATAACATGGTTATAAAGGAAAATAATAGCATTCTGAATACAGAATACATAGTATAATAGTGCTGGAAGGGTTAAAAAAATAAAAAAGTTAACTCACCTTATCCTCTTGTTCGCGTAGTTCGTTCCCGGTCTGTAGTTTGCTAGCTGTGGGCTTGGGCTAAAGGACCTTTGATGACGTCAGATCACATGCTCCAATCACATGGTCCATCACCATGGTGATGGAGCATGTGATCTGACGTCATCAAAGGTCCTTTAGCCCAAGCCCACAGCTAGCAAACTACAGACCGGGAACGAACTACGCGACCAAGAGGATAAGGTGAGTTAACTTTTTTATTTTTTTAACCCTTCCAGCACTATGATACTATGCATTCTGTAGTCAGAATGCTATTATTTTCCCTTATAACCATGTTATAAGGGAAAATAATACAGTGAATAGACTGTCACCTAGAACCCATGCGTGAAAATCGCATCGCATCCGCACTTGCTTGCGGATGCTTGCGATTTTCACGCATTCCCATTCACTTCTATGGGGCCTGCGTTGCGTGGATTATCGCACCGCAACGCACAAAGAGGAGCATGCTGCGATTTTCACGCAACGCATAAGTGATGCGTGAAAATCACCGCTCATGTGAACAGACCCATAGAAATGAATGGGTCAGGATTCAGTGCGGGTGCAATGCGTTCAACTCACGCATCGCACCCGCGCAGAATACTCGCTCGTGTGAAAGGGGCCTAAGAGTGAGAATATTCTAGAATTGCACCGTTTAGTGATAAGACTGGTAGATGTCAGTTTTGTGGACAAGAATAGGCATTTCTACAATCGGCCGCCCGTTCCGCTCCGCAAATTGCGGAAAGGCACATGGTCGGCTTTCGTTTTTTGCGGATCCGCGGTTTGCGGACCACATAAAACGACAGATTGCGGACCTGCAAAAAAAGACGGATGACATCCATATGCCATCCTTTTTTTTTACGGATCCATTGTAACAATGTCTAAAACGGACAAGAATAGGACATGTTCTATTTTTTTCCAGGGCTACGGAATGGACAAACTGATGCGGAGAGCACACAGTATGCTGTCCGCATTTTTTGCAGACCAATTAAAATGAATGAGTCCGCATTGTATCCGCAAAAAAAAAAAAAAACGGACACGGAAACAGACAACGTCCGTGTGCATGTAGCCTTGCACACTGCACATGCACTGCTCTGCCCTTAGGCTTCTGCCCAGTTGGCTTGTACAGCACGTGACCCCCAGATGTCTCCTGGAGCAGATGTTGCCGGTGGTCGCGGTCACACACGATGCGGCAGGTACCTTTTCACGGTAACGCAGCTGATAATCCAGAATCTTCCCGTTGGGCTGTTCTGGCTCCGGCCAGGTTAAGGTGATGCTCTGCATGGACCGGCTCACCTGGTGAATGATGGGAACGGCAGATGGGACTGGAATGGAGAAGATGAGACATAAGTGGAAAGAAGAGAGAAGCGGCGGCGCGGGGGGCGGGGGGCAATAGAGCGGAGAAGATGAGACGGAACATATTTTCCTGTGTATCAAACATACACAACATGGAAATCCACAGAAAGCCTGCGCTCTGCGCGGCGACATGTGACTGCGGGGAGGGGGGACGCTTGGCCGGAGCTGTCACTTTGAATTTGGGTCAGGGCATCACCGCCTCTTACGAGACCCCTCACACGGTACAGAGAGAGCGTCACAAAGACAAATTCTGTGAGAGTGCAAGGCCTGGGGGAGAAAGAGACGCGCAGCGAAAGAGCTGCAGATATCAAGTGTTAACCCCTGCCAGACCCGGGGAGCTTGCTGGGAGTTGTAGTATGCCGTGCAAGAGATACTTTAGCTAAGGCTCCAATGGCGACTTTTGGGGCTTTGCAACCGTTGCTGAATCTGTAAAGTTGAAAATTTTGCAACTTCTCGTGGAGCCGTGGCTTCAGGCTAGGGCAATAAGTCGCACGCCACATAGGGTACAACTACACCGCTACATGTGTCACGCGACAGTTTTTCTAATGATAGTCTACGGCGTCGCACAGCCACTTGCAACATGTTGCGACATCTTGGATGGACTTTTTTGCGACTGTCGTGTCGAAATTGCAGCATGTCGCAAGTCGCAGTGCATCACCATAGACTATCATTACAAAAATTGTTGCGCGACTTTTATGCCATAAGTAGTTCGCCGCGTAGCCCTAGCATTGACGCCCCATTTGTAATCTGTAACCATGGAGACGCATAGTTTTGCATACGAACTGCATACACAGAACACTAGCAAAGATGCTTCATTTTTTTAATTATATTTTTAAGAGCATAAATGTAATAACAAAAATACTCAGTGCAAAAGTTTACACGCCCCATCCTTTCTCCCAGTCTATGTCACCGTGGAGTCCCAGCCTTTTTTACAAAAATCATTGATTTGTGACCTAATCCTTTTCGGCTGTTGCGGAACTACTTTCCCCCTGCTTGCGATTTTCCAGGCATGCTGGGGGTTGTAGTGTCAAACCCACGGGAGGACAATCGGTTGTGTGCTCCCGCTTTTGCGCAATGAAGTATCACAAAGTGTGGTTTAGGCTATATGTATTTTGTGGTCCGTAAAACATGAATCCGCAAAAAAACGGATGACATCCGCGTTGCATCAGTTTTTTTTATTTTTGCGGATCCATTGCAACACGTTTGTGTGCAAGAGCCTTTAGGGCTCGTTCACATGAACGTATTTTGCGTTCCGTCTACGGGCCATTTTCTGCATACCGCATACATGGAACCATTCAATGGGTCCTCAAAAAGTCCTGTCCTATTCTTGTCCGTTTTGCGAACAAGAATAGGCATTTCTATAATGGGCCTCCTGT
Organism: Bufo gargarizans; assembly: GCF_014858855.1. Classification (NCBI taxonomy): domain Eukaryota; kingdom Metazoa; phylum Chordata; class Amphibia; order Anura; family Bufonidae; genus Bufo; species Bufo gargarizans. Next base: position 131,162,220 of record NC_058085.1, read on the forward strand.
TCCGTTCCGCAAATTGCGGAAGGCACACAGACGGCATCCGTTTTTTGCGGGTCCGTTATTTGAGGACCGCAAAAAAAGGCACAGTCGTGTGAACGAAGCCCTAATCCTGAGAGTCCAGATTTAAAGGGAACCTGTCACCATGATTTAGCGCATAGAGCTGGGGACATGGGCTGCTAGATGGCCACTAGCACATCTGCAGTACCCAGGTCCCATAGCTCTCTGCGCTTTTATGGTGTTAAAATACCGTTTTTAGTGATATGCAAATTACCTCCTATGTGTCCTGTAGCCGGAGATGAGTCCAGCGGAAGGGAGCCCAGCACCGCCCCGCGTCCGCCGAATCTCCTCCTTGCCTGCTGACGTCATAGAGCTGCATTGCCGAAATCTCGCGATGCGCGAGCTAGCGCATGCGCAGTCTCGGCATCATGTTCATTCCCTGTACTGGAATCAGCACAGGGAACGAACTACGCATGCGCTAGCTCGCGCATCGCGAGATTTCGGCACTGCAGCTCTATGACGTCAGCAGGCAAGGAGGAGATTCGGCGGACGCGGGGCGGTGCTGGGCTCCCTTCCGCTGGACTCATCTCCGGCTACAGGACACATAGGAGGTAATTTGCATATCACTAAAAACGGTATTTTAACACCATAAAAGCGCAGAGAGCTATGGGACCTGGGTACTGCAGATGTGCTAGTGGCCATCTAGCAGCCCATGTCCCCAGCTCTATGCGCTAAATCATGGTGACAGGTTTCCTTTAAGAATAGAATGATAGAACTACAGTGAAGACTGACACCCCCATCATGAACTGGTAAACCCATAAGTATATTTACACACCATTCAGGTTGGCATTGGGTGGCGCTGATGACCCCCCATGGGCGCTCATATAAATGGATGATTTTTTTATTTTTTTTTAGGAGTGGAATACTTATTAACCCCCCCCCCCCCCCATAATCAATTACAGGACAGGTCATCCGGACTCTCAGCTCCGCTCTAAGTGTGAACAGATCACAGACACAACAAGTAGGCGAAGAACTTCACAGATCTGCTAGGGGGGGAATTCTCGCTTCTCGGGTCCAGCCAGGCGTGAACGTTCAGGGCTCCCAGAATCATGGATCCAGGCGCCGATAAGCAAAGGGCGGCGAAGAGACGGCACATTTATGTCATTTTTTTGCCAAGCTTGTCATGGTATCCCCTATACAGAAACAATATCAGTCAGAAAAAAACAAACAAACAAAAAGTAACTATTTCTACTTAACTGATACAAAATAATCATAATAATGAAAAGGTAACATAATAACAAGGCGCGTGAACAATAAACAAGGCGCGTGAACAATAAACAAGGGGCGTGAACAATAAACAAGGGGCGTGAACAATAAACAAGGCGCGTGAACAATAAACAAGGGGCGTGAACAATAAACAAGGGGCCTGAACAATAAACAAGGTGCGCGAACAATAAACAAGACGCGTGAACAATAAACAGGGCGCGTGAACAATAAACAAGGGGCGTGAACAATAAACAAGGCATGTAAACAATAAACAAGGCGCGTGAACAATAAACAGGGCGCGTGAACAATAAACAGGGCGCGTGAACAATAAACAAGGCATGTAAACAATAAACAAGGCACGTGAACAATAAACAAGACGCGTGAACAATAAACAAGACGCGTGAACAATAAACAAGACACGTGAACAATAAACAAGACGCGTGAACAATAAACAAGACACGTGAACAATAAACAAGACGCGTGAACAATAAACAAGACGCGTGAACAATAAACAAGACACGTGAACAATAAACAAGACGCTTGAACAATAAACAAGGCGCGTGAACAATAAACATGGCGCGTGAACAATAAACAAGGGGCCTGAACAATAAACAAGGTGCGCGAACAATAAACAAGACGCGTGAACAATAAACAGGGCGCGTGAATAATAAACAGGGCGCGTGAACAATAAACAGGGAGCGTGAACAATAAACAAGGGGCGTGAACAATAAACAAGGCATGTAAACAATAAACAAGGCGCGTGAACAATAAACAAGGCATGTAAACAATAAACAAGGCACGTGAACAATAAACAAGATGCGTGAACAATAAACAAGACGCGTGAACAATAAACAAGACACGTGAACAATAAATAAGACGCTTGAACAATAAACAAGGCGCGTGAACAATAAACAAGGCACGTGAACAATAAACAAGGCGCGTGAACAATAAGCAAGGCGCGTGAACAATAAACAAGGCGCGTGAACAATAAACAAGGTGCGTGAACAATAAACAAGGCGCGTGAACAATAAACAAGGTGCGTGAACAATAAACAAGGTGCGTGAACAATAAACAAGGTGCGTGAACAATAAACAAGGTGCGTGAACAATAAACAAGGCGCGTGAACAATAAGCAAGGCGCGTGAACAATAAACAAGGTGCGTGAACAATAAACAAGGCGCGTGAACAATAAGCAAGACGCGTGAACAGTAAACAAGGGGCGTGATCAATAAACAAGGCGTGTGAACAATAAACAAGGTGCGTGAACAATAAACAAGGTGCGTGAACAATAAACAAGGCGCGTGAACAATAAGCAAGGCGCGTGAACAATAAACAAGGGGCGTGATCAATAAACAAGGCACGTGAACAGTAAACAAGGGGCGTGATCAATAAACAAGGGGCGTGATCAATAAACATGGCGCGTGAACAATAAACAAGGCGCGTGAACAATAAACAAGGCGCGTGAACAGTAAACAAGGCGTGTGAACTTTTGCAGCCAATACTTTTAATGCTCGACTAAAAAAAGAGGCAACTTTGCAACTAATTCATAAAAATAATCTCCCCCCGTTTTGTGTATACAGCTCCCATAAACATTGATGTGTCTCCGTGGTTACAGACTATATCAACTATAAAATAAAACAAGTTTACAATTCGTTAAAAACCCTCCTGCCGTTTTGTGTCTGCAGCTCCCACGCCCCCGCTGTGTGTCGCCATAGATTCTGCAAGACTATTTGCAAACTTAGGCCTCTTTCACACGACTGTATGGCTTTTTGAGTATTTTGCGGTCCGTTTTTCATGGATCCGTTATTCTTTTTTTTGTTTCCGTTGTGTTCCGTTATACAGTAATTTTCAATAGATCGTTCCACAAAAAACGGAACGGATACGGAAGACATAGGCCTCATGCACACGGCCCTTGGGCGCTTTCACTTGACTGGGTCCGCAATTCCGGAGATGCGGAACGGAGTCACGGAACCGATCACCGGAAGCACTACGGCGTGTTTCCGTGGTGTTTATTTCCGTGGTTTCGCACCACAAAAATATATGACATGCCATATTTTTTGGCGGTGCGGACATACCACGGACCCATTCAAGTTGAATGGGTCCTGCCCGCTGCACAGATTTTCCCCGTGCATTGGGGACCTGCAATTGCGGTCCCCAATGCACGGAACGGCCACACAACAGCCGTGTGCATGAGGCCATACGGATGCATTTCTGTATGTGTTCAGTTTTTTTTTTTTGCAGACCCATTGACTTAAATGGAGCCATGGAACGTGATTTGCGGGCAATAATAGTACATGTTCTATCTTTCAACGGAACGTAAACATGGAAATGCGGAAACGGAATGCATACATTCAGTTTTTTGGGGGGCGGAACCATTGAAATGAACGGTTCCGTATACAACTGTAAAAGGAACGCAAAATAGCGATCAGTAAACGTTAAAAAAAGGTTGTGTGAAAGAGGCCTTACTTTTATTTAGGGCTCGTTCACACAAACTTTTTTTTATAACTGTATACTGTATATGCTGTACGGAAAAACGGAACGGAACTGGAAACACTACTGGAAAATATAAATAAACGGAAAAATGGATCCGGGAAAAATGGCCCTGAAAACACTGAAAAAGACATACGGTCGTGTGATGCATTAGGAGCAATTGCAAAAAAAATATTAAACCCTTTGCGATGCGCGGTTTGTACAAATGTGGCAGAGTCCGGGCACTGCTCCTAAAGAGCCATGACAACCGCTGATGGCGCACATCTGGACTTGTCACCCAGCCTCCGAAAATCTCTGAATGGCATATATACCAACATCATCAGGCAGAGTTACATCCCCCACTACTGCTTTGCCCGTGTGTCAGTCTTCACTGTCATCCTTGCATTCTATTCATGAACCAGTAACCAGAGAGTACAAAACTGTGTTGGCACGATTCTTCTTGTAGGAGAAACGCAGGGTCAAGGGGCCTCGTAGCGGGCAAACATAGACCCCGACCAGTGTAGGCTCTTAAAGGGGTCCTTCGCTTTAGACAGTCCTTTTTATAAGATACAGTAAGGACCCTCCCCCCCCCCCTTCATAACATGATGGCAGGGCGTCCCATTGACGTACCTCCAGCGATCAGTTTAAACGGGTGGTCTGAGGTTTTTATATTGATGACCTGGGGGGGGGGGGGGGGTCCGACATACGAGGCCAGTGACGCCAGGCTCATCAGTAACCTGGCCTCAGTGCAGCTCAGTCACATTGAAGTGAATGGGGCTGAGCTGCAATACCAAGCACAGCCACTATCCAAAGGATGGCACTGTGCTTGGAAAGCTGCAAGGAGAATGCAGCCTGATTGGCGGGGGTGCCGGGTGATGGACCCCCACAGATTTGATATTGAGGAATTATCCAGAATTTCGGAAAACCCCTTTAACTTGGCTGCGAGTGTTCAATATCCCAACAGCGCCTCCACAGGGGGAATGAAGTATTGCAAAAATTTCATTGAAATCAATGGGATAGGGACATGCTGTGTCCTCCGGAGACACATGGTTAATATTGATGGTGGGAAAATGTTACTTTATAACATTAAACTTCTAACTCTTTTGTTCTGCTCTCTGAATGGAGACAGCAGTGTAAAGAATGGGGGGTTTCAATTCTTGTTGCCATGACTGCAATTATTTCTTATCACACATGAAGTACATGTGAATGTTCTTGCCTTCTATTCTTTACACTGCAGGCCACCTCCACAGAACTGGATAGAAATGGACCTTCCTGTAGATGACATAGTCCCTCCAGTCCAGGCCTCCTGTTCAACCACTTACCTGATTGGCTGATGCTGACGTTCAGCGACGCGTACTTGGGCTGTTCGACGCTCATCTCCGACACCCGGTTGGTTGCCTGCACCTCTAGAGCATAGGCCACCCCGGGCAGAAGTCCTGCCAGCTGCACCCGAGTCTGGGTGAGCCCCACCTGTCCAGGTCTGAATGTCACCCCATCTCCGCAGCGGAGGCAGCGCCCGGTCACACACTCCTTACACGCCACCGAGTACACCAGCTCCGGGCGACCCCCCATGTCTTTCGGGGACCTCCAAGTCAGAGATACGGATCCAGGACCGGTGACTTCATAATTCAGGTCCCAGGGGGCTGACGGGGGTCCTGGAAACGGCCAAAGGGGATCATTAATTATAGACATTCAGAGCTGTAATCGTTCAATCACTACTACTACTATTATTATTATTATTACTAGAATCTGATGGGGGTTGTCACCCAGCTTTCCCGAAATCCTGAATGGCAGACTCTGAAGGGATGCCCCCCCCCCCATAGGACCTTATGGAACAGAGTCTATGGGGATTTGATTTTCTGGTTGTTTTGGGAAAACCTCCAGGGGCGAAGACGTCTCCAGATTTCTGGTAGTTGTAGTTTTTGGAGTTTGAGGGGATGTCACTGTTATGGGGGCACTGTGGATGTCACTGTTATGGGGGCACTGTGGATGTCACTGTTATGGGGGCGCTGTGGATGTCACTGTTATGGGGGATCTGTGGATGTCACTGTTATGGGGGCATCTGTGGATGTCACTGTTATGGGGGGCACTGTGGATGTCACCGTTATGGGGAGCACTGTGGATGTCTCTGTTATGGGGGCACTGTGGATGGCACTGTTATGGGGGCTCTGTGGATGTCACTGTTATGGGGGATCTGTGGATGTCTCTGTTATGGGGGATCTGTGGATGTCACTGTTATGGGGGCACTGTGGATGTCACTGTTATGGGGGCACTGTGGATGTTACTGTTATGGGGGCGCTGTGGATGTCACTGTTATGGGGGATCTGTGGATGTCACTGTTATGGGGGATCTGTGGATGTCACTGTTATGGGGGCATCTGTGGATGTCACTGTTATGGGGGCACTGTGGATGTCACCGTTATGGGGAGCACTGTGGATGTCTCTGTTATGGGGGCACTGTGGATGGCACTGTTATGGGGGCTCTGTGGATGTCACTGTTATGGGGGATCTGTGGATGTCTCTGTTATGGGGGATCTGTGGATGTCACTGTTATGGGGGCACTGTGGATGTCACTGTTATGGGGGCACCGTGGATGTCACTGTTATGGGGGCACTGTGGATGTCACCGTTATGGGGGCACTGTGGATGTCACCGTTATGGGGGCACTGTGGATGTCACCGTTATGGGGGCACTGTGGATGTCACCGTTATGGGGGCACTGTGGATGTCACCGTTATGGGGGCACTGTGGATGTCACCGTTATGGGGGCGCTGTGGATGTCACCGTTATGGGGGCGCTGTAGATGTCACCGTTATGGGGGCGCTGTGGATGTCATCGTTATGTGGGCGCTGTGGATGTCACCGTTATGGGGGCGCTGTAGATGTCACCGTTATGGGGGCACTGTGGATGTCACCGTTATGGGGGCACTGTGGATGTCACCGTTATGGGGGCACTGTGGATGTCACCATTATGGGGGCACTGTGGATGTCACCGTTATGGGGGCGCTGTGGATGTCACCGTTATGGGGGCGCTGTAGATGTCACCGTTATGGGGGCGCTGTGGATGTCATCGTTATGTGGGCGCTGTGGATGTCACCGTTATGGGGGCGCTGTGGATGTCACCGTTATGGGGGCGCTGTGGATGTCACCGTTATGGGGGCGCTGTGGATGTCACCGTTATGGGGGCGCTGTGGATGTCACCGTTATGGGTGCGCTGTAGATGTCACCGTTATGGGGGCGCTGTGGATGTCACCGTTATGGGGGCGCTGTGGATGTCACCGTTATGGGGGCGCTGTGGATGTCACCGTTATGGGGGCGCTGTGGATGTCACCGTTATGGGGGCGCTGTGGATGTCACCGTTATGGGGGCGCTGTGGATGTCACCGTTATGGGGGCGCTGTGGATGTCACCGTTATGGGGGCGCTGTGGATGTCACCGTTAAGGGGGCACTGTGGATGTCACCGTTATGGGGGCACTGTGGATGTCACCGTTATGGGGGCACTGTGGATGTCACCGTTATGGGGGCACTGTGGATGTCATCGTTATGGGGGCACTGTGGATGTCACTGTTATGGGGGCACTGTGGATGTCACCCTTATGGGAGCACTGTGGATATCACCCTTATGGGGCACTGTGGATGTCACCTTTATGGGGGCACTGCGGATGTCAATGTTATGGGGGCACTGCGGATGTCACCCTTATGGGGGCACTGTGGATGTCACCCTTATGGGGGCACTGTGGATGTCACTGTTATGAGGGCACTGGAGATGTCACTGTTATGGAGGCACTGTGGATATCACTGTTATGGGGGGCGCTGTGGATGTCACTGTTATGGGGGCACTGTGGATGTCACCGTTATGGGGGCACTGTGGATGTCATTGTTATGGGGGCACTGTGGATGTCACCGTTATAGGGGCACTGTGGATGTCACCGTTATGGGGCACTGTGGATGTCACCGTTATGGGGGCGCTGTGGATGTCACCGTTAAGGGGGCGCTGTGGATGTCACCGTTATGGGGGCACTGTGGATGTCATTGTTATAGGGGCACTGTGGATGTCACCGTTATAGGGGCACTGTGGATGTCACCCTTATGGGGGCACTGTGGATGTCACCCTTATGGGGGGCACTGTGGATGTCACCCATATGGGGGGCGCTGTGGATGTCACTGTTATGGGGGCACTGTGGATGTCACTGTTATGGGGGCACTATGGATGTCACTGTTATGGGGGGCACTGTGGATGTCTCTGTTATGGGGAACTGTGGATGTCACCCTTATGGGGGGCGCTGTGGATGTCACTGTTATGGGGGCACTGTGGATGTCACTGTTATGGGGGCACGGTGGATGTCACTGTTATGGGGGCACGGTGGATGTCACTGTTATGGGGGCACGGTGGATGTCACCGTTATGGGGGCACTGTGGATGTCACCGTTATGGGGGCACTGTGGATGTCATTGCTATAGGGCTACTCTAGATGCCACCAATATGGGGGTACTGTGGCTCTCACTGTTAGGGGAGTACTACGACACCCATTCTTATGAGGGTACTCTGTCATTGCTATGGAGGTTCTGTGGTTGTCACTATTATGAGGCATTGACATTGTGGTAGTAACTGTTGTAGAGGCGCTGTGGATGTCACTGTTATGGGGGCACTGTGGATGTCACTGTTATGGGGGCACTGTGGATGTCACTGTTATGGGGGCACTGTGGATGTCACCGTTATGGGGGCACTGTGGATGTCACCGTTATGGGGGCACTGTGGATGTCACCGTTATGGGGGCACTGTGGATGTCACCGTTATGGGGGCACCGTGGCTGTCTCTTATTTGGGGGCACCTTGGTTGTCATTTAGGTTATACGTCCAGGTACTGTCTGCTCCACGTTCTGACCATGGCGTCTCCGTGAAGTTGCTCCCCTAGGCAGATGCCACGTTGCCTGTATGATACCCTGGTTCTACTAACACTAATAATAATAATAACCATCATTGATACCTGAGATGTTGGGACGACCTGCGACTCACCAGTGCACTGGGACTCCGGAGGTTCCTCCGCAATGCGGTAAAATCCCTTATTACAGACGCAGCTAAAGGCCCCTGAAGTCGTCGTGTTGCTGTTGGCTGGGCAGACATGGCAGTGAGCAGCCGCTGCATCTGGAGGACTGTAAGTCCCAGGTGGGCACGCTGTGGAGGAAAAGCAAGACATTTAGTATCCTTTGCCAACATCACAGGTGTAGCAGAGCTGAGAATGTCAATTACCAAGAGGATCTGCTGTCTTCAATTGCACAAGGGAAAACCTATTCCATTAGGGGTGTTATTAAAAGAAGCGCACCACAGCAAGCTCAGCTCTGCTACATCTGTACCTCAATGTATACTCTTTTCTGATCATAGGCAAAAGTCCCTCCATTTGCATGAATAATGTTAGAGAGTAACAAAGGAGTTTGTGCTGACGCTGCAATATCTTAAATGCAGTATATTGGTAACTGGTATATTTGCAAAATGTGCAAATGACACGTTTAGCTCTGCTACATATGCAAATGCCAGCTACTTCTGACAAGCTCAGCTGTAAATCAATTGACAAAAGTGCCTGTGCTAGACCAGACAAACTCATCGGCGCTACACTTGATAAACCCAGATCTGCTTCAGCCTTGTTCCCTTGGAAAAGCTCAGCAATTCAAGGACAAGGACAGCTCTACTACATCAGACACAACTCAGCTCTACTACACCAGAGAAGCACAACAATAGTATGTCTATCAAATTCAGTTCCTTTATATCAGAGTAGATTAGGGCTGATGGTAGAGATGAACTCGGCTCTGCTGCATCTGACAAGTTCATAAAGGGTTCCATTTGACAAACTGATCTTAGTTGCAGGTGACAAAGTCATCTCTGCTGCATTTGACAAGCTGCACACTGCTACTTCTGCAAACTTGGTCCTAATTATTTTAACAGACCTGACCCTTCTAAAATAAGAAAAGCTTGCCACTGCTACATTAGAGCAACTCAGCTCTGCTACAACTGAAAAAACAGTACTGGCACATAGCGGTATGTCACATTCAGCTCTACTACTTCACACAGAGTTACCACATAGTTTTAACTCCTGGGCCCCAATGCAACATTCGTAACAGGGCCCATCCATGTACCATTGGTGCCATTTTATGTGGCAAATGGGTTGTGGGGTAGCACAGACTCTGCCACCGGGTGCGACTGCAACCTCCGCACTTCCAGGAGATGCACCCCAATAATTCAGCACATTTTCCACTGACAAAATCAGCTACATTGGGCAAGCTTTGCACCGCACTTACTTCTGACAAGCTCAGCCCTGCTACTTCTGACAAGCTCAGCCCTGCTACTTCTGACAAGCTCAGCCCTGCTACTTCTGACAAGCTCAGCCCTGCTACTTCTGACAAGCTCAGCCCTGCTACTTCTGACAAGCTCAGCCCTGCTACTTCTGACAAGCTCAGCTCTGCTACTTCTGAAAAGCTCAGCTCTGCTACTTCTGACAAGCTCAGCCCTGCTACTTCTGACAAGCTCAGCTCTGCTACTTCTGACAAGCTCAGCCCTGCTACTTCTGACAAGCTCAGCTACTTCTGACAAGCTCAGCTCAGCTACTTCTGACAAGCTCAGCTCTGCTACTTCTGACAAGCTCAGCTACTTCTGACAAGCTCAGCTCTGCTACTTCTGACAAGCTCAGCTCTGCTACTTCTGACAAGCTCAGCTCTGCTACTTCTGACAAGCTCAGCCCTGCTACTTCTGACAAGCTCAGCCCTGCTACTTCTGACAAGCTCAGCCCTGCTACTTCTGACAAGCTCAGCCCTGCTACTTCTGACAAGCTCAGCTCTGCTACTTCTGACAAGCTCAGCTTTGCTACTTCTGACAAGCTCAGCCCTGCTACTTCTGACAAGCTCAGCCCTGCTACTTCTGACAAGCTCAGCTCTGCTACTTCTGACAAGCTCAGCTTTGCTACTTCTGACAAGCTCAGCCCTGCTACTTCTGACAAGCTCAGCTCTGCTACTTCTGACAAGCTCAGCTCTGCTACTTCAGACAAACTCAACCTTACCACAGCACCAGTTTACCTCTAATACCTAAAATTAATTTCCGTGACAAAGTCAGCTCTACTGCTTGAACAAGCTTTGAATTCCTCCACATAACAAACTCAGCTCTGCTATATCTGAATAAATATAGTGAAGAAAACATGTTATTTTCAGCTCCCAGGACCCTCATATAAATAATTGGGCAGTGCCAGGACGCGGCTGCCCGGGATTCCCCCACTGCCTCAGCATTAATTAGCGCTCGGTCTGGGGCGCTTCCATAGTCCGGGGATGGGATCTGGGAGATGGGTCAGGCAGGAGTTTTCCATCTGAGTGATCGCCAATGACCAGGGGGCACTGCCCGCGCTAACTGTCCCCCCTCAACAGCCTCTAATTACAGCAATTAATACAAGGTTCAGTGCAAATCACTGCAAACTGGGAAACACTCAGCTTGTTCATGAAGCTTCTATGTAATGACTGCTTCCCTGAAAGGGATTCTCCACTTTTTTTTTTTTTTTTCTTTACATAATTTAATTTTCAGGTCTGATATTCTGCAGGGGAAATATTTTATTATATCTTTATAGCAAGCAAAGTTTATTTTTTATTTTTTTCTGATACAGAGCTCCAAAACTTCTGCATAGGCATACAGAGGAATAATAAACTTCTGAGTAACTGCAGCTACCACTAGGGGGAGCTCAAGAGCCGACTTCAGAAGCAGGATGTTATAGGATAATGCTGACAGTGCAGTACAGAAATACTGCAGTGTGTTGTACAAGTGATCTCTGGTTCAAGTCCCCCAGCGGGAGTAGAACAAAGTAAAAACATTTGCAAAACAATAAATAAATAAATAAATAAAAATACAGATAGTAAAAGTATAAAAACATTCCCACCCCAAAAAACAGAATCCATGCAAAATATCACATTATTCATCCTGCAACCTCCTGCACCCCAGGCATTATGAAACTACAACTCCCATCATGCACCCTTGCTTGGCTATTCTCTCAACACCCACAGAAGTGAAAGGAACATGCTGGGAGTTTTAGTTTCACAGCAGCTGGAGTGCCGGAGGTTGCTAATTCCTGTGATAAAGAACGGCAGAATTCCTGTTTTATGGTCACTTCGATTTCCCCCCCCCCCCAAAATTATAATAAGTGATCAAAAAGTGATATGATCCCAAAATTGTACCAATAAACCCAAGGCTTTACTAAAAATAGTAAAACATAATAAAAAATTGTATTTACAAAATTGGACATTTCCGTAATCACAGTAATCCACAGCATACGTTTCTTTTTTAGAGGTAATTTTTTATTGGGGCGTAATGAAAAAAAAATATTTGAAGTTCTCAATCCATTATACAGTGCATTAACCCCTTCACTACTTGCACGTACAATGTAAGTTGGTGCTTTAAAGATGGCTACTCAGAAGCTGAGCGGGCGCCATAGCTGCTGGTTACCCGCTGTAAGTCGCGAAATGCCCAAACTAACCAAATATAAAAGTTTCTATCCAGTGAACTGGGGGCACTTTAAGGACTGGGGGCCCTACCGGGTCACTATAAAAACTGGTGGTACTACAGGGGGACACTGGGAGTAAGGACTAAGAGTACTGGGGGTATTTCAGGGGGGGCATTAAAAGAACTGTTGACAGTACAGGGGGCACTACAAGGACTGGGGACACTAAAGGAGAGCTCTATAAGGACTGGGAGTACTACAGGGGGGCACTATAAGGATTAGGGGTACTACAGGGGGGCACCATAAGAACTTTTGGCACTACAAGGGGCACTATAAGGACTGGGGGTACTAGAGAGGGCACTATAAGAACTGTTACCACTACAGGGGGCACTATAAGGACGGGACAACAGGGGAGCACTATAAGCACTGGAGGCACTACAGGGGGCACTAGAGGAATGTGAGCACTACAGGGGGAAGTTTAAGGACTGGGGGCACTACAGCGGAACACTATTAAGACTGTTGGCACTACAGGGGTGCACTATAAGGACTGGGGGCACTACAGGGGGACAGTTTAAGGATTGTGGGCACCACAGAGTCTTACTATAAGGTTTAGGGGTACTATAAGGTCTAGGGCACAAAGAGGGGGACAGTTTAGGTACTGCAGTCACCACAAGGGAGCACTATAAGGACTGTGGGCACCACCGGGGGATACTATAAGGTTTGGGGCACTATAGGGGACACAATAAGGTGGGACAGTAAGGACTTGGAGCACTATAGGGGGCATTTTAACTACTGTGGGCAATATAGGGGGCATTAAAATTTGTGAGGGCACTGTTAAAGGGGTTATCCAATTTCACAAACAGCCCCCCTCCCATGTGCTGGGCCCCTACTTACCCCACTCCCTGCTCCGCTCCTGGTCCCCGCACCGCCGCTGCTGCTTCTCCCTGTACATGGATGAAAACATCCAGTGTCGTGGGGGAGCAGCCAATGGCTGACGGGGACAAGCCTGCCTAACGTCATCCGCGATTCTAGGGAGGCTCGTCCGCGCCTGCCATTGGATGCATCGCCCCCGACACCGGATGTTTCCATCCGTGTACAGGGAGAAGCAACAGCGGCGGTGCGGGGACCAGGAGCGGCGCAGGGAGCAGGGTACGCATATTACCTGTGAGGGACCCGGCACATGGGGGGGGACTGTTTATGAAATTGGATAACCCCTCTAAGGGGACCTAATACTATTGGGAGTTCTATAGGGGTGCCTTATTAATACGGGGGAGGGGGGTATAGAGAGGCCTTATTATTAATACTGGATGCACTATGGTGGGCATAGTGGTCATAGTGGTCATAAATGGGCCATATGCATTGAGGCTTGGATCCCAGATCTTTTTAGATCCTAACAACGCCCCTGAAGTCAATCAGTCCTACAATCTATACGCAACAGGATCTAATTAGTGTTCATAGAAAGCACCTTCCAGCGCCAAATACTGTGCCCCCAGTGCCAGCCGAACTGACCCCAGAGTCAGACACAGATCTTTATCATCAATCAATCAGATCACTTACTGTGCTAGAAAATTAAAGCAGAACTCTGACTTCTCTAAGCCCCATCATCCCGGTGTTAATATATGTTGACCTGAAATATTTTTGCAATTCAGCTCATGAGAACAGATTTTGGAGACCAAAGGGACGGTACATACACACACATTGTCCTATAAAAACTGGGACACGTCTCACATTACTCAGCTGCAGGGACAGTATACAGATCTCATAGGGCCCCATAGCAAAACATAGCATGAGTCACCCAGTTTCACAGTATACGTGAGTCATTCAGTCCCAGGCAATGCAAAGCGCCATGATTTCTGACAAATTAGCATTATTTTTAAGCAGAAGAAAATGTAATATAAAAAAAAAAAAAATATATTTGAATAGATGCTTTATAAGTATGGTGATCATTCTGGAAATCATTTTTATTAATGTATTCACACCAGAAAACTGGCAGAAATACATTGACATCTGCTTTCCATAAAAGCAGGCCACCTGCAGCCACCACTAGGGGGAGCTCAGTGTATAAGGATGTATACAGTTATTATTTACTGGAATAGAAAATATCTCATTACATTGAGCTCCCTCTAGTGGGGGCTGCAGGAAGATGCAATGTTTTCTTCTTGGGAAAAAGGTGTTCAACAAAAAGCCAAAAGTGACGTCCCAGCTCGCCTTTTTTTTGTATGAATTTTAACCCAACCTATAGTCTCAAATAATATACAATATACAAATGATACTGCCACCATATAGTGCTCAATTTACAGTATACAGATAATGCTGCCATCATATAGTGCACAAATATACAGTATATAAGTAACACTGCCACCATATAGTGCCCCTATTATAGAAAGTATAGAAATAATAGTGCCTCTACTCTATATAATGCTGGTGGTGCTCGGTCACTGAACACAAATGGTGGCACCCCCTTTAATTTTGGGTTCTGCAGCAGGGTATAGGTTGAGCTCACATTAATTCTGGGTGGCATCTCCCCTTGCTGTGATATAGACTGCCCCTCTGGCATGGTAGCAGTCAAACTGATGCTGGATATCCTCCTTTGGTAGGGATCATACAGATGCTGGATATCCTCCTGTGGTAGCAGTCATATAGGTGATGGATATCCTCCTGTGGTAGTGGTCATATAGGTGATGGATATCCTCCTGTGGTAACGATCATACAAATGCTGGATATCCTCCTGTGGTAGAGGTCATACAGATGGTGGACATGCTCCTGTGGTAACGATCATACAGATGCAGGATATCCTCCTGTGGTAGCAGTTATATAGGTGCTGTATATCCTCCTGTGGTAATGATTAGAGTTGAGCGAACACCTGGATGTTCGAGTTCGAGAAGTTCGGCCGAACTTCCCGGAAATGTTCGGGTTCGGGATCCGAACCCGATCCGAACTTCGTCCCGAACCCGAACCCCATTGAAGTCAATGGGGACCCGAACTTTTCGGTACTAAAAAGGCTGTAAAACAGCCCAGGAAAGGGCTAGAGGGCTGCAAAAGGCAGCAACATGTAGGTAAATCCCCTGCAAACAAATGTGGATAGGGAAATGAATTAAAATAAAAATTAAATAAATAAAAATTAACCAAAATCAATTGGAGAGAGGTCCCATAGCAGAGAATTTGGCTTCACGTCACCCACCACTGGAACAGTCCATTGTCAGATATTTAGGCCCAGCACCCAGGCAGAGGAGAGAGGTCCCGTAACAGACAATCTGTCTTCATGTCAGCAGAGAATCAGTCTTCATATCATAGCAGAGAATCAGGCTTCATGTCAGCCAACATTGGAACAGTCCATTGGCATATATTTAGGCCCCGGCACCCAGACAGAGGAGAGGTTCATTCAACTTTGGGTAGCCTCGCAATATAATGGTAAAATGAAAATAAAAATAGGATTGAATGAGGAAGTGCCCTGGAGTCCAATAATATATGGTTAAGGGGAGGTAGTTAATGTCTAATCTGGACAAGGGACGGACAGATCCTGTGGGATCCATGCCTGGTTCATTTTTATGAACGTCAGCTTGTCCACATTGGCTGTAGACAGGCGGCTGCGTTTGTCTGTAATGACGCCCCCTGCCGTGCTGAATACACGTTCAGACAAAACGCTGGCCGCCGGGCAGGCCAGCACCTCCAAGGCATAAAAGGCTAGCTCTGGCCACGTGGACAATTTAGAGACCCAGTAGTTGAATGGGGCCGAACCATCAGTCAGTACGTGGAGGGGTGTGCACACGTACTGTTCCACCATGTTAGTGAAATGTTGCCTCCTGCTAACACGTTGCGTATCAGGTGGTGGTGCAGTTAGCTGTGGCGTGTTGACAAAACGTTTCCACATCTCTGCCATGCTAACCCTGCCCTCAGAGGAGCTGGCCGTGACACAGCTGCCTTGGCGACCTCTTGCTCCTCCTCTGCCTTGGCCTTGGGCTTCCACTTGTTCCCCTGTGACATTTGGGAATGCTCTAAGTAGCGCGTCTACCAACGTGCGCTTGTACTCGCGCATCTTCCTATCACGCTCCAGTGCAGGAAGTAAGGTGGGCACATTGTCTTTGTAGCGTGGATCCAGCAGGGTGGCAACCCAGTAGTACGCACACGTTAAAATGTGGGCAACTCTGCTGTCGTTGCGCAGGCACTGCAGCATGTAGTCGCTCATGTGTGCCAGGCTGCCCAGGGGTAAGGACAAGCTGTCCTCTGTGGGAGGCGTATCGTCATCGTCCTGCCTTTCCCCCCAGCCACGCACCAGTGATGGACCCGAGCTGCGTTGGGTGCCACCCCGCTGTGACCATGCTTCATCCTCATCCTCCTCCACCTCCTCCTCATCCTCGTCCTCCTCGTCCTCCAGTAGTGGGCCCTGGCTGGCCACATTTGTACCTGGCCTCTGCTGTTGCCAAAAACCTCCCTCTGAGTCACTTCGAAGAGACTGGCCTGAAAGTGCTAAAAATGACCCCTCTTCCTCCTCCTCCTCCTCCTCCTCCTGGGCCACCTCCTCTTCCATCATCGCCCTAAGTGTTTTCTCAAGGAGACATAGAAGTGGTATTGTAACGCTGATAACGGCGTCATCGCCACTGGCCATGTTGGTGGAGTACTCGAAACAGCGCAACAGGGCACACAGGTTTCGCATGGAGGCCCAGTCATTGATGGTGAAGTGGTGCTGTTCTGTAGTGCGACTGACCCGTGCGTGCTGCAGCTGAAACTCCACTATGGCCTGCTGCTGCTCGCACAGTCTGTCCAGCATGTGCAAGGTGGAGTTCCACCTGGTGGGCACGTCGCATATGAGGCGGTGAGCGGGAAGGCCGAAGTTACGCTGTAGCGCAGACAGGCGAGCAGCGGCAGGATGTGAACGCCGGAAGCGCGAACAGACGGCCCGCACTTTATGCAGCAGCTCTGACATGTCGGGGTAGTTGTGAATGAACTTCTGCACCACCAAATTCAGCACATGCGCCAAGCAAGGGATGTGCGTCAAATTGGCTAGTCCCAGAGCTGCAACGAGATTTCGCCCATTATCACACACCACCAGGCCGGGCTTGAGGCTCACCAGCAGCAACCACTCGTCGGTCTGTTGTTCTATACCCCGCCACAACTCCTGTGTGGTGTGGGGCCTGTCCCCCAAACATATGAGTTTCAGAATGGCCTGCTGACGTTTACCCCGGGCAGTGCTGAAGTTGGTGGTGAAGGTGTGTGGCTGACTGGATGAGCAGGTGGAAGAAGAGGAGGAGGAAGCCGAGAAGGAGGAGGAGGCAACAGGAGGCAAAGAATGTTCCCCTGCGATCCTTGGCGGCGGAAGGACGTGCGCCAAACAGCTCTCCGCCTGGGGCCCAGCTGCCACTACATTTACCCAGTGTGCAGTTAGGGAGATATAGCGTCCCTGGCCGTGCTTACTGGTCCACGTATCTGTGGTTAGGTGGACCTTGCCACAGATGGCGTTGCGCAGTGCACATATGATTTTATCGGATACTTGGTTGTGCAGGGAAGGCACGGCTCTCTTGGAGAAGTAGTGGCGGCTGGGAACAACATACTGTGGGACAGCAAGCGACATGAGCTGTTTGAAGCTGTCTGTGTCCACCAGCCTGAATGACAGCATTTCATAGGCCAGTAGTTTAGAAATGCTGGCATTCAGGGCCAGGGATCGAGGGTGGCTAGGTGGGAATTTACGCTTTCTCTCAAATGTTTGTGAGATGGAGAGCTGAACGCTGCCGTGTGACATGGTTGAGATGCTTGGTGACGGAGGTGGTGGTGTTGGTGGTACATCCCCTGTTTGCTGGGCGGCAGGTGCCAACGTTCCTCCAGAGGCGGAGGAAGAGGCCGAGGCGGCAGCAGCAGAAGAGGCCGAGGCGACAGCAGCAGAAGAGGCCGAGGCGGCAGCAGCAGAAGAGGTAGCAGGGGGAGCCTGAGTGACTTCCTTGGTTTTAAGGTGTTTACTCCACTGCAGTTCATGCTTTGCATGCAGGTGCCTGGTCTTGCAGGTTGTGCTCAGGTTCAGAACGTTAATGCCTCGCTTCAGGCTCTGATGGCACAGCGTGCAAACCACTCGGGTCTTGTCGTCAGCACATTGTTTGAAGAAGTGCCATGCCAGGGAACTCCTTGAAGCTGCCTTTGGGGTGCTCGGTCCCAGATGGCGGCGGTCAGTAGCAGGCGGAGTCTCTTGGCTGCGGGTGTTCTGCTTTTGCCCACTGCTCCCTCTTTTGCTACGCTGTTGGCTCGGTCTCACCACTGCCTCTTCCTCCGAACTGTGAAAGTCAGTGGCACGACCTTCATTCCATGCGGGGTCTAGGACCTCATCGTCCCCTGCATCGTCTTCCACCCAGTCTTGATCCCTGACCTCCTGTTCGGTCTGCACACTGCAGAAAGACGCAGCAGTTGGCACCTGTGTTTCGTCATCATCAGAGACGTGCTGAGGTGGTATTCCCATGTCCTCATCATCAGGAAACATAAGTGGTTGTGCGTCAGTGCATTCTATGTCTTCCACCGCTGGGGAAGGGCTGGGTGGATGCCCTTGGGAAACCCTGCCAGCGGAGTCTTCAAACAGCATAAGAGACTGCTGCATAACTTGAGGCTGAGACAGTTTCCCTGGTATGCATGGGGGTGATGTGACAGACTGATGGGCTTGGTTTTCAGGCGCCATCTGTGCGCTTTCTGCAGAAGACTGGGTGGGAGATAATGTGAACGTGCTGGATCCACTGTCGGCCACCCAAATGACTAATGCCTGTACCTGCTCAGGCCTTACCATCCTTAGAACGGCATTGGGCCCCACCAAATATCGCTGTAAATTCTGGCGGCTACTGGGACCTGAGGTAGTTGGTACACTAGGACGTGTGGATGTGGCAGAACGGCCACGTCCTTTCCCAGCACCAGAGGGTCCACTAACACCACCACGACCATGTCCACGTCCGCGTCCCTTACTAGATGTTTTCCTCATTGTTATCGTTCACCACAACAACAAAAATATTATTTGGCCCAATGTATTGTATTCAAATTCAGCTGAATATAAATTTGAGGCCTAGTATTTAGGCGCTGGGTGACCGGTATGGATTTACTGACAGAATTAGACTTGGAAATGCACAGAAGCGTGTGTGTGTGAAGTTATTCTGAATGACCCAATGTGCACCTTGAATATTATATACCCTTTTAGGGATAGATTTCAAATAGCTCTGATATAGCAGAAACCACTAAATTATGAAATTGCTAAATTGGGAATTGTATTTCAACCCAGAACAAAAAATGTGCTTTGATGGACACTAAATAACTTGCCCAGCAACAACAGGACAGCGGTAACGAGAGATTTAGCGGGATATAAATTTGAGGCCTAGTATTTAGGCGCTGGGTGACCGGTATGGATTTACTGACAGAATTAGACTGGGATATGGGCAAAAAAATAACCACACTATTGCTGGTTAAATGCACTTGGTGTGACAGCTTGACCAACCACACTACTGAGGGTTAAATGCACTTGGTGACGGGCGCAGCTTGCCCCTGATGTAGTATATGGCCAAAAAATGAACAGACTATTGCTGGTTAAATGCACTTGGTGACAGGCGCAGCTTGCCCCTGATGTAGTATATGGCCAAAAAATGAACAGACTATTGCTGGTTAAATGCACTTGGTGTGACAGCTTCACCCTGATGTAGGCTTTAGCCAAAAAACAACCACACCATTGAGGGTTAAATGCACTTGGTCGCAGCTTGTGCTGGCGCACCACAAGACACAAAATGGCCGCCGATCACCCCAGAAAAAAGTGACTGACAAACGGTCTGGGCAGCCTAAAAACAGTGAGCAATTGAGGATCAGCAGCTCAATGATCCACAGCTGCAGATCGATCAGTTAATCAAGTCCTTTGGAGGAGTTAATCTGCCTAATCTCGCCCTACTGTCGCAGCCGCAACCTCTCCCTACGCTAATCAGAGCAGAGTGACGGGCGGCGCTATGTGACTCCAGCTTAAATAGAGGCTGGGTCACATGGTGCTCTGGCCAATCACAGCCATGCCAATAGTAGGCATGGCTGTGACGGCCTCTTGGGGCAAGTAGTATGACGCTTGTTGATTGGCTGCTTTGCAGCCTTTCAAAAAGCGCCAAGAAAGCGTCACAAAAGCGCCAAGAAAGCGACGAACACCGAACCCGAACCCGGACTTTTACGAAAATGTCCGGGTTCGGGTCCGTGTCACGGACACCCCAAAATTCGGTACGAACCCGAACTATACAGTTCGAATTCGCTCATCCCTAGTAATGATCATACAGATGCTGCATATCCACCTGTGGTAACAATCATTTAGATGCTGGATATCCTCCTGTGGTTGCAGTCATAGATATGCTGGATATCCTCCTGTGGTAACGATCATACAGATGCTGGATATTCTCCTGTGGTTGTGGTCATAGAGATGCTGGATATCCTCCTGTGGTAGCGGTCATACAGATACTGGATATCCTCCTGTGGTTGCGGTCAAACAGATGCTGGATATCCTCCTGTGGTAGGGGTCATACAGATGCTGCATATCCTCCTGTGGTTGCGGTCAAACAGATGCTGGATATCCTCCTGTGGTAGGGGTCATACTGATGCTGCATATCCACCTGTGGTAACGATCATACAGATGCTGGAAATTCTCCTGTGGTAGAGGTCATACAGTCGGTGGGTATGCTCCTGTGGTAGAGGTCATACAGATGGTGGGTATGCTCCTGTGATAACGATCATACAGATGCTGGATATCCTCCTGTGGTAGCAGTTATATAGGTTCTGTATATCCTCCTGTGGTAACAATCATACAGATGCTGGATATCCTCCTGTGGTTGCAGTCATAGAGATGCTGGATATCCTCCTGTGGTAGGGGTCATACAGATGCTGCATATCCACCTGTGGTAACGATCATACAGATACTGGATATCCTCCTGTGGTAGTGGTCATACAGATGCTGGATATTCTCCTGTGGTTGTGGTCATAGAGATGCTGGATATCCTCCTGCGGTAGCGGTCATATAGATACTGGATATCCTCATGTGGTTGCGGTCATACAGATGCTGGATATCCTCCTGTGGTTGCGGTCAAACAGATGCTGGATATCCTCCTGTGGTAGGGGTCATACAGATGCTGCATATCCACCTGTGGTAACGATCATACAGATGCTGGAAATTCTCCTGTGGTAGCGATCATACAAATGCTGGATATCCTCCTGTGGTAGAGGTCATACAGATGGTGGCTATGCTCCTGTGGTAGAGGTTATATAGATGGTGGGTATGCTCCTGTGGTAACGATCATACAGATGCTGGATATCCTCCTGTGGTAGCAGTTATATAGGTGCTGTATATCCTCCTGTGGTAATGATCATACAGATGCTGCATATCCACCTGTGGTAACAATCATACAGATGCTGGATATCCTCCTGCGGTTGCAGTCATAGAGATGCTGGATATCCTCCTGTGGTAGGGGTCATACAGATGCTGCATATCCACCTGTGGTAACGATCATACAGATGCTGGATATCCTCCTGTGGTAGTAGTGGTCACACAGATGCTGGATATTCTCCTGTGGTAACGATCATACAGATGCTGGATATTCTCCTGTGGTTGTGGTCATGGAGATGCTGGATATCCTCCTGTGGTAGGGGTCATACAGATGCTGCATATCCACCTGTGGTAACGATCATACAGATGCTGGATATCCTCCTGTGGTAGTGGTCATGGAGATGCTGGATATCCTCCTGTGGTAGGGGTCATACAGATGCTGCATATCCACCTGTGGTAACGATCATACAGATGCTGGATATCCTCCTGTGGTAGTGGTCACACAGATGCTGGATATTCTCCTGTGGTAGTGGTCACACAGATGCTGGATATTCTCCTGTGGTAGTGGTCATACAGATGCTGGATATTCTCATGTGGTTGTGGTCATAGAGATGCTGGATATCCTCCTGCGGTAGCGGTCATACAGATACTGGATATCCTCCTGTGGTTGCGGTCATACAGATGCTGGATATCCTCCTGTGGTTGCGGTCAAACAGATGCTGGATATCCTCCTGTGGTAGGGGTCATACAGATGCTGCATATCCACCTGTGGTAACGATCATACAGATGCTGGAAATTCTCCTGTGGTAGCGATCATACAAATGCTGGATATCCTCCTGTGGTTGCAGTTATAGAGATGCTGGATATCCTCCTGTGGTAGGGGTCATACAGATGCTGCATATCCACCTGTGGTAACGATCATACAGATGCTGGAAATTCTCCTGTGGTAGAGGTCATACAGATGGTGGGTATGCTCCTGTGGTAGAGATCATATAGATGGTGGGTATGCTCCTGTGGTAACGATCATACAGATGCTGGATATCCTCCTGTGGTAGCAGTTATATAGGTGCTGTATATCCTCCTGTGGTAATGATCATACAGATGCTGCATATCCACCTGTGGTAACAATCATACAGATGCTGGATATCCTCCTGTGGTTGCGGTCATACAGATGCTGGATATCCTCCTGTGGTCATTCCAAGCTCTTTCATCTTGGTGTTGTATTTCAGACAAAGTAGTTTTCGGCTGCTGTACATGGGAGATCCATCACCCTATCCAGTCCTAGACATTCTCCATGGGGGAGATATCTGGTGATTGATCTGGCTATGGGAACTGCTGGAGACCCTCATGCAGCAGCGTAACAAGGCGGGGGGCATTTGGGGCACGCTCCCCGGGCACAGAGCCTGGGGGGGCTGCGCTAACCTGCCAGGCAGTTAATTTCCATTGTGCTGCAGGTAGCCGTCTGCTCCCTTCTTCACCGTTCTGCTGATCTTCAAAAACAAGAATGAACCTGGATCACACCTCCTCATGCTATACTTTGATCTAACAACTTCTTCTCAGCATAATTAAGATCGCTTCTCAGCGTCATATTTAGTATACTGCCCCCTATGTTGCATGCTTACATGAGGCATTAGAACACATTTTGATAAAAAAGCATCAGCCCAGTCACCACGACAAGGTACCTCCTCGAGTTGGTTCTTTCATTTATTGCATGGTGTACTGGTACCGCTATGTTACCTAGGATAGATTTTATTCGTTGGGACTGGGTGAGTATAGTTATGCACTGGGTGGAGTTAGAAGAGTGGCTTAGTGCAATATGTAGACTTCACATAATACTGCTGTCATACAGTGCCCAGTAAATATACATTAATGATACTGCCACCATATAGTGTCCACCTAAAGTGGTTGGTCCATCTCACACATTGTTGGCATATTGATAGGATATGCCACCAATGTCAGATAGGTGACGGTCCCCATAGTGAACGAGTGCACAACACCCAAATGCAGCCACCTCTCCATTCACCTCTATGAAAGTTCTGGAGATTAATGATGAGCGGCATAGGCAATATTAGAATTTGGATTTTTGGCCGAATATTCGCCATAAATTCGAGAATTCGTGATCTCCAGTCATTGTTTACTTGATTGAGAAAATCGGCAATGTAATATATTCACGATTAATTCGCGATTAGAATATTCAACACTATTCTCGAATACGAATATGTAGCACTATATTCTAAATATTCGCAAATTCTCGAAGTGGCAATATTCGTGATTAAAATTTTCGATTCGAATATTCACACTCAACACTACTGGAGATAGCCATGACGGTGCTCGGCTCTTTTGTGAGCTCCCATAGAAGAATGGAGAGCATGCTGCGTTTGCGTGGTGCACCCTCATTCACTTTGGGGACCCTGTTCTACAGACATGTGCCGATCCCCGAGGTGGGATAGTTATTTACCACCAATGTGTGAGATGAGTCCTTTAATATGGAGTTTTCAAACAATACTTTGTAGAAGAGTACATATAATGCTGCCATATACTTCCAACTTCCAACATAATACCACAGTTTTAATTTGCCTCTAAAATAGGGGGCGACAAAGAGCACCAGAGAAAGCTAAATCAGCGTGAGAGAAAGGCATGATGGTCGGGATCATTCTCCTCCTGCAGCCATTGGTGTTGATAGGAAATGCGTCTGGAAAGGTTCAGTCTTCTGCCGTCTGATCGTCTCTACAAATAAGAGAATTGCAATCTCCACAGCACATTGTGCGTTTCGGCCGGAACTGCAGCCTCGGTGACATTTTATTCTTCAGAGAAGCAGAAATCTGTTCACGCTTTGGGGCCTATGACCTAGATTCATCATCGGAAGATAAATGTTTCAGTTTTTTTTCTTTTTTTCCCCTTGCCATAGGGAATACAGGAAGAAAAGAAGCGGACCGCGCTCTGCCTGATGTTGTGATCATGTAAAGCAATGAAGGCATGAATATTTTATACAGAAAAGTGGAGTTTAACACCGTGTAGGCCTGTTTGATTCATCTTGGTCGATGTGTCAAAATTATGGGGGGGGGGGAGGTGTTTTCTCGAAATTGCAAAATTACAAAGGAGAAATTTTGCGAATGCGTAACAGATGAGAACAACTGCAACGAGCCTGGTCTGTAAGTAAGACATTGAACTAAAAGGGGTTCTCTGGTTTACAACACCTGTTTTCAAATACTAGGGAATTCTGGGTTTCTAAAGAGGGGGTAGGACTGCAGAGAACCTGCTAAGAAAGCCTCTCACTCTGGAGAACTCGGCACGTCCATGTAGTTCTGATCCCAGGTATGGAATTTGCTGCAGAAGGAAACGGTCCCCAGAATAGTGACAGATGTGGTGCTGATGCAGTAGAAGAGTAGTCAGGACAGGAGCCAAGGGTCATCACCGGGAAAACGGTCAGGAAGCGACAGGCTGATGGACGAGATAGGAGTGTAGTCAGAAATGGGGCCAAGGGTCAGGGCCAGAAAAATCAGGTATCAGATAAAGTATCCAAGGGTCAAGGTGGAGGCATTTTTTATAATCATGGCCAATCGGGAGTCAAAACCGGGAACAACAGAACAAAGAACAACAGGCAGGACAAGGTGATGAACCTCCGTCAACAGGCAAGGACGTCATTTTTTGTGCACCAGTTGTATTAGCAACCTGATGTCACATCCTAAACCAGATGGTACATGGCAGAGGACAGGAGCAAAAAGCAGCAGAAGAGGAAGCGCCTGGTTACCAAGTCAGGATGCAGTGCTGTAATTAGTGCAGCATAATGCTTCATTTACCATATGGTGGCGCTGCAGGGTAATTCAACACTTTCTGTCAAGTTCCATCTCAGATCACAACTGAACGATGGAGCAAGCTGTCATTTGCTTTATATATATATATATATATATATATATATACAGTTGCAAGAAAAAGTATGTGAACCCTTTGGAATGATATGGATTTCTGCACAAATTGGTAATAAAATGTGATCTGATCTTCATCTAAGTCACAACAATAGACAATCACAGTCTGCTTAACCTAATAACACACAAAGAATTACATGTTACCATGTTTTTATTGAACACACCATGTAAACATTCACAGTGCATGTGGAAAAAGTATGTGAACCCCTAGACTAATGACATCTCCAAGAGCTAATTGGAGTGAGGTGTCAGCCAACTGGAGTCCAATCAATGAGATGAGATTGGAGGTGTTGGTTACAGCTGCCCTATAAAAACACACACCAGTTCTGGGTTTGCTTTTCAGAAGAAGCATTGCCTGATGTAAATGATGCCTCGCACAGAAGAGCTCTCAGAAGACCTACGATTAAGAATTGTTGACTTGCATAAAGCTGGAAAGGGTTATAAAAGTATCTCCAAAAGCCTTGCTGTTCATCAGTCCACTGTAAGACAAATTGTCTATAAATGGAAAAAGTTCAGCACTGCTGCTACTCTCCCTAGGAGTGGCCGTCCTGTAAAGATGACTGCAAGAGCACAGCGCAGACTGCTCAATGAGGTGAAGAAGAATCCTAGAGTGTCAGCTAAAGACTTACAAAAGTCTCTGGCATATGCTAACATCCCTGTGGATAATTAAAACTAAAGTTGAGTTCTTTGGAAGAAACACACAACACTATGTGTGGAGAAAAAGAGGCACAGCACACCAACATCAAAACCTCATCCCAACTGTGAAGTATGGTGGTGGGGGCGTCATGGTTTAGGACTGCTTTGCTGCGTCAGGGCCTGGACGGATTGCTATCATCGAAGGAAAAAATTATTGCGAAGTTTATCAAGACATTTTGCACGAGAACTTAGGGCCATCTGTCCACCAGCTGAAGCTCAACAGAAGATGGGTGTTGCAACAGGACAACGACCCAAAGCATAGAAGTAAATCAACAACAGAATGGCTTAAAAAGAAGAAAATAATCCTTCTGGAGTGGCCCAGTCAGAGTCCTGACCTCAACCCGATTGAGATGCTGTGGCATGACCTCAAGAAAGTGATTCACACCAGACATCCCAAGAATATCGCTGAACTGAAATAGTTCTGTAAAGAGGAATGGTCAAGAATTACCCCTGACCGTTGTGCCCGTCTGATCTGCAACTACAGGAAACATTTGGTTGAAGTTATTGCTGCCAAAGGAGGTTCAACCAGTTATTAAATCCAAGGGTTCACAAACTTTTTCCACCTGCACTGTGAATGTTTACATGGTGTGTTCAATAAAAAAATTGTAACATTTAATTCTTTGTGTGTTATTAGTTTAAGCAGACTGTGATTGTCTATTGTTGTGACTTAGATAAAGATCAGATCACATTTTATGACCAATTTGTGCAGAAATCCATATCATTCCAAAGGGTTCACATACTTTTTCTTGCAACTGTGTATATATACAGTACAGACCAAAAGTTTGGACACACCTTCTCATTCAAAGAGTTTTCTTTATTTTCATGACTATGAAAATTGTAGATTCACACTGAAGGCATCAAAACTATGAATTAACACATGTGGAATTATATACATAACAAAAAAAGTGTGAAACAACTGAAAATATGTCATATTCTAGGTTCTTCAAAGTAGCCACCTTTTGCTTTGATTACTGCTTTGCACACTCTTGGCATTCTCTTGATGAGCTTCAAGAGGTAGTCACCTGAAATGGTCTTCCAACAGTCTTGAAGGAGTTCCCAGAGATGCTTAGCACTTGTCGGCCCTTTTGCCTTCACTCTGTGGTCCAGCTCACCCCAAACCATCTCGATTGGGTTCAGGTCCGGTGACTGCACCCCATCACTCTCCTTCATGGTCAAATAGCCCTTACACAGCCTGGAGGTGTGTTTGGGGTCATTGTCTTGTTGAAAAATAAATGATGGTCCAACTAAACGCAAACTGGATGGAATAGCGTGCCGCTGCAAGATGCTGTGGTAGCCATGCTGGTTCAGTATGCCTTCAATTTTGAATAAATCCCCAACAGTGTCACCAGCAAAGCACCCCCACACCATCACACCTCCTCCTCCATGCTTCACGGTGGGAACCAGGCATGTAGAGTCCATCCGTTCACCTTTTCTGCGTCGCACAAAGACACGGTAGTTGGAACCAAAGATCTCAAATTTGGACTCATCAGACCAAAGTACAGATTTCCACTGGCTTTTTTCTTGCCATAATACAAATTCTAACAGTCTATTCAGTAGGACTATCAGCTGTGTATCCACCTGACTTCTCCACAACGCAACTGATGGTCCCAACTCCATTTATAATGCAAGAAATCCCACTTATTAAACCTGACAGGGCACACCTGTGAAGTGAAAACCATTTCAGGTGACTACCTCTTGAAGCTCAACAAGAGAATGCCAAGAGTGTGCAAAGCAGTAATCAAAGCAAAAGGTGGCTAATTTGAAGAACCTAGAATATGACATATTTTCAGTTGTTTCACACTTTTTTGTTATGTATATAATTCCACATGTGTTAATTCATAGTTTTGATGCCTTCAGTGTGAATCTACAATTTTCATAGTCATGAAAATAAAGAAAACTCTTTGAATGAGAAGGTGTGTCCAAACTTTTGGTCTGTACTGTGTATATATATATATATATATATATATATATATATATACACATATACACTGACGAGCAAAAGGGTAACAATGTTTTGAACTTTTGACTTTCAGGCTCCATATCTCACCATCCACTACAGCTTCGAACGTGAGACTCCCATCATTTTATAGGCAACCATCTTGGCTATGTCATACATACATTGGACTTGCAGCTATTTGGGATATGATTAGTTCTACAGATTCTAGTTGCGTAACTACATTGTTACTGTTTTGCTCCTGGTGGTGGAACAATCTTTTTCTTCTTGTAGACTACAAATTACCACCTGCTCTCACATTCCCTAATAGCTCAGTGTGTTATTAGATTGATTCCCAAGTGAAAGGTCACTGGCTGGAATCCAGGAGCAGCCATGAAGAAGATTTCCCAAGAAAAGAGAAACAGCATCATCATCCAGCTCATCCATGGTGGAATGTCGACTAAGAAAATTGCAAAACTGCATCATGTGACTTGCATGACAGATGGAAGAATAAGAAATGAAGTCCGTCCATCCATTCCAAAGCTAAGAGATGGACGTCCAGACAAAATATCAGAGTCAACAAGTTGGCTCATCACAAGGTCTATCAGTTCTGGCGTGACAAACACAGCAGTGGAGGCGGCTCATATGCTTCCTAATAGTGAGATCACAGATGTCCATGCAAGCACCGTGCGACGCACATTACACAAGTCTGGAATGGTGGGCTGAAAAAAGGTGAAGAAGCCTCGACTTCATTATCGTCTTAAGAAGTGTCGGCTCAAGTTTGAAAAAAGTACGAACAGTGGAAAGTAGAAGATTGGAAACGGCTGATTTGGAGAAATGAGAGAAAAGTCAATAGACTGGGCTCTGATGGGTGCAAATGGCTATGGAAGAAACAAGGGAAAAGGGGCTAACGGATCGAGAAATTGATGGAACTGTCAAGTTCAGTGGAGGAAGCCTGATGATAAGGGGTTGTGTCACCGCCAAAGGTGTTGGATACTTGACCAGGATCGATGGTGGTCTCCAGGAGCGTACATAGAAATCACTGAGCTCCATAGCAAGAATCTAAATTGGGCCCCCATTATCCTTTTATAGCTCCTCCCACTACCCATTCCAGGCTTCTCTCTATGTTCCATGAACTATGCTTGCTGCTGTGTTTTATAATTTATGCCACCAGGGCCGGATTGTATTACAAAACAGCCCTGGCACACAAAAGAGGTATAATAGATGCAGTGTGTACAGGTATATAGTATATACAACAGGTACTGACATGTGAGGTACGAGGTATAATAGATGCAGTGTGTACAGGTATATAGTAAATACAGCAGTGTATTGACGTGAGGTATGAGGTTTAAATTACAGCTCATACCTCACTTATCAGTCCACTGCTGTATATACAATATATCCGTACACACTTCATCTATTATACCTCGTACCGAACATATCAGTACACTGCTTTATATACTATAACTCTGTACTGTGACACAGTGAGGGGTTTTGTATGGCAATGCAGGTATTTTCCTCACAGCATGTGCGGCTGGGCTGGTTTCCAGCCAGGTGATTAAAATACCGGAACGGAGTTTAAGTGCCGGTCCAGGTTTTGGCCGCGCCTGGCTGTCCTTAAATAGGCAGCTGGGCTCAGCAGAGATGTCTCTGTTTTTGGGATCTGAGGCTTTGTGCCGTGCTGGGGAAACAGGCCCCCTAAAGCCTGCTGTGGACCACTGGAGGCAGAACTGCCAGCAAGGTGACTTATGTTATATGAAAGTTCCATTGTGTGTGAATTAACACCAAGACTGCAAAGTTACGTGCTGTTTTGTGCAATTGCCTCGAGTGTGAATAAACACTGACGTTTTGAATTAAGAACTTGTATTTTGCCTCTGTACTGCGCTCGCTTACCCTATCTACCAGAGCGAAACCCCACAGTACATATTGCATCTATAATACTCTGTAATATATGCTGTGTGTGTATATATATATATATATATATATATATATATATGTATATATTAGTGTTGGGCGCAAATATTCGAATTGCGAATTTTAATCGCGAATATCGCCACTTTAAGAATTTGCTAATATTTAGAATATAGTGATATATATTCGTATTCTCGAACATTCTAGATTTTTTTAAATCAGTAACCTCCCTTCTTGCTTGTGGGACAATGAGAAGGCTGCAATGTTTTTGAGCTTAGCAACATCCCTAGCAACCAATAGGAAAGTTGCCTACCCCTTACTATATAAGATGTCTGTTCACTTTGCAGACGGGGAAGGGTGAGGACGGGGCTGGCGGGGGGCTCTCTCCCTCTCCATCGGGGGGCTGCAAAGGCACAGCAGCCCCCCGATGGGAGAGGGAGGGAGCTCCCTGACCCTGACCGCGGAAAGGAAGACCAAGAGTCACCTCTGCTGCGGAGGATAAGTTCATCCGAGTCACCAGCCTCAGAAATCGCAGGTTAACAGCAGCTCAGATTAGAGACCAGGTCAATGCCACACAGAGTTCTAGCAGCAGACACATCTCTAGAACAACTGTTAAGAGGAGACTGTGTGAATCAGGCCTTCATGGTAGAATATCTGCTAGGAAACCACTGCTAAGGACAGGCAACAAGCAGAAGAGACTTGTTTGGGCTAAAGAACACAAGGAATGGACATTAGACCAGTGGAAATCTGTGCTTTGGTCTGATGAGTCCAAATTTGAGATCTTTGGTTCCAACCACCGTCTCTTTGTGCGACACAGAAAAGGTGAACGTATGGACTCTACATGCCTGGTTCCCACCGTGAAGCATGGAGGAGGAGGTGTGATGGTGTGGGGGTGCTTTGCTGGTGACACTGTTGGGGATTTATTCAAAATTGAAGGCATACTGAACCAGCATGGCTACCACAGCATCTTGCAGCGGCATGCTATTCCATCCGGTTTGCGTTTAGTTGGACCATCATTTATTTTTCAACAGGACAATGACCCCAAACATACCTCCAGGCTGTGTAAGGGCTATTTGACCATGAAGGAGAGTGATGGGGTGCTGCGCCAGATGACCTGGCCTCCACAGTCACCGGACCTGAACCCAATCGAGATGGTTTGGGGTGAGCTGGACCGCAGAGTGAAGGCAAAAGGGCCAACAAGTGCTAAGCATCTCTGGGAACTCCTTCAAGACTGTTGGAAGACCATTTCAGGTGACTACCTCTTGAAGCTCATCAAGAGAATGCCAAGAGTGTGCAAAGCAGTAATCAAAGCAAAAGGTGGCTACTTTGAAGAACCTAGAATATGACATATTTTCAGTTGTTTCACACTTTTTTGTTTTGTATATAATTCCACATGTGTTAATTCGTAGTTTTGATGCCTTCAGTGTGAATCTACAATTTTCATAGTCATGAAAATAAAGAAAACTCTTTGAATGAGAAGGTGTGTCCAAACTTTTGGTCTGTACTGTATATATATTTATATACTTTTTTTTTTTTTGGGGGGGGCCAGTTCTCTTAAAAAGTTCTTGAAAAAATGGAGGTCTCTTGTCAGCAGCATCTCTTGTCTAGCTATTTTACCACATAAAAAAAATGATCAGAAGTGCTGCATTCCAGGAAATTTCTATGAATCCAACGATAACTCACTTAGGCACTTACTGTATTTTTCGCTCTATGAGACACACTTTTTTCCCCAAAAAGTGAAAGGAAAATGGCAGTAAATCTTATAAAGTGAATACTAATGAGCACTTAACATAGTAACATAGTTTATAAGGCCGAAAAAAGACATCCAGTTCAGCCTGTTATTCTGCAAGTTGATCAAAAGGAAGGAAAAAAAACAAAACTGTGAGGTAGAAGCCAATTTTCCTCACTTAAGGGGAGAAAAATTATTTCTCGACTCCAATCAGGCATCAGAATAACTCTCTGGATCAACGACACCTCTCTAGTATCTATAGCCTGTAATATTATTACACTCCAGAAATACATCCAGGCCCCTCCTGAATTCCTTTATTGTACTCACCATCACCACCTCCTCAGGCAGAGAGCTCCATAGTCTCACTGCTCTTACCGTAAAGAATCCTTTTCTATGTTTGTGTACAAACCTTCTTTCCTCCAGACACAGAGGATGTCCCCTCGTCACAGTCACAGTCCTGGGGATAAATATATGATGGGATAGATCTCTGTACTGACCCCTGATATATTTATACATAGTTATTAGATCTCCCCTCGGTCGTCTTTTTTTCTAAAGTGAATAACCCTAATTTTGATAATCTTTTAGGGTACTGTAATTCCATCAGTCCCGTAATTACTTTAGTTACCCTCCTCTGAACCCTCTCTCGCTCTGCTATGTCTGCCTTGTTCACAGAAGCCCAGAACTGTACACAGTCCTCCATGTGTGGTCTGACCAGAGATTTGTAAGGTGGCAGGACTATGTTCTCATCTCGGGCATCTATGCCCGTTTTGATGCAACCCATTATCTTATTGGCCTTGGCAGCAGCTGCCTGACACTGGTTTCTACAGCTTAGTTTGCTGTTCACTAAAATTCCTAGGTCCTTTTCCATGTCAGTTTTACCCAGTGTTACTATTTAGTATGTACGGGTGACTTGCATTATTCCTTCCCATGTGCATAACCTTACACTTGTCAGTGTTAAACCTCATCTGCCACTTCTCTGCCCAAGTCTCCAATCTATCCAGATCCATTTGTTATGGAAGTCCACTGGAGGTGGTGAGCTAGCTCTGCTAGCACTGGTATTACTACAGTATCAGGATGTAGTGCACATAAGCATGCACCATCACCTGATATTGTGCGATCTCAGGTCAGAGTGCAGCCCTACAGGAAAAACGTGCTGGATCTCCCGAGTGGTGGCGCTGTCCAAAGCAGGAAAGGTAATTTGTTTTATTTATTTTCTGTCTAAAGAAGATTAAGGGTCTGAGGTCTGATGAGGAAGAGGGGTCCTATCTAAGGTCTTATGAAGATTGGGGGTCTGATCTAAGGTCTGATGAAGATTGGGGGCCCGATGAAGATTGTAGGTCTGATCTGAGGTTCTAATGAAGATTGGGGGTTTAATCTAATGTTTTAGGAAGATTGCCAGTCTGAATTGGGGGTATGATGAAGATTGTTGGTCTGATTTGAGGTATAATGAAGATTGGGGGTCTGATAAAGATTGGGGGGGGTGATTTGAAGTCTAATGATTTTTTTTTTCTTATTTTCCTCCTCTAAGACCTAGGAGAGTCTTATGGACAGTTGTGTCTTATAGA
Source organism: Bufo gargarizans (assembly GCF_014858855.1). Lineage (NCBI taxonomy): Eukaryota > Metazoa > Chordata > Amphibia > Anura > Bufonidae > Bufo > Bufo gargarizans. Next base: position 131,195,470 of record NC_058085.1, read on the forward strand.
GCGAAAAATACAGTAAATTGCCAGCAGCTAAACCTTGGTTTTCACCCCGACACCTTCACAGTCCATTTTCCACTGTCTTCAGAAAGGACATACATTATATACATAGGAAAAGCCCACATAGCATCTGTGTGGCGCATTGCTTATAGCACAGAACTGTCACTTACCAGTGGGAGGAGCGCCCAGCCTGCCACAGACAGCGCAGGTAAGTATAATGCTTCTAAAATTCGGAACTCTCCACTGCCACCAATGATTGGGGGGGGGGATTTTAATTAGGGGGGGGAGAGGGGGGCCGCACTGACCACCAATGAATGTAATACTGGGGTGGGAGGGAGGGGGGGGGCCGCACTGGCCACCAATGAATTTAATACTGGGGAGGGAGGGGCCGCACTGGCCACCAATGAATGTAATACAGGGGAGGGAGGGAGGGGCCGTACTGGCCACCAATGAATTTAATACTGGGGAGGGAGGGAGGTCTGGCCTCTGCTGCCTGGCAGCACCCAATCTCTTACAGGGGGCTGAGATCCGCACAAGTAACCTCTCAGGTGCGGCACCAGAGGGGTTAAAGGTGCGGATCACAGCCCCCTGTAAGAAATTGGGTGCTGCCAGGAAGCAGGGGGCAGTTATGTACACAGTTCTCAGTATATTCTAACTTGAAGCGTCCCCATCACTATGGGAACGCCTCTGTGTTAGAATATACTGTCGGTTTTGAGTTTTCATGATCTAACTCAAATCCGATGGTATATTCTAACATAGAGGCATTCCCATGGTGATGGGGACGCTTCAAGTTAAAATATACCATCGGATTGGATAAAACTCTGATCCGATGGTATATTAATAGGGACTCCCTGACTTTACATTAACCCCTTAAGGACACAGCCTTTTTACACCTTAGGACCAGGCCATTTTTTGCAAATCTGACCAGTGTCACTTTAAGTGCTGATAACTTTAAAACGCTTTGACTTATCCAGGCCGTTCTGACATTGTTTTTTCGTCACATATTGTACTTCATGACACTAGTAAAATTAAGTCAAAAAAATATTTTTTTTTGCACCAAAAAATACCAAATTTATCAAAAATTTTGAAAAATTAGCAAATTTCAAAGTTTCAGTTTCTCTACTTCTGTAATACATAGTAATACCCCCAAAAATTGTGATGACTTTACATTCCCCATATGTCTACTTCATGTGTGAATTATTTTGGGAATGATATTTTATTTTTGGGGATGTTATAAGGCTTAGAAGTTTAGGAGCAAATCTTGAAATTTTTCTGAAATTTACAAAAACTAAATTTTTAGGGACCATTTCAGGTCTGAAGTCGCTTTGCGAGGCTTACATAATAGAAACCACCCAAAAATGACCCCATCTAAGAAACTACACCCCTCAAGGTATTCAAAAGTGATTTTACATATGTTGTTAACCCTTTAGGTGTTGCACAAGAGTTATTGGCAAATGGGGATGAAATTTGAGAATTTCATTTTTCTGTCTAATATTTCATTTTTACCCATTTTTTCCACTAACAAAGCAAGGGTTAACAGCCAAACAAGACTGTATCTTTATTGCCCTGACTCTGCAGTTTACAGAAACACCCAATATGTGGCCGTAAACTACTGTACGGCCACACAGCGGGGCGTAGAGTGAAAGGTGCGCCGTATGGTTTTTGTAAGGTTGATTTTTATGGACTGGTTTATTTACACCATGTCCCATTTGAAGCCCCCTGATGCACCCCTAGAGTAGAAACTCCCTAAAAGTGACCCCATCTAAGAAACTACACCCCTCAAGGTATTCAAAACTGGTTTTACATACGTCGTTAACCCTTTAGGTGTTGCACAAGAGTTATTGGCAAATGGGGATGAAATTGGAAAATTTCATTTTTTTGTCTAATATTTCATTTTTACCCATTTTTTCCACTAACAAAGCAAGGGTTAACAGCCAAACAAGACTGTATCTTTATTACCCTGACTCTGCCGTTTACAGAAACACCCAATATGTGGCCGTAGAGTGAAAGGTGCGCCGTTTGGTTTTTGGAGGGCTGATTTTTATGGACCGGTTTATTTACACCGTGTCCTGTTTCAAACCCCCTGATGCACCCCTGGAGTCGAAACTCCCTAAAAGTGACCCCATTTTGGAAACTACGGGATAAGGTGGCATTTTTTGGGGGAGTATTTTTAGGGCAAATATAATTTTTGGTTGCTCTATATTACATTTTTGTGAGGCAAGGTTACCAAAAATAGAAATTCTGATATTTCATCTCCATTTGCCATTAACTGTTGAGGAACACCTAAAGGGTTAATAAAGTTTGTATAATCATTTTTGAATACCTTGAGGGGTGTAGTTTCTTAGATGGGGTCAATTTTAGGGAGTTTTTACTCTAGGGGGGCATCAGGGGGGCTTCAAAAGGGATATGGTGTCAATAAAAAAGGCCATCAAAATCGGCCTTCCAGAAACCATGTCGGTCCTTTCCTTTTGCGGCCTCCCTTTTACGGATACAGCAGTTTACGACCACAAATGTGGCGTTTCTGTAAACTGCAGTATCAGGGTAATAAATTTTAACTTTTGTTTGGTTGTTAACCCTTGTTTTGTTACCGGAAAAAACGGACTGAAATGGAAAAGTGCCCAAAATAGCGGTTTTGGCACCGTTTTTTTTTTTTTTTTTTAACCGTGTTAATCTGGGTAGTTAGGTCATGGGATATTGTTATAGAGGAGATTCTTACGGACGTGGCAATATCTAATAAGTCTACTTTTTTTTTACAATAATTTAGGTTTTTGACTATATTATCTTTTTTGATACAACATTTTTTTTTGGGTATCTCTAAAGTCTAAGTGTCATTTTTTTTATTTTCTTTTAGCCAATTATCTTATGTGGGGGCTCATTTTTTGCGGGATGAGCGGACGGTTTTATTGGCACTATTTTGGGGGCTATATGACTTTTTGATCGCTTTCTATTAAACTTTTTGTTATGTAAGGTGACAAAAAAAATATTTTTTTGCACCTATTTTTTTTTTTTTTTTTTTACTGTGTTAATCTGGGGGGTTGGGTCATGGGGTATTTTTATAGAGGAGATTCTTACGGACGCGGCGATACCTAATAAGTCAACTTTTTTTACAATTATTTAGGTTTTAGACTATATTATCCTTTTTGATACCCTAAAAAAAATTTTGTATCTCTAAAGTCTAAGAGTCATTTTCTATTTTTTTTTTTATCTGATTATCTTATGTGGGGGCTCATTTTTTGCGGGATGAGATGACGGTTTTATTGGCACTAATTTGGGGGCTATATGACTTTTTGATCGCTTGCTATTAAACTTTTTATTATGTAAGGTGACCAAAAAAAACTTTTTTTGCACCTTTTTTTTTTTTTTCTGGACCGTGTTAATCTGGGGGGTTAGGTAATGGGGCATTTTTATAGAGGAGATTATTACCGACGCGGCAATACCTATGTCTACTTTTAATAAATTATTTTAGTTTTTTTGGGTGTCTCAAGTCTGAGAACCATTTTTTTTTATCCGATGTCAGTGCTAAATTGGGATATAAATTTAGTACTCCATGGAAGTGTGATACTCCCTGAAGCAACCGTCAATGCAGAGGCCCGGATGATCGGGGCAAGTGTCGCACTGAGTAGTCGTGTCTTTCCGTATCCCCCTCCTGCGACACACTCTGCACTTTTTTTGGGTTCGTCCCTTCTTTCCAGTATGGGGGACCACACCTGGAAAGTGTTGGCCAGGGACGATCCGGGCACCTACAGTTCCCGAGGTACTCCGGCCTGCTCTTTCCCGGTCCGAAAAGATCAGGGCCTTGAGGACTGCCTCATAGAACTGGAGGAATGTCCCTGTGCTGCCAGCGCTTCGGGATAGTACAAAAGAGTTGTACATGGCAACCTGCACCAAGTAGACCGCAACTTTTTTGTACCATGCCCGGGTTTTGCGCATGGCGTTATATGGCTTGAGGACTTGATCAGAGAGATCAACTCCTCCCATATACCGATTGTAAGCGACGATACAATCGGGCTTGAGGACCGTTGCCGCGGTACCTCGCACAGGGACAGGGGTGATGCCGTTACCATGAATTGTGGACAGCATAAGGACATCCCTCTTGTCCTTATACCTGACCAGCAACAGGTTTCCAGTGGTAAGGGCACGGGTCTCACCCCTGGGGATAGGTACCTGGAGGGGGTGGGCAGGGAGGCCGCGTTGATTTTTCCGCACGGTCCCACAAGCGGACGTGGATCTGGCGGCAAGGGACTGGAACAAGGGGATACTGGTATAAAAGTTATCCACGTAAAGGTGGTAACCCTTATCCAGCAGTGGGTACATAAGGTCCCACACAAGTTTCCCGGTAACACCCAGAGTGGGGGGACATTCTGGGGGTTGAATCCGGGAATCTCGCCCCTCGTATACACGAAATTTGTAAGTGTACCCTGAGGTACTCTCACAAATTTTGTATAGCTTCACGCCATACCTCGCCCGCTTGGAGGGCACATACTGGCGGAAAATGAGTCTCCCCTTGAACGCAATGAGAGACTCATCAACCGCGACCTCTCTTCCAGGTACATAGGCCTCCATGAATTTGGCCCCAAAGTGATCGATGACCGGCCGTATCTTGTACAGACGGTCATGGGCAGGATCACCTCGGGGGGGACATGCTGCATTATCGGAATAATGCAGACATTTCCGGATGGCCTCAAACCGGGAGCGTGTCATGGCTGTACTGTAAAGTGGGGCCTGGTATAGGACGTCCCCACTCCAGTACAGCCTGACACTGGGTTTTTTGACCAGGCCCATATGCAGCACGAGGCCCCAAAATGTCCTCATTTCGGCTGCACTGACCGGCGTCCAGCCACCGGGCCTGGCCAAAAAGGAGCCCGGGTGTTGAGCGACGAACTGTTGGGCGTACAGATTCGTCTGCTCCACCATCAGATTTACCAGTGGGTCACTGAAAAAATGACAAAAAAAGTCATATTCAGTGTAGCCCACTGTGGAAATCTGGATTCCTGATTGGCCTACAAAATCAGGAATCACAGGCTCGTATCGCTCTGGGCTACACCAGACAAGTTCACCGGCAGGGGGCTCCGGTGGATTTAACTGGTGGGCCGGGAAACCAGTACGAGCCCCAGAGCTGCTCGTACTAGTGTGGGCCACAGGGTCCCTAACATGGCGGTCCCCTTGCTCCGCCTGGCGGCGTCTCCGCCGCCTTGGGGGCTCATCATCATCGCTAGATGATGAGGAGGATGCGGATGACAACAGGAATGTGGGGTCATCCTCATCCTCACTGGGACTCTCGGAGTCAGAGGCAATCTGGGCGTATGCCTCCTCGGCCGAGAACGTCCGGCGGGCCATAGGGGAGTGTGTGTCTGCGTGTATATGTGCGTGTGTGTAACTCTTTATTTTGTGTGCGTGTGTGTGGGGGCACGGGTGTTCACGAACTCACCCTAAAACTAACAGAAAAAAAATAAAATAAACTAACTAAAAAAAGGGCAAAAAATGTGGGGAAAAAAATTCAAAACCGCTGATCAACCGTCCGAAGTTGATCAGCGGTGGGGTGTGCGATGCGCTAACAGTGGCCGGACACTAAGTGCCGGCCACAGTCAGCGTACACGAAAAAAAAAAAAATGCACCCCAAAAAAGGTGGGGGGGGGGGCAGGGGGTGGGGGGGCAAGTGGCAGCACCCCTGGGGGGTCTATGGTCACACAGCTGTGCTGTGGACCCCAGACACCCTAACTAGGGTGATGCAATCAAAGTTCAAAAACTAACTTTCCCTTTTTTTTTCCCTGCCTAAACCAAACTTTCCCTAGCTGTCCCTATGTACCTGATGGGGTCCTGGGGGGCACAGATCGGGTCCTGGGGGGCACAGATCGGGTCCTGGGGGGCGCAGATCGGGTGCAGCAGACACGTGCAGGCAGCTCCTCTCTCCTCCGGCTCCGGAACACAAAAGGAGGAGGAGAGGAGCGCCTGCCTCTTTTGAATCTGCCGCCGGACCGCCCACAGACCAATCAGAAAGCGATCCTGAGTGGTGATGTCACCATCACCACTCAGGATCGCTGGATGGTGATTGGTGGAGTGAAATCACACCACCATCACCATCCTGTTCCGGGTTATCGGGACTTCAGAGACCCAAATAACCCGGAAACGCAGAAAACAGCAGGTCTGAATTGACCTGCGGTTTTCTGCGATCGCATACATGGGGGGGTCACCGGACCCCCCGGCGCATTTGCTCCAAGTGCCTGCTCAATGATTTGAGCAGGCACGGGGTTCCGATCACCGCCCGCCGTGCGGCGGTGATCGAAAATGCACAGGGCGTACATGTACGCCCTGTGTCCTTAAGTACCAGGGCACAAGGGCGTACCTGTACGCCCTATGTCCTTAAGAGGTTAAAAGTTAATCGGGGACAGATCCGTTTGCAATTGCACCATATTGTGTCAACGTCAAACGGATCCGTCCCCATTGACTTGCATTGTAAGTCTGAACGGATCCGTTTTGCTCCGCACGGCCAGGCTGCAAGCTGCGTTCGTGTGTCCTCCTGCTGAGCGGAACGGAGGCCAAACTGAGCCATACCGATGCATTCTGAGCGGATCCGCATCCACTCAGAATGCATTAGGGCTGGACGGATCCGTTCGGGGCCGCTTGTGAGAGCCTATAAACGGAACCCCGAACGCAAGTGTGAAAGTAGCCTAAAACCTTCACTGAAATGTGGATTCAAAACGTAGGCATCACAGCTTTACCGTGGCAATGGGATGCAGAACAAAAAATGAAGTATATTGTGGCAAAACACAAGAGAGGTGAACAATATGAAGAATTGTATTCCTTCATCTACCTAATGTTGCTCATGGATTGGGCAGAATCAAGACTGAGCCAGGATCAGCTGGAAAGAATGGATTTTGAAGAGGATTCTCGTACACTAGTATAGAGGTCAGACAGCTGCTACAAAAGTCAACAATTTTTTTATACCAACCCTGACTATCAGTAGAGTATATCCATTGAACTGTCAGAAACAACAGGCTGAAGATTGGCAGACGACCAAAGACATTCATGTTAAGTCTTAATGGTGTCATAGTAAGGGTAGAACTGAAGCGGCAATTTGAGATGGCAGAGGAGTTGCATGACAAAGAAGAGGTACCATCAATTTGCCATGGCAATGGGGTTCTACTTAACAAGTGAAGAACACTGTGCATAAACATAGTTCTAGATGCTTCTTGGGGCTGTTACAAGTTATCCCCCCATGAAGATCACAAGAATGGGGAACCAGAATGAGAAACCCATACCCCTCAGAGCTCTTAAATGAACAGACCAGCAGGTTGGGCATGCTACTGCTGCTCCATTCATCTCTACAGTAGTTATAGAGACAGCTGAGTACAATGCTCAGCTATTTCCAGAAGCCCCATAGAGATGAAAGAAGCATCAGTGTGCATGCCGATCCATTCATTTTCAAAAACTCTGAGGGGTATGGGTTCCCTATTCTTGTGATCAGTGGTGCTGAGACCCCCTCCGATCTAATAGTTCCTATACTGTGGTCAAGTAGCTGCCACAAAAGCCAACAATTTAGTAAACCTAGATTGATCCCCAATGCAGTAATGAAACCATCAGGTGTGCCTTACTACATATTTTATTTTATCGTTCCATCTTATCGTTCCATCCAAAAACACATCATATATCAGCCCCCCACCCTCCATGCTGTAACCAATATTTAGCCTGAACTGCTCAGTATAATATTACTGTTTTATTTCCAATCTATAATAATGAATGTTTAATGGAAGGTTGTGGGGCACCCAATTTTTGTATGAGTAATAAGCCAATTTTTTTTTGTATGAAACTAAACAACAACTACGAGTCACAAAAACTGTGTAAAGTGTCTGATTTTGTGCTCAAACATTACAAAATAAAAATTTAAGGAAGGACATTTTCTCCAAAGTTGAACTCGACCTCACATGAGCCTTCAAGACTTTTGACAAATTAAAGATGCAGAGAATTAAATAAAAGTATTTGTCTCCTTACCCGCCGGCCTCCTCAGACCCCCTCCTCTGATTTCCTTTAGTGGGTGCATTTGTCATTTAAAATCAATTCTAGGTCACATGGAAAATTCAAAGTAGAAATTGTTGTAAATTTAAGAGATGATGTGTGTATTGAGGAGAATGGATTACACGCACAAGACGTGGGGAGGGGGATATGATGTCCAGAGGCTGAAGCACGAAACGGGAGGGAATAATTTGGAGATGTTAGGAATACATCGCCAGCGGCAGAGTAAACTGCTATCTTTTCATTCCGCCAGTGAATGTGTAAATATGTGTTTTACTGCACCCCCAGATTCACCAGAGACAGACGATCATCAGATAATTGAGAGCAAAATACTAAAAAAGAAATAACGAGGGCGAAAAGGGATGGAGAAACAGAAAAAAAAGACTATACTGTATCATAAAAAATGTAAATAACAATGTATAAAGTAATTACAATAAAAGTCATATGTACGATCTCTATTTACAAACCTGACACTATCTCTCCGCCAGCACCTGTTTGTCCTGTCCAGGCGGTTTGAGACTTTTTTGATGGTAATCACCCTGGGCAAAACAACAATTCAGTGATAATATGGGGCTGCTGGCTCTGATGAGCCCTGATAGGTAGAGGCAGAGATTTTGCTCCGAAAAAGGTGGCCCCACACGGTAACCTGTCCCTATAACACTGTACCATGTAATTCTAAGCCTATTGATCTCACAAATATTTAAAAATCTACATAGAAAGCCCTGCCTCAAAGCATTTCACCCAAAGAGTTCATCAGGGGACTATTGGAGGAGTGTAGACAGAACATGTCTTACAGTCGTCCTCTAGCATATCGGGTACATACACAGGGTTTCATGCAGAACATGTGCAAAGCAGAAAATAAAGGAGGGTGGAGTGTTATCAAATTATGAGCACTCCTCCCAGCATCCGGTGACTTATGACCTGCAGCGATCAGAATGGTGTCTCTATGACCACCCCTAAAAGATACAGCGGAAAGATGAGCGAACCAGTTCGTAATGAGCCAGGTTCGTTCTGAAGTTTTCATTTTTTTGGGATGAAGAACGAACCTGAACCTTTTCAGTTTCGTTTCGAACATATCCATTAAAATGGTGCGTAGCTCCATTTAAGTGCACATGCCGGTGGGAAAAAGCACTAGGGAGCAAGAAGAAGGGGTCTTACATGACCCTGAGAGGAAGTGAGGGGAGGGCTTGCCCTGATTGGCTCACAGGCCGACAGACAGCCTGGATGAGCCAATCAGTGATGCAGCAGGCAAGGAGGTGCCCAAGCAGAATGCCATTCTGGGCTGTAAATGAGGGTGGTAGAGAGAGGGAGAGTCAGAAATCGATTAAGCTTGTATTCTACTGCCAGGGACAGAATTGTGTGTGTAGAATAGGGACAGGCAGGGAAAGCTGTCAGCCAGGGAGTGAGAAGAAGGGAGCAGAGGCTGCCTGTGCCTCCTAGCACAACTGTAGCTGCTGCAAACCTCAAAACCAGCTACCTGCAATGACATTACTTTCATATTTTTTTTATTTTAACAGAAATCCTTTTTTTTTTTTAGGGAGGTCGGGGTGGGGTGAAATAATGCAAAACTGTACAATGTGTGTTCTACCATCGATCTAGCCTTTTAAACCTTAGTGAAACACTTGAAATACTCGTGCAAACTCTATGTCAGGTCATCTCACATAGATTGTTCAATTTAATTGAACCAGAATAGGTGATCACTACATCAAAACACATGGTAGTGCACCAAATTATCTGTGAGTAACAATGTGAAATTAAGCGTCAGGTCTCAATGATCCATTTCTGTTTATTTCTTTCTCCATGTTTGGAATTACATTTTTTTTTGAAGGGTTGCTAAATTTAAGTAAACCAGCATATATGTGATCAGAATACCAATACAAGGGGTAGTGCACACAATTATCTGTGAGTGATAATAAATTTAGGCCTAAATCTTTTTTACTTTACTTCTGTTTCCACATGGTTCTAATTTATTTTTTGGGTGTTGTTGAATTTATTCAAATAAGCATATATATCTGATGTCACGAGGGTGTCACGACCTATCGCGGACTCTGTGGTGCCTGGGGTCAGAAGGTCGCATCGGGTGGCTACTCGCCCGATTTCAGGGGATCGCTCCATGACCTAGTTGTGGGAATGGATTCCGGTCCAGGTTTTCCTGTTTTGGCTTACTATCCTTTTTGACCTATCTAGGTATCTGTAGTTTTTCTTTCAGCTGTTCTTGGTCTGCCACTCACAGCCACTATTTAGTCTCTCTTCCTACTTCCCTTGTTGCCAGATATAGAACTTCCTTTCAGGTTCTCTAGTCTGACCTTAGGTGGCATTGCTGTGGAGCTGCTGGAGCAGTTGGAACCAGTTCGGTTGGATCTCCGGTTCTCTCCAGTTTGTTTCCTATGTTTGTCGTCTCCCTTCGGGGATTATAATTAGTGTTTGTATTGTTTGTCCACTCCCTGTTGTTACCCTAGGTGTCAGTGATGAGGTCTAGTGTTCCCACCGTCTTACTCACTACCTAGGGCTTATTTCAGGGTAAGCCAGGGACGGGGCACGAGATCGGCATACAGGTGAGCAACCCATCTAGGGACGTCAGGGCAGCCAGGTGCCAGTGCTAGGTAAGTTAGGGGTCACCACTGTAACCTCTCCCTTGTGTTAGGGCAACTGGTCTCCCTTCCCTCTGCAACGCATGTCTGGTACCTGCCTTACCAGACATGATATGTGATTACTACAAAACTACACAGGGTAGAGCAAAAAACGATCTGTTAGTGATTGATTTAGTTCTAAATCCGTTTCCGTTTCTTTCTGTCTCCATATGTTTTCATTCAAATTTTTTTGGGGTTGCTGAAATAATTAAAACCAGCATATACAACATTACTACACCAATACACAGGGTAGCGCCAAAAAGTATCTGTGAGTGATATTTAATTTAGGCCTCTTATTTCTGTCTCCATACACTTCCAATTACAATTTTTTAGGGTTGTTGAAATTATTAAAGCCAGCATATAAGTGATTACCACACTAATACACAGGGTAGCGCACAACATTATCTGTGAGGCCCAAAAATGTCACGGCCACGGAAGGGTTCCCAATGAATGACTCAGAGGCAGAAATTGGGTAGTAACAGCACCAGCTATCCGGCTAGAAGAAGTAGTAGTAGTAGTAGAAGTAGGCCGCAGTTGTCCCTGCTGGCTTCGTAAAAGGCGCAACATTATCATTGAAAAGAAAAAGAATGAGATTTGGGATTGGATGGCTCAGTCCTTCTCTCAGTCGAAAGATGCCATGGAGCCAGTGGTCACACCGTTCCTTTTGCTCCTCCTACTTGCAACCCCAGAGAAGGCTTTCAGTGGAGTCCTCTCTGTCTTCATGCCCCTTTCTAGCGGGGCCTCTTCTTTTTTTCCTAAGAAGTGGCACAAAAAAAAACACCACGTCATATCACAGAGAGAGTCTCCCTGATAATGACTTGTGTGAGAGCCATCACTGTTTGGGTTGCCCTGTGAAGAATGTTCGGGAGGAGTTTGGGGACCCCATACATAGCTGTGTTGATGGAGGTGATAATAGTGGCACCTGTAGCCAGGGCATTGGCAGTGGGGGCAGCGATAGTGGCAGTCTTGGAAAAGGCAGAGCAGAGGAGGTGGACCTAGAAGCACACCATGATATCTCACAGTCTGATAAATTCGGCAGGGAGGGTGCTGGACAGGACCTGGGAGCCAGATCAGGGTGCTGAGGAGGAGGCATCACCAGTGGAGAAGGGTGGTGGCGACAGTGGCAACAATAAATAGTAGAGGCAAGGTACCTGCCAAGGAACAGCCAGGGCCATGTCTGCTTTGGTGGCTAGGCCCCTGTGTTCGTGACACCAGCACCTTAAGGTGCAAATGTTGAAGGTAGCAGAAAGGATGAGGAGTCAGTTGTAGTAGAAACAGTTGTACATTTACTTAAATCAAATGTTTCAGGACTGTTGGAAGATGGAAGTTGAGGGCACCTCAACTTCCATCTGGCTGGTGTTCCCTGCAATAAAGGGTGCCTCAGAGGATCTAGTGCTGTCCTTCCCTCCACTGTACTGCGTGAGTAAATGAATTACTATCCCCATTGGCCCACCGTAACTCATGTATTGCCCCTGCAGTCCGGCTTTATGCACACCCACCTCCACAAGCAGCAGAAGCCACAGCAGCAGCAGCAGCAGCCATTTCAGTCTCCTGAACACGATGGAACAGTTTTTCCATGTGTCGCGCCAGGCTGAGGCCAGTCAGCAAGCTGACAGTTCTCGCCAATGCCCAAGTTCAAGCCTACTTACACTGTGGCCAATCTCTGGTGCATACCCTGTTCCTTGACCCCTTGGATTCCTGGGCAGGCAGACTGGGACAATGCCCCAAACTGGCACAGCACACTCTTTCTTGTCAGATCTGACAAGATCTCGTCTGATCTCAGAGAGGGTTTATAGTGCTGCAGGGGGCATGGTGAGAACTCAAACAGACCAAGTTGTCCTCCAGCAGTGCAAAACATCATTTTTGTCAAAATGAACCAAGGCTTGTTTTAGGAGGATTTTCACCGGCTGGCCTTGCAGACGGTGTCAAATATTGACATACTGTAGTTGCTGTCTGCCTGCCTGACTCCATCATGCCACTGCTGTTGCCTGCCAACCATCATTTTCTGTATGGCTGCTGCTGCCTTCATCATGTCGCTGCCTGACAACATGTACCATATGACTGCTGCTGCTTCCGCCACTGCCTCAGCTGCTGCTGCTCCTTGCTGCTAATTCACTTACTGTTACTTTAGTGCCCTGGAGCAGGGGCACTTTAAAGTCTGACATTTGTGGACATTTGCCTATTTCCCCTTGATGAGGCCTTACTTTAACTCACTTTAAAGGGTTAACTTGCAATGAGGCATACTGTTTAATACTGTGTAACTGCATTTCATATGTTTGGTGTGATATACAGACGTGGACAAAATTGTTGGTACCCTTTGGTCAATGAAAGAAAAAGTCACAATGGTCACAGAAATAACTTTAATCTGACAAAAGTAATAATAAATTAAAATTCTATAAATGTTAACCAATGAAAGTCAGACATTGTTTTTCAACCATGCTTCAACAGAATTATGTAAAAAAATAAACTCATGAAACAGGCATGGACAAAAATGATGGTACCCCTAACTTAATATTTTGTTGCGCAACCTTTTGAGGCAATCACTGCAATCAAACGCTTCCTGTAACTGTCAATGAGACATCTGCACCTCTCAGCAGGTATTTTGGCCCACTCCTCATGAGCAAACTGCTCCAGTTGTGTCCGGTTTGAAGGGTGCCTTTTCCAGACTGCATGTTTCAGCTCCTTCCAAAGATGCTCAATAGGATTGAGGTCAGGGCTCATAGAAGGCCACTTTAGAATAGTCCAATTTTTTCCTCTTAGCCATTCTTGGGTGTTTTTAGCGGTGTGTTTTGGGTCATTGTCCTGTTGCAAGACCCATGACCTGCGACTGAGACCAAGCTTTCTGACACTGGCTAGTACATTTCTCTCTAGAATTCCTTGATAGTCTTGAGATTTCATTGTACCCTGCACAGATTCAAGACACCCTGTGCCAGACGCAGCAAAGCAGCCCCAGAACATAACAGAGCCTCCTCCATGTTTCACAGTAGGGACAGTGTTCTTTTCTTGATATGCTTCATTTTTTCGTCTGTGAACATACAGCTGATGTGCCTTGGCAAAAACTTCGATTTTTGTCTCATCTGTCCACAGGACATTCTCCCAGAAGCTTTGTGGCTTGTCAACATGTAGTTTGGCATATTCCAGTCTTGCTTTTTTATGATTCGTTTTCAACAATGGTGTCCTCCTTGGTCGTCTCCCATGTAGTCCACTTTGGCTCAAACAACGACGGATGGTGCGATCTGACACTGATGTTCCTTGAGCATGAAGTTCACCTTGAATCTCTTTAGAAGTCTTTCTAGGCTCTTTTGTTACCATTCGGATTATCCGTCTCTTAGATTTGTCATCAATTTTCCTCCTGCGGCCACGTCCAGGGAGGTTGGCTACAGTCCCATGGATCTTAAACTTATGAATAATATGTGCAACTGTACTCACAGGAACATCTAGTTGCTTGGAGATGGTCTTATAGCCTTTACCTTTAACATGCTTGTCTATAATTTTCTTTCTGATCTCTTGAGACAGCTCTTTCCTTTGCTTCCTCTGGTCCATGTCGAGTGTGGTACACACCATATCACCAAACAACACAGTGATTACCTGGAGCCATATATATAGGCCCAATGGCTGATTACAAGGTTGTAGACACCTGTGATGCTAATTAGTGGACACACCTTGAATTAACATGTCCCTTTGGTCACATTATGTTCTGTGTTTTCTAGGGGTACCATCATTTTTGTCCATGCCTGTTTCATGAGTTTATTTTTTTACATAATTCTGTTGAAGCATGGTTGAAAAACAATGTCTGACTTTCATTGGTTAACATTTATAGAATTTTAATTTATTATTACTTTTGTCAGATTAAAGTTATTTCTGTGACCATTGTGACTTTTTCTTTCATTGACCAAAGGGTACCAACAATTTTGTCCACGTCTGTATACCCTGTTCATTTGTAAAGCACAGTGGAAAGGGTTAATGGACAATGAGAGTTAATGGACAGAGGTTAATGGACAGAGTTGGAACACTGTATTTGTTTGGGCTGAGCTTCTCCACTCCACCCCTCCCACTAGAAGGTTCTAGTTCAGCTAGAAACTGTATATAAGGAGGACAGTCAGAGCCCTTAGTGTTTTGCAGTTAGGGACCAGTGCTTAGAAGAGGAGACTCCTCCAGACTATTGAGTGACCAGAAGAAGACGCTGAGATGCTTTGACCAGGGTACCAGCCTTCTGAAGAGAGAGAGGGACAGCAAGTTCAGGCCGTTCCTGAACATCAATCCCTGCCAGGATTGCCTGTGTTGTTTTACAACCCTAACTCTCTGGTTTTAAATACGCTGTATGTTAGAGCCATCAAACATACATTTACCCATAGCTATGTTTGTCAGTGTCACTCGGATATCATTTAAGGCGGGTTCGCATTTGGTTATGGAATTCCGTTATAGGGTTCCGTTATAACAGAGTTAAAACGGAATAGAACTGAATTTTTTGGACAGAATGCAAAATGGAAGCCTTTGAGAGGGATTTGGTTTTGATCCGTCCTAATACATGTCCGTGGGGACAATTAACACTTCCGTTATACATGAATAGTCCTGAGACTGAACTTAGTTATGTTTCCCCTAAATATTACAAAGAAAACTCTCATTATATTTCGATTTGCATTGACTACTTTGTCTAACAGTAATGATCAGGCACATGGTCTTCTGTTGTTAAGAAAATATAGGCTCCCTCATAATTTCACTTTAATCAGAATTTTCCAGGCAGTTCTCAATCTTCAATTGAAGTGAAACTGATTATATTAGTAGGGATTTAAGGGATTACATCGGTATAATCTGAGCTGCAACTTTCTAATGCAGACAATGGAGGAAAGAGCAGAACGTATGTATACTGTATACTGAACGTACAATGAATCTGAAGCCTCCTTGATGACTAGATTTATGGTACAGAAGATCTCCAGGCTTCTCTTTCTTTTTATGACTTATTTCTCAAGTCGATGATCGTCTGTTTCCTGATAATCTTCTTTCTCTCACTCTTGGTTTAGCCGCCTGATCTTCATAATTATTCTATTCAGGCTGTGAAGGAAATCAGTTTTCCATATACTGACCTCCTGGTGAGCATGTGGTGTGCTTGTGCTGTTCAAAATGTTCATTGAATTTATCTCATCAACTACAGTTCTTCACCTGCGAGGGGCCATTGCTGCTGCTGAAGAAGCTCCCTCCTGCTACCTGATTCACAGAGCCAGATACCTTGCCCAGCCCTGAATATTTTTGTGGTAGCCCAAGTGCAGAGGATCTGCTTCCACCTTTGGACCTAGTGCTACTTGGAGCAGCAGAGCAGACGTAAAATTGTCAGGGCCGGGCAAATCCGTTTGCTCATCTTATTTCAGACCCAGCACCAACAGATAATGCAGATGAAATGATGTCCCTTATTAGACCATCAGTGATGAGCGGCATGGGCAATATTCGAATTCGAAATATTTCGCAATTTTTTGGGTGAATATTCATCATATATTCGCGAATTCGAGAATTTGTGATCTCCAGTCATTATTTTCTTGATTGCAAAAATCAGCAATAGGAAAATTTGCGATAAAATTCGCGATTTGAATATTCGTGAATACAAATATTTAGCACTATATTCTAAATATTCGCAAATTCTCGAAGTGGCTATATTCACGATTAAAATTTGTGATTCAAAAATTTGCGCTTAACACTATAGACCATATTACAGTCCTGTACCAATTTAGAGCAATAATATGACATACAAAGAAAGCTACGGGCCCACATAGTACTTTCAGATCAAGCCGTACAGAGTGTTTTTTGTATTAAGGTTCATCAGATGATGTACTGCATTGCTTTGGGGGGAGGATACCACAGTAACGTGGTGTCACCTTGTGCAGTGGTAGCACATTTTATGGAATTGTAGGAATTCCCTTGTGCTGCCATAAGGCTTTGTGTATGCTCAACAATAGTGGTATTTAGTATAATCCTTGATGTGCCCTATGGTGGTTTTCAGCTTGTAATTTCTAAACACCAGCCCAGGTCTATATCAATAATGGCAAGCCGTAAACTGATAACTATCAGAGAAACAATTATGTGGTGCCTATAGAGTGGTCACTGCCTTTCTTCCATAAACCTCTTAAGGATGTAGGTACTGTATCTCTTCTAGCAGTAGTTAAAAATAGTTTTACTATGATAAGTCATGGACCTGATTTGGGACCCATTTGAAGATCCTGCAAAGTGCATTTAAGTTGAGTACATACAGATGGGTTTGATAAATATTAAACCGGAATGGCAAACAATTCACCCAAAAATATGTCATCATTTCCTGAAGTACCAACTGGAGTCCGTAACTTAAAAATCCACATAATCAGGGATGTACATTGGGATCTATGATAAAATGTACTACGGCGCTGTCTCCTTATGCCTTTACATGCCTCCCAAGTGCCCAATCCGTGTTCAAACACCCAAATATGCATCCTTTTAGGTGAGAGGGTTCAGAAAAGGCATCCTTGGACTAGTTTCCTACTCTCGTATTTGCTAATGAAGGACAGTTTCACTCTTTAGGCACTTTTACCATTACAACCTCTAACAGAAGCATGTTATGGACACGCATAGTGGAGTGTGGTGGGTCTGTTTAGCCACATGGTATGGTGCATGTATCTTACCCCAACATTCAGTTCCTTTTTCATTTTCTTCTCTTCCTGGGTTACAGGCACAGCTTCCACTTGACACCATCCACTCGCCCTCTCCCCCGCAATGTAGACTGAGCCTTGTGGTACCCAGAAGATGAGCACCAATTACACAGTTACCTATGGCTTCTGCTAGCGATGCCCCTCCTTCTCCACTTGATGGGGTCTCAGGGAAGGATGCCAGGCTCCTGACAGTAGCGGGGCACTTATTAAAATAAACTTTTACTCCAGCCAAAGATAGACAAGCCCCTGAATCCACAAAAGCCAAGTGAAATCCATTTTTATTTATTGGTCCAAAGTCTATAGTTCTCTCATCCATCCGAGGACCCTGCCCTCCTTTTCCAGGTTCTCGTGTGAAGCTTTTACCAGCTCCAATGGTATCAACTTTTATCCAAGACTCTTCTGACCATTCCCATTCCTCGGCTTCCATAGCACTATCCACTTGGCGATAAAACAGGGTAAATGTTTCTCTGCAAGCCAGGTGACGGCGAGATGGTGGTGGCCGCAGGCTGGCACAGTCTCGTACTGAAAAACGTAATTTGACATATACACGTCGAGCACCACGGCTTGGAATGCATCCTGTGCGCAGCCAGTTACTCTGGTTGGAGCGCTGAGCATACGAGTTGCAGACTTCATAGGTACGCAGTAGGCGTCGCTGGCCATCTAAAACACTGACTTCATCCCACTAGGGAAATAAAAAAAAGGGGATAAAAATAAAAATAGGAAAGCTGGGTGACAACAAATATATTCTCCAGTGAAACTCACTCGGGATACTCACCCCTCCGTCTGGGTGGGTTGACCAGCCAATCTCTGAGGTTTCTTGTGTTGTATCAAGTAGCATCTCTGTAATACAAGAAAATACAATAAAGCCTATAGGATTAAGCCATGGAAAACAGAAGCTCAACATACAACTGAATATGGGCCCTTACATTCTGATGTTGTACCTCTAAAGTCTTGCACTACACCTTGAACATCTGTGGCTGCTGCTCTACCATATGAGTTTCCTCCTCTACCTTTGTTGACTGATCCTTTACCATTTATGATTGAATCTCAACATCCTGTGGTTGCTCCTCTACCATATTCAGTATGAATGCATTTTTACCATTGGAGGTTGAACCTTTACATAAATTACTATTCCTCTGCCATTTGAGGTTTTACCTCCTTTATCTGAGTTTGCACATCTACCATTTGAGATTGCACCTCTAAAGTCGTTTGCTGAAACTCTACCATTTATGATTGCACCTCTCATGTACTATACTGTATTACAGCACGATTACACCATTTGAGATTATAGCTCAACCTTAGTGGATGATGGACCTCTTTCATTTCATTTGAGGTTATACCTTAACCATCAATGGCTGAAGTCACTCTTTCACCATTTGAGACTGCACCTCTAATGATTGCACCACTAACATCTATGATGGCCCCTCCATCATCAGTGGCTACTACTCTAACATCTAAGTTTGAACCTCTGATATCTGAGGTTGCACACCATGGGATATTGCACCTACATCTTCAGTGACTGTTCCTTTATCATCTATGACTACACCTCTACCATTTGAGGTTGCCCTATAAAACCATCAGTGGCTGCCCTTTTGTCATCTGAGATAGACTTTTACCATTTAAGATTGCACCTTTATCAAATATGATTGTACCTCCATCATCTATGATGGCACATCAGTGGCTACCTCTGTAGCATATAATGCAGTATCTCTGATATCTGAGGTTGCATATCAACCATTTAAGATTGCAGCTCTACCATCCATGGCTTCTCATCTGTCATTTGGTGTTACAACTCAACCATCAGTAGCTGAACTCCTGCCATCTATGATCGTACCTCCAACATATGAGGCTTCATATATACCATTTGATAGTATACATCTATTATCAATGGCTACTCCTCCAAAAGTAGTGTTGATCACGAATATTCAAATTTCCAATTTTTATCGCGAATATAGGTACTTCGAAAATTTGCTAATATTTTGAATATAGCAATATATATTCGTAATTTTGAATATTCTATTTTTTTTAAAATCAGTACACATGATCCCTCTCTGCTTCTAGCTTGTGGGCCAATGAGAAGGCTGCAGTATATTTGACTTTAGGAGTAGTGTTGTTTGCGAATTTTCGTAATGCAAATTTTTATTGCGAATTTTTCAACTTGCAACTATTAGACAAAGAAGATTATAGCACTATATTAGCTAAATTGCTCTATATTCGTTTTTTTTTTTCAAATATTCGCTATATTGCTATATATTCTTGTTTTAGAATATTACGAATATTCAAAAAAACAAAGTTATAACAATATAACGAATATTCGAAGAAAAAAAACTAATATAGAGCAATTTAGCTAATATAGTGCTATAATCTTCTTTGTCTAATAGTTATAAGTTGAAAAATTCGCAATAAAAATTTGCATATTACAAGATCATTACCTTGACGATTTTTCAAGTAAAAAAATCGTAAAGTATAACGAATATTCAAATTTGCAAATATTCAACGAATATTCTACATAAGATTTGCAAAATGTTGCGAATTCGAATATGACCCCTGCCGCTCATCACTACTCCTCTGTACCATCTGATGTGGAACCTTAACCATCAGTGGTTGCACTTCTATTATCTGGGGTCACAATTTTACCATTGGGCCTACATCATCAGTGATTGCTCCTTCATCATTTATGATAACACGTCAACGATTTGAGGTTGCACCTTAGCCATCAGTGGCTGCATTTCTATCATCTGGGGTCACAGTTTTACTATTAGAGATTTCACTTCTACCATCTGAAGTTCTCTCTCCATCATAGGTGCACATCTAACATCTATGATTACACCTCTGCTATCTAGCATTAACACACCAAAGGGTAGCTTACATTTAGTGTATCATGTTTAAGGCTCTTTTACATGGGCCAAGGATTGGGAGAAATATTGGGGGATGAACATTTACACTGGTGCATATTTCTGACAAATGTTCCATGTTAATTTTATATATATATATATATATATATATATATATATATACAGTATATATTGTAAGACGGTACAAGGAATCATCATGGATGATAGGTATGTGTCACCGAGGTTCATCGGTGGAGTAAGAGCCAGTTTTCATGTGTCAGCAGCAGTTGCTGTGTGACACCTTGCTATCTAGTATGGCTGTAAATAGGTGATCCGGGACAGCTCTTACTGGGAGTATAGTCAAAGTACTGGGCGGGTGACTACTCCCCACGGTCCGGGACAAGTTTTTAACAGGCCAGCAGTGTCAGGTGGGTGGATTACTCCTCTTGGACACTGGAGTTTTGTGAAACTCTGCTGAGATTTGAGACCTGTGTGTGGGCTGAAAGCTGAAACAGTGTGTCGGGCGAGCAGGCCACCTAAAGCCTGCAGGTGGACTTTCTGAGGCAGAGCATTCAGCCGGGTGTAGATTAAACACCCAGGATAAAAGGTGAATGTTTTTCTGTATGAACTGTTTTGGGTGTGAACTAACACCAATACTGAAAATGGACTGTCATACTGTGAACCTGCAACTAGTGTGAATAAACACTGCAGTTTCAGTTGAGTTACAAACTTGTCTTTGCCTCTATACTGCACCCGCGTGTCCTGTCTACCAGAGCGAATTCCCACAATATATATATTAAGGTTTATTGAGCCAGAGGGATTGAGCAATAATTAAGAATGAATAGTAGCTTTCCCAATCATTGCCCAGGGAATAGATCTATATGAATGGGCCCTAATGGGTATTAGTTGCACTCAAGCCCTGGTGACTCAAGTGAGACCAAAAACACATAGTGGGTGGTGGACCTGCTGCAGATTTTGCAGTTTGACCCAATATATAGTTTGGTTCTATTTTTTCTATCTCCGTGGCTTCTGACTGATGCAGTTGTTCGTAGACTTGCCCTTTAAGAAATCTCTAATGCAATATTTATTTTTTTCTTGTGCTTTTCTTCGTCTCTCTCAGCATTTCTTTTTTGGAGTGTTTTGTACTTTTTCTAATCTGCAGGATCAGAAAGTAGGTCATACAGAATGCATGTAGCAGCTGAGACCGACCCCAGTCTGTACCGCATTGTTTGATGGCCGCTGGCGTGCAGTGCTGGTGACGTCTGACATGCATTCTGACATAGAGCTCTCCTCATTGAGGGATTCTCGCACGGAATGTCATGTGTCAGTGACACACTTTCCCTTCTCACCTCATGCAAATCTAGAGGGAAATTAAGGACAATACTTCAAGTACCAGATAGTGAGACATGTAACCACTTAGTTCATTCAATGAACTGGAAGATGTTATAGCCTTGAGACCAGAATATATGACTTAGGTTCATACTCGTGTAAAAAAAAATCAAAACTGGTCTTCAAAAATGTACATTTATGTCTCTGTTACATCATTCTAAAAGCTAGATCTGCAATGTCGATCCAGGAAAAAAAATAAAAAATACATGATGTACTTTATGTTAGCCACTGCTTTAATTTTAGGGATGTGACGGATAGGATTCCCCAAAGATGTTCTACAAGCCTAATTAGTGGAAGTTGCCTTCCAGTCAATTATACAAATGAATATGTGGGCGATTCCCATTTCAGAAATCTGTCTGTGAATTCTGTCTGCTGCCCAAGGCTCCCAATAAAGTGGACAAATTTGGTGGATCATGGTGTAGGTGGGATGTGTAAGATAGATTGTACAGTGACTGGAGAAGCTGTTGAATTGAAAGCCACCTATTTACCTTTAGTGGCCATCAGGCACTCTGGAAAAATGTCAATCTGGCCATGCCCTAAATCAGGGATGTCAAACTCGTGGCCCTCCAGCTGTTGCAAAACTACAACTCCCATCATGCCTGGGCATACTACAGCTATCAGGGAATGATGGGAGTTGTAGTTTTGCACCATCTGGAGGGCCATGAGTTTGACATCCATGCCCTAAATTCACCTAACCTCACTTGATTGATGTCAACAAGGACAAGGCATATTAAGATCACCTACTTTCCCACTGGTATATTCTACTTCTGATGCTTGCGTAGTGAAGCTGAGTATACTTGGCCTAGCTTCATCGACACACTATCATTTCTACAGATTGGTTATTTCATGGACTTTCAGAAGTCCACCTCCAGGAAGTAGATGTCTGGGAGCTACCAGTATCATCCATATGGAGTCATTTGCTCTTTCAGGTTCTCTCAGATGGCAGTCAATCATATTGGGAAAAATCTCCTTCTACCATCTCTTTCACTTTTCTGAAGCATGCATGATTGAATCTCTATCTATGTATAAATATAAGTACCTAAATGTTGATTTGAGGGAAATGAGGGATGCGTAAGATATGCCAACGTTTCCACCCTCAAGTCTTCTTCTCCTGCTTGATTCTGTAAACTATAAAAATGTAGACTTGGACACTTTCACTTTTCATTTTTTCCGGTGTTTTCTAACCTAGTACATAGTAACAACGGGACAAGATATGTATTGTATTTGACCATTTAAGAGTTGCCTATTGGTCAGTATTGTGGGGTCCCCCTTATTAGAAGCTGGGTTCTCCACCAGGTGTTAGCATAGGTTCCGTGTTGAGATGTTGAAAAGTGATGTCCAACATGAAAAATAAAAAGTCATATGCACCTCACCAATTTCCCTGGTTCCCCTTCTGACACTTCTTGGATTCCATGCTGATTTCTACTTCTTCGTCCCCCTTGACACTGAAGAGGCGACTGCTCAGCCAGTCACTGGCCATAGCATTGACCCACCTCAACCAGTAATTATTTGAATAATCACATTAAAGCTGCCCATACACATTCAATAGCTGTTGGCCAAACGTACATTCCGCTGACAGCTATCTTTCATCTCGCCATCCCTGTGACAGGAGATCGGTGAGACTGGCAACACTTGATTTGATCTAACATGTTTTCTGTTTGGATCAAATTACATCTGTGTTGTTTCTGGTGCTTGCCACACCTTCTATCCCCAGGTGTGGCTATTAGGGTCATTTAACCTTCTCTATTTATAGTTGCTTCTCCCACAATTCTGTGCGGTTTATAGCTTCTGTTTGGACTTTTTGGATAGATTGTGGTTGGATCTCTGCTGAGTTCCTGGTGCTTCCATTGCTCCTTTCAAGTTAAGTCTTTCCTTTCCCTTTTGTATTTTGTTTGGGTTCTGTGTGTTGCATTTCCCTATTGTTTGTATTAGGCCTGAAGGAGACTCCTTTTCATCCTTCCTTTTGGAGGAACAGGTAGTCTCGTCCATGCCATTAGTACCAGGGTCCTATAGGGCTTGATAGGATTCTAGGTATTCCTGTGTATGAACTCACCTACCTTTGGGGTTTGTTCATACTGGTAGTCAGTCAGGATTTTGGTTAGGGTTTTCACTAGGAGTTGTCCATTTTCCTTCCTTAGTTCTTAGGCCTGATTCCCTGTTCCCCCTTCCCTCCTAGGCTTGGTGTGGTGTTTCCCTCTTAAACCAAAGCGTGGCAATAGCCAAATAGTTCTGGCTGTGGCTTCTCTCTCAGGAGAATAAAAGGATATGGTGAAAATATTCATTTTGCCCAATCCTTGTCTCCCCTGACATCTGTCAGGAGAGAGTCGGGTGCTCCCCACACACATTGGTGTGTGGGCTAAACCCATCATTCTTGGTGGGTTTGGGCAACAAAACACTAGTGTGTATGGTAAATTTAACATGTTGACAAGGAAAAGGAACTAGAGACGAGAGATGCCTTGGAAGTGCCAGAAGAAGAGCGGGGCAATTCAGCAAGGTGAGTATTAATTCTTTCATTTTTTAAGATATTGAGACTGGCTGGACAACCCCATTAAAAGATACCTTTTTGCCAACACCTGACAACATTTATTCATCTTTTTGCAAACCATCGAGCTGATGAGATTTGCCTTATTACTTTTTAATGCTAGTAAAATGTGCAACTTTTTTGATATAGATAGAACATGACCAATGACAGCAAACATTTCATCCAGATACTTCCTATAAACCCGTCAGCTACATCGTGTATTTGGAAGTGCATTGACATCTGATGCTGCTTTTCCAATTTACAGAGTATAGATTCATATAAAGTATATGGGATCCGTACTCCGCACACTGTAAAAGTAAAAAAATGTATCAGAGCCGATGAGAGCTCTGCTGCACCTATGTCTAAGCAGAACTTAGTGTCGGGAAAATGGAGCTCAAACCACTATACTAAAATGATAGACCTAATAAAAAGAATGTCGACGTTCGCGTTAAGTAAAATTCCAGAACCTTTTATGCAGGAATATTGTGTTCAGAGCATCCTGTTGTAATATTGCCTCGGTCATCCTTCAATAAAAAATCAGTCTATTGTATTCTACTGGAATCACAGATGTCTAAAGCATGCAACCCCTTCACCCAAGTACTTATTCTACTCTAGATCTGGCGTATCTACAAAACGATAGCTCCCATGCAGCACAGACAGCTACAAGTGTTGAGTGAAGACATGGAAATTGGTCATAAAGAGCAATTAACACGATTGAGACACTCACCCTGAAGGAGAGATGCAAGAGGCAGCAAGTAGAAGATGCAAATGAGTCTCCTAATGGGCATCATGATATCAGTGCTCCAGCTGGGCAGGTATCTGAGCCTTGTAAGGTGCCCACAAGTAATGGTGTTGGAAGAGATGAGCTTGTCCCCTCATGACCTGATGTTGGAGCAGATGACGGTGCCAGCAGCGTTAGACACGCAGGAATAAGATGCTTCACATTTCCTATAATCATCCATATTAGATGTATGTGCCCATCCCTGGCCGCTTCTCAGGGGTCTACCTGATCATTGCAGCCGTCTGTCCAGACTTTGCAGGTTCCTGAGTTATGGATGCCTCTGCTCCTGCAGTTAGGGATCTAGTGGAGACCGTCTCTGCTCAGAGCTATACCCCCCCCTCTTGTTCCCTCCCCAGCTGTCTCACTAATCTTTCCACGCTCAGTGCCCCTCACTCTCTACCAGTTGGTAAATCCTTGCAAACATCTCTGTACCTTCTGCACTGATTTTGATGGATCATACTTAGCACCTGTTACTATGTACATGGAGACGTCTTGTAAGGCACAGATTTTGCGCAAAAAGTACAAAATATTGAATACAATACATCATATTTCTCTTAGGAATACTGGAGTGACTCTTTCTACAAGATCATTCACAAACAATTGCTTTGCTGGCTGCATTCATAAGATAAAACCTTTATATTAATTATTTACTAAGGGGCAGCATAAAAAAGGGCAAATTAGAGGCAGTAAACTGCATCTAGACCTTTTCTCATTATGTGATTTTGTACTGATTATTATTTTTTTTAATACATTCCTATAATAGTCAGAGCTCAACTTTTTTGATACAGCATTCCAAATCCCATTCTGCCTCCACTAGGGGGAGCTAACTGTATACTGTGTTGTTATGGATTTAAAAGGATACACTGTCTGCAGCAAGCTCTTATGCTCCCCAAAGTGGTGGCTTCAGGAAGTGGAATTTCTTTATACGCAAGATGCATTACTGTATAAATGAATTAAGAGTAAATGTGCCTTTTTTTAAGTACCGATAAATGGCAATCAAGAATAGACATTCACTTTCAATTTAAGGCTAAGTAAGTTCTTGACGCTACGCACTGGTCTCTAGGATAAATCACTTCATAACGGAAACCATCATCCAAATGAAAACACAGTATCACAAAATCATGTTGTTTTGAAAAGTTGGTCATCTCATGGTGCACATATCAGGACATGCCAAGAGGAAAGGTAAGCAAGGGCACATCTCTATCATTTTATAATATTGGCGCTGCCCCTTCCAATATGGCACTGGGGTAAAATATGTCCTCAGCCACCATGATGAATGAGGAATTACATGCTAGTGAACCCTATAGCATGAATGTGCATAGGTGTAGGGACGCTGGATGATATTATAAAAGGGATTGTCCTTTTACCATGGGTGGTCATGATGGGTAATGTGCCCCTGTGTTATGTGGTGGGTTCTGGCCATAGCCTGAGAGGAGACTGTGGGGAGGCTAGCAGCTGGTGTGAAGGATGCTTAGTATGTGCTGCGGTTCGGGTGGTAATATTAGCTATATCTTGACTGAGGAGGAGGTTGCTGTTTGCTGAGTACTAAGAAAGTGTCAAGTGACTTCGCACCCCTGTATCAGGAAAGAACAATAATCTGCACCCAGAGAGAACCACTGCTGCTATCTTGTGAGTTGGACTCTTTGGACATGTAAGATTTGGGCCTCTCCTGTGAGAAGATTTGTGGCTTATCCACAAGTGGACGGTGATCCAGATTTTGTCTTTTGATATTCTACCATTCCGCAAAGAAAAGTGGTCTGCTGTTTGCACCACCTGCCACCAAGACATGTTGCATATTTCCCAGCAGTTCAGCTTTGAGAACATTTTTCTAGATTTCTGAGAATTCCACGTCGATCCGCGTTTGGGTTATACATGGATTTATGCAGATATACTGTACACAGGGTCATTTATTAGGACCGGTGTTTTAGACCAGTGTTTCCCAACCAGTGTGCCTCCAGCTGTTGCAAAACTACAACTCCCAGCATGCCCGGACAGCCTTTGATTGTGTGGGCATGCTGGAAGTTGTAGTTTTGCAACAGCTGGAGGCACACTGGTTGGGAAACACTGTTTTAGACCACTAGAATGTCCACTAGAGGGCAGCTGTGGACTTCAATTGTTGGAACATTGTGTCAGGCCGTGGATTGTACATCATTGTTGCCCTGTCAGACCAGATTACTATTCTTTTTCTGTTTGCTACAAATCCATCCAAAATGTACAGGTTTATAGAAGGTTGTCATTGTGAGATGAAATCTGTTTATTGATAGTCCCAGTTTTTCTAGATCGTCTTTCATTGCACATTTCAATCTTCCATCCAGACAGGGCAGGAGAGCTCCATTACACGTCGCTGCTCATCATCTTATGTATTTGGTTAAAGCTGTCATGCACTTTACATACTGTAGCTGTGAGATGACATCTACTACTATATATAACTCCCGATTCCCCTATTCCTCAAAGAGCCAAGCATGCAAGTGTTTTTCAATGGTGAAAAAAAGAATAAGATGCCTGTATGGAGGCAGATCTCACTTATTGGCCAGTGAGTGGTGTTTGAGGCACTGCACTCAAGGATGGTAGAAGAAAGCAGGAGGATACATGTTGTGAAACAAGCTTTCTGGCCTCAAAGTCTCTATTTGTGACATCAGGCTTACTTTCTCCTCAAACCTTTCATTCAACTCAATGGTTGTTTACATTTTTGCCCTGGAGTCTCCCTCTGGTGGCAGTAATGAAGATGGTTCTTTGCTGCTTGTTCTAGGCTGTGGCTATTCTCCATGTGGTGAGCACTCTAAACAGGTGTCACAGTCCCGCCTGTGACAGAGACTAGAAGATCAAGGAGACTGGCTGCACATGATTGACAGCCTCTTGGATTTCACTTTTCTGTGTTTTTGCTGGGGATGACCACACCTCTTGTCTCAGTCCTGATGTTGGTTCTCTCTGAGTTCCTGCTCGCCCGCATACTTCTGGAAGTTAAGTGTATCTTCTTTGTTGTTTGCTGTTTTCCTCTACCTGCTGATATTAGGCCTGATGGGATCTGCTATTCTTTCATCGGGGAAGGAATAGGCCATCCGTGTCCTGACACTATCTGCAGGGCCCTGTTAGGGTGAGATTGGGCTTAGATTCCTGTGTATGAACATTCCTAACATCAAGGTCTACTCATACTGATAGCAGTCAGGGCTCGGCGTAAGGACTCACTTGGTGTGACCATTTCCCTTTCCCTAAGTTCCAGGCCTAATACCTTTTCCCTTCCCTTCTGTGTTCAGTGTGGAGTGTATTTACCACACTGCGCCGTGACAACAGGTGAGACCACACGCTGATGATCCTCTCTACTGCACAAATATATGCTCACAGTCAACAGGGATGGCATGCTCAGCCACAGTTCACATCTCTCCTTCTCTCTCTCTCTGACTGTCTCTACTCTGCACAGTACAATACACACATTATTTTTTTTTTCTTTTTGGCTGGTTTGTTCCTCTTGATCTGGACTGTAACAAGTCCTTTCGAATACTCATGGTCAAATGGACTAGGGAACACTATGGTTAGCTGCCCCAGCTCAACAGACCCCCTCAGCTTAGGGTTTCAGTGCTCCAACCTCTATCTCAATTCCCGTTGTCCAATGTGCATGGGCACCTTTCAAGCTATCTGCTGGTTGAACTGGTTTATTAGGCATTTTTATTGGTGAGAGTCAAAGAGCATTGTTCCCTATGAGCAGTGCTTCTGGAAAGGGTAAGCACAACATACTAATAAGATAAACAATCCCAAGGAGTGTCTCAGATCCCTAGAAAAGTACTTAAAGAGGTTCTCTGGGCTCAAGATAGGTCATCAATGTCAGATTAATGGTGGTCAGACACTAGGCTGCAGTGGTGCTAATAGTCTAACATTGTATGGAGCAGAAGCCGATGTCTCTGTACCCTGTGTACTGTAGTGTGCTGGTGTAATATCCCATTTACTGCTGAGCTGCATTAACCCAATACAGCCACTGCACAGTTCAAGGCGCTGTCTGCCTCCAGCTCTGTAGACTTCATAACTTCCGGCACCGTGGCTCTCCAAGTCATGGGGGTAACTGACCTGATCTATGTCAGTAATGGATCTGTTATTGATGACCCGAGGATAGCTCATCAATATCTGTAGCCCGGAGGACCCCTTTAAGGCAGATGATCCAGAAGATCCTGTTTCCATATTGCTGCTTGAAATCAATGTGGCCATTCAATAGTATTGAAATAGTAATTGAAAAGCTATTCAGTGACCATGTCTATACAGGACTACTGTACATAGGATCATTTCACTGAGATCAGGATTGGTCAAGCCTCCTAGAATACCTTAGGATCCTTCAGCAGTCCAGGAGATGAAGGCTCCTTCACATGATAATGGACCTAAAACTCCAGCAGAAGACAAACCCATTTGGTGGTGACTTTGGAGGGTCTGTTACTTCTAGTATAAGTCTGAAATAACCAATTTAATTCAGATTATGATAAAGTTAAATGAGGATGTGTGCAAGTTGATTATAGATGGAGACTTGGAAGTATCTTTTGTGTTGGGCCCAACAAATCACAGTGCAACACTGGTCCAGAGCCTCCAGAATGAAAATAATGAAAGTGGAGAAAGTCTTTCAAAGTCTGGACCATCTGGTGACACCTCTAATAGGAGTTGTGATACTCTTTCTCCTATATGAAGATGACTGATGGAATTATGAGTTTGAACCCCTTCTTCATCATTCATGATCTCAAGACAATATTTTTCTCCAGTCTTTTCTGTACACGAGGGCCAGCTCAGTTTATTGTCCGGATTCATCTTGCCTTCCTGCTGTGAAAACCAGTTTTCCAGTCTGTTGTTTTCATCTGTAATAAATTATTAAAGAAGAAATAAATGAATGGAGATTTCCATAAAGCTGAGGTATCATCGGAGGACGGAATTATATGGTCTTGAGATGTTTTCTGCAGCTTGGTGGGGCCAGGAAGTTACTGAATTTATTTGCAGTCCTCATGGGGGATCAGTCATTTTGTGAATCACTTTTTGCCCATAGTTTGCCATAATATTTTACCAGCTTATTGAAACATTGATTCAGGACAATGCAAGTTCAACAGCATTACTCTCTTAAAGGGGTTCTGCACCTTTATTTAACTGATGATCTATCCTCTGGATAGATCATCAGCTTCTGATCGGCCGGGGTCCGACACCCGGGACCCCCGCCGATCAGCTGTTTGAGAAGGCAGCGGCGCTCCAGCAGCGCCGCGGCCTTCTCACTGTTTACCGCCGGGCCGCCCGCCCACTGACGTCACGACTTGTATCAACTAGAGTGGGCGCGGCTAAGCTCTGTTCACTTGAATGGAGCTTAGCCGCGCCCACTCTAGTTGATACAAGTCGTGACATCAGTGGGTGGGCGGCCCGGCGGTAAATAGTGAGAAGGCAGCTGCGCTGCTGGAGCACCGCTGCCTTCTCAAACAACTGATCGGCGGGGGTCCCTGGTGTCAGACCCCTGCCGATCAGAAGCTGATGATCTATCCAGAGGATAGATCATCAGTTAAATGAAGGTGCAGAACCCCTTTAAGTTGGAGACAACTTTAGTGTAGCCAAAAACTGTGCCATATGGCAATTTAACAGTAGAGTGGTGCAGTGCTGAAGTTGACCGGTAATGTCATTGTGGATGTGATAAATTACACAGATTTACCTGTAAAGATACTGTACATGCTAACTTGCAACGCCGTTCGTGTCCCAGGTTTATAGGAATGTTGAGTGCTGTGGTGCGGCCTCAGTAGATTCTGTGTGTGTCACAGTGTTCCTACCTGGATACCGTCGATCCCCAGGGTTAGGCTCCAGGATAATAAAGGGGTGGAGGTGTAAAATAAGTTGTATGCAGACTTGGTGAAAGGTCAACCACTTTACTTGAACTAACTTGCATCCAGACAATATTTGGTCTTTCTCTTGGTTCCAGTAGGTTTTGGGATAAACTGGCAGGCACACGTGAATACCATGCTTTATCTCTCTTCTGTGCTAAACGTGGCTTCTGTCTGATTACTGGACTCTGTAGCAGGTCTGGTACCTTTGGAGTGGAGTGCCTTGGACTGTTGACCCCCTTGCAATACTCTCTTAATCTGTAAGGAGTCATGGTGCTCTATGAGCTGCTTCCTTGGGAGACTCCTGCTGCAGGAGGGGGTCCCTTCCCCTAACTTCTACATCTTGACTCGTCTGCTCCAAACACTAGATTTACACTAACTAGATGTCAAATTTAGTGTGGGGGAAAAACTCCACACTAAACATGAGAGAGAAGGGGAACAGTAACTGGGCCTGGAAACTAGGGAAGGAACAGGTCACCTCCTAAATAACCCTAATCCGGGCCCTAACTACCTATCAATATGAATAGACCTTGAAGGTAGGAATATTCATATGCTGTATACCTAGGCCCTTATATCCCTATAAGGCCCTGGAAGGAGGTTAGGACCAGAGACAAACCATTCCTCCCCAGATGGGCGAATGGAAGTCTCTGTCTCAGGCCCAAACAACAGGGAATATAACAAACACAAAACAATAAGAAAAGACAAGACTTATTTGAAAGTAGAAAACTGGCAATTCCAGAAGCACCACAGAGTACAACCGACCAGCTAGTGAGAAGGCAGGAAGAAAATCTATAAACCGCACCTTCAAGAGTGAGAAGCGGCTACTTTTGGGAAAAGTTAATTACCAACAAGCAACACCTGAAGCAAGGGGTGGGGCATTCACCAAAACACAGACACAATAAGATCCACAGTGAGCTTGTCAATTTAACCCACAACCACGGGAACATCCGTGACAGTACCACCCCCCCCTCCCCTCTACGGATGACCTCCGGGCATTTGGTCAATACATGAGACACTTGGTCAATACATTTTGATCAAAACACATCTAAGCCCACCTTCCAAGCGACAAGTAGTCTCAGTTCAGGCGGGTCCTATGCTAAACTTGCCTATGCCGTTATGTATTTATGTTCAGGAGCACAGACCCTTCGCATATAGTGGGCTGTTCCTAGTTACCTCCTTGTGCAGCAGCAGCAACCGGTGGGAGGAGGAGCACACACAACTATATGTACCACTTTAATTAAGGTCGCCTATTAGATAGGTGGGGCCAAAGTGCACATGAATACTACTCCCAGGATAGGAGCGTATTCACAAATGAAGGTGCCTTTCCTTCAAAACCAGTTTAACAAACAAGGGAAAAAAATAATTAAAACATCCTGCATGATATGATAATGAATGTTGCGGATGTACATGGCTACATTTTTATTTACTTATTTGATCTAACAGTATGTCAGACAGAGAAGTTTAAGGCCCTGCACAGCAGAGGGGCACAAATGTTTCTGGCGCAGGCACAGGTCGCAGCAGAGTAAGGAGGCGTGGCAGCCGGGGTCACTTCCCAAGGCCTGAGCTCCCAGTGTCAGCTAGCGGTAGTGTCTTGACCAGCAACACAGCGGTTCTTGAATGGTTAACTTGATCTTCGACTTTGTCCCTGTCCTCAACCTGAATCTGTCCTTTTCTGTTCCCTCGGCCAGAGAAGTACTATATGCTGGGGGCTCAGATACACTATACAGCAATGACGAGCTACTAGAGGACAGTCAGCAGCTACTGGCCAGCTAAGATTCGGAGGAGACATCCGCCGCTTCCTCTGGTAGGAGGGAAAGTAGTGAAGAGGAGAGTGGCGTGGGAGCTAGTGTTGCGAGTGGTCAGGCTCCTGGCTCAGAGACCGTCGAGGAGGACATCAGTGATGTGCAGACAGTACTCGATGATGATGTAGCCAATCGCAATTGGGAGTCGGGTGACGAAGGGTCTTCATCATCATTGGGAGAAGAGGGTGGCAGCTTGCGCGTGAGGCAGCAGTGGAGCCAGCAAGTCAGTATTGTGGCCAGGAGTCAGCAGGATGGCAGCAATGGGGGGTCGAGAGCCAAACGTGCCCGGAGTAGACTTCCCGCAGGACCCTACCGGCCCGGAAAGTAGTGGTGCAGCGGTTAATGGAGGCAGTGGGGAGTGTTGGGGGTAAAATCACCTACTCTGTGGTGTGACAATTTTTTGTTAAATTGCTGGAGGAGGTGAACCTGGCCATTTGTCGAATCTGTGGGCAGAAGGTGAAGCGTGGCCAAGGTGCCAATGTTGGCACCACGGCCCTGCATCAACATATGCAGCATCACCATAAAGTAGCCTAGGAGAACCAGTGGCACGCAACTGATTTCAGGCAGTCAAGGCTCCACCACCTCAGCCAAAGGAAAGTGTCTGTCCTTCCCATCATCTGCCGGTCCAGATGCTTCTGCTCCTCCTCCTCCTAGTCAGTCATTCCGTCAGCAATCGATCACTGAAGCGATTGCCAAAAGACAACAGTATGCGTGCACTCATCCAACAGCGCAGAAGCTGAACTTGCTCCTTGCCAAGTTACTAGTACAGCAGTCCCTTTCCAAGTGGTGGACTCTGCACCGTTCAGAGAACTAATGGCATGTGCCGAGCCGAGGTGGAGAGTCCCAAGCCATCATTTCTTTGCCAAAAAGGCAGTACCAGCCCTGCACACACATGTAGAACAGAAGGTGGGCTAGTCCTTGAGCCTGTCGGTGTCTGCCAAACTGCACAGCAGCGCCGACGTGTGGAGCTGTAACTACAGTCAAGGACAATACATGTTCTTTATGGCCCACTGGGTAAATGTGGTTTCTACCGAGCCAAACCAGCAACTGGACCAGGTGACGCAGCTTCCGTCTCCACGCTCTCACGCTGTTGGTCCTGTGAAAAATGTCCACCTCTGCCTCCTTATCCTCCACCGTGTCCTCAGCCTCCACTGCAGGGACAATTCAGAGTGTCCCTCCAGCATACCACATGTGCAGGGCATGGTGGTGCACATAGTTTGCCAAGGCAAACTGAGTTACACAGGGGAGAAACTGCTCCGTGTCCTTTAACAGAAATCAAATCTTGGCTTTCTTCGCGACAACTCAAAATCGGAACCGTAGGAACCGACAACTGGAATAACATGTTGTTGATGTTGCGTCAAGGAGGGCTGAGCCATGCGCCCTGCATGGAGCACTTGTTCAATCTGGTTGTCAAGCATCTCCTGAAGTCTTCCACCCATGTGCAAGACATCCATGCACTTCAGCCACCTGTACACCGCCAAGCACACCCTCCTTGAGCTACAGCGGCAGAACGGTGCCCCCCAACATAGGCTGATATGTGACGTTTCAACCCGTTAAAATTCCACCCTCCATATGTTGGAACTACTGTATGACCAGAGAAAGGCCATAAGCAATTTCTTGATGATACAGGCGGACAGACAGAGGTACTCCCCTGTGTAACTTCTATGTTAGCCAGTGGCAGCTCATGTGTGACACCTGCCATTTGCTCGTGCCCTTTTAGGACGCCACTTTATTTGTCAGTCGCCAGGACTACATGATGAACAACGTCATTCCACTGATTCATATCCTGGAAAAGAAGCTGATAAATCTGACTAGTCAGTGGACTGGAGACGTGGCACCTACATCTCATGGCCACATGAAGGCTGAACTGAAGGAGGAGGACATTGGAGCACATGCAAATAGAGACATCCTATGTAGTTAGTTGGCCGCTGCCTATCTGCACCATTGTCTATCTCCTCACAGGTCTAACCGGGGGGGCCCTCTGTGCTCATGTTCCACTGTCATGGCTGCTGGGGGGGGGGGGAGTGGCAGGAGCAA
The DNA here is from genome assembly GCF_014858855.1 of Bufo gargarizans. Lineage (NCBI taxonomy): Eukaryota > Metazoa > Chordata > Amphibia > Anura > Bufonidae > Bufo > Bufo gargarizans. The sequence goes on from NC_058085.1 coordinate 131,229,964, forward strand.
TACAAGCTCCATCAGCAGCATCCTAAGTCTAGAGTCACTGATGAGCAGAATTCTTCACCCGCATAGTGCAGAAACTACTCACCAGCAGCTAGACATAAAGCAGAACCTAAACCAGCAGGTGGTGGCATACTTGGAGTGCACCCTGCCAGCCATCATTGAAGATCCACTAGACTACTGGGAAGCCAAACTAGATTTGTGGCCGCAACTGGTCAAGTTTGTCCTGGAAAAGCTGTCCTGCCCAGCCAGTAGTGTGGCATTAGAGCAGGTGTTTAGTGTGGCGGAGGCCATAGTCACTACAAGGAGAACTCACCTGTCCACCCAAAATGTGGAGAGACTGACCTTTGTCAAGATAAATCAGGCGTGGATCAGCCAAGATTTCCACCCACCACTGCCTGATGCATCAAATTAGATCATCCATGCTGCCTCACCCAAACCTTGATTAAAAAGACCGGTTTCTTCTGGTTACTTGCCTCAGCTACTATTCTGATGCTGCCACCCACCTGAAGCCACACATCTGATGCCAATTGCTCCTTCTTACACCAACCATTGTCATTGGATACTGTCAATGCCACCCACTTCCCCACTCTGTCACCGGGTCACTCTGTGGTCTCCTGATGCTGCTGCTACCTCCACACTATGTCACCTTGCCACTCTGTGGCCTCCTCATGCTGCTGCTGCCACCTCCACACTATGTCAACTTGCCATTCTGTGGCCTCCTGATGCTGCTGCTAGCTCAACACTATGCCACCTTGCCACTCTGTGGCCTCTTCATGCTGCTGCTGCTGCCACTTCCACACTCTGTCATTGTTCCACTCTGTAGTCTCCTGATGATGCTGCTATGTCCACACTACGTCACCTTGCCACTCTGTGGTCTCCTGATGCTGCTGCCACCTCCACACTACTTCATTGGACCACTCTGTGGATTTCTCATGCCGCTGCCACCCTCCCAACTTCCTGACTGTGCCACTATTTTGCCTTTTTGGCCTGCCTCACATCATCATTTATGTCACCCTTCTTCTGATCTGTCTGTCACGGCTGTAAGTGAGCAACACACAGTAAATAGCAACTGACCGGACCCAAACTAGGGAGGATAAAGGGTGACCCCTGTCAGACCCTAAAAGCTCTCCCTAAGCTGCTATGCACATGTCCAGATCCATATGGTGGATCGAGACATGCCCGCGTACCTCAGGCTGATGACCACTGAAACCCCTACAATAGTGGAAGGGGCACGGCCACCGGTGCCCTGCTCAGTATATAGACGGAACCGGGGTCGCCTTGGATCCAGTCAGCAAAGAAACAGAAACACACAATGTCTGAACACTTATCTGAAGGAGCTGCGGCTGCAGTGAAAACAGATCCAAAGTCAGCAGACAATATCCAAAGTACTTGCTTCAGCAGAACACAGATCCAGTGAAAAGATATCACACAGGTGAAGCTACTCAAGCGAGAGATACAGCTCAAATGAAAAGTATAATCCGCACCTCTACAAAGGAGGAGGGGTGATTTAAAGGCAGCGAAATCAAACACAGGAGAGACAGCTGGGAGGAAGGAAACTGAAAGTAAAGACCTCATCACAGGGGCGGAGAAACAGAGCTGTGAGAACGTCTCAAAGCTCTGGTAGTGACACTGTCAGAAGGAAGGAAAAATGAGACACACAACTGATTTTGTCTGTTTAGCAGCTGTAAGGCCTGTATGGTCCCATCAGAATTGGCTTATGATTTAGTAGCCAAAATCAGGAGTGGGCACAAAGCACAGAAGACATGCACATATTCCATTCACGTGTCATCTCTGTTTTGGATCCACTCCTGTTTTTCTTTTTGGCATTAGCAATACTAATGGATTACTGACCAAATGCTGACCGAGTGAAGGCGGATACTGAACAGATAGGATCATTTTTTGGGGGCTTTATTGTTCTGATGGATCAGAGGAAGGGCAAAATAATCAGTGACGTCAACACAAACTTACTCTCTCGAGGGGGCTCTACTTGTATAAGCGTTTAATAGAACAGGTTCTGTAGACATCTATGTGGAATCAGCTGACGATGGTCTAAAAGGAGTGCGCTCTTTCACGCTATAGTAGGAGCTTGGGCCTCTGCACGGTTCTTTATACCTGACACTAACATTGAACTGTAAGGCTGAGTTCACACTAGAGTTATTTGGTCAGTGTTGGCCCCGTGACTGCCCAAATAAGTGAAGTGTGCAGTGATTCTAAGAGCGACGCCTGTCATCTGCGCGTCACACTGACTCACAGTATTGTTTCACTACCACAGCAGACTCCCTATGCGTGTTACTGCAAGACACAGTGTTCTACACCACTATACAGGCTCTCTGCAGCCAGGAAATACAGCTGTAGCAGGGTTAACACTCAAACTCTTAACTCAAATTTCTTAACTCATTATGTTATCTTGAAACAAAAGCTATTGAAAAGCAATTGAAGGTGTTCGCTTAACGCATTTAGTTTAGATAACACATCTCATAAAGCTTGAGTGTTAGCTCTACTACATCTGTAGCTGTTTTTTAACGCAATTCGCCACAAATTAATTCGGATTGAATTAAATCTTTTTGGAAAATTTGGCGAACCGTCCGAATCGAATTTTTGACAAATTCGCTCATCTCTTATCAGAGACAATAATCCATTTTCGGTTTGGATACATTTTCAGAAATTTGCTCATCATTACCAGGGAAGCATTTAGGGAATTAGTAAGGTGACTATTACTCACTTCTGATGCTGTCATCACAAACTCAACTGGACAGATCTTTCAGTTGACATTTAAAGTCAGTGTTTCTTTAGGTCAGATCTCCAAATGTTGCGAGGAATGGGCTTGACAGCTACATGAGAACATTCAGTATCCTCTCAGGTGCTAATGGATTATGGCTCCCCAATGCCACTAATAAGAACATTCCACTGGGAGGACTGGAAATATGTTCTTACTATTGATTGGGCCGTCTTGATTTCACTTAGTATTTTGTCCGCACCACTGCCCTGATGTCAGAGTCATTTGGAGATTTTTGGATAGAGCTCGCTGAACTTTTAAAGAAATTCTCGGAATTTCCTGCACGTTCCTTTAAAGATTTCTGCTTCAGCCATCCTGAAGGTCACTTCTGAACCGTAGAAGAAGAAAACTAAGGAACATGTGATATACTGTATTTCATGTATAGTATAGTATGAATGCTGTATTGGTTGATCAGCATTTAAAATAGTCATTCTTTATTTTTTGAAGTACAAAAGCACTTGGAGATGGACTCATCACCTTGGCCGCCAAGAACGGGAAGTCAAGACACTGAGGAATTGAGACTGTTCATGTAATTTGTTACCAGTGATTGGGTACTACACTAACACCAATGGCTGTACTAAAATATTTATTATGCTTAATGAATGGCGTAACAGAAAATAATTAAAATATTAAATTTGCTCTATAATGTCTTCTGACATCCCTCAACAATACCCTGCATTCTCAAGCCACACCACCCATTTCCAGCTCAGAACAGCCAGAACTTGCGGAGACTGTCTCTAAAAGTTAGGGACAGTCCCTGAATATTTGGGACTGTTGGAAACAATTTTGGTGGAGCTTGTTGTTCTCTCCTGTAATCACTCTTAGGATGTTCTGCAGCATCTGAGGTGTGTAGCATACCTCCCAACTTTTGAAATCACAAAGATGGACAATATAAGTGTCTCGCCATGGCAATTTTTTTTTTCAATAACATCACCGTTATGGATTACATTTTTGTTTTCCGTTATAACATGGTTATAACGGAAAATAGCGGAATCCATAAGATGAAAGTCAAAACTGAAGCCTTTAAGAGGCATTCCGTTTTGCTTTCCGTCATAATAGAAGTCTATGGGCAAGCATAATGGATCTGTCTTCTATTATGATGGATCAAGACAGAATGCCTCTTAAAGGCTTCTTATGGATTCCATTATTTTCTGTTATAACCATGCTATAATGAAAAACAAAAACGGAATTCAGAACAGTGATGTCAACTCACCCTAACTCTGCCCTATGAATATCTATACACCCCAATCCTGCCCAGTCCACTCAGTGCTGCCACATGGTAATTGTTCCCCTTTTGTGACCCCACTCAGAAGTTATATCTACATTGTGCCCCCTTCACAGTAATTGTGCCCACATTGTGCAACCACACAGGGTGCACCACCAATGAGGCAAGGTGAGGTGATTGCCTCAGGCAATGTCAGGTAGAGACAAGTGGGGTGGGGGGGGGGGGGCAGCAGAAGGTCCATGGGCAATGAGTGCTTGCATTGTGTTCTCAGGACAGCGATACAGTTGAATGCTTCAGCGGGGCATGGGAGTGATATATCCCTGCACTACCATTCCCTCTAATAGGCTTTAGTCCTAGTGCATGTAGCCTATCAGAGGCTGGTGTGATCATCATCATCATCATGATTGCACTGCCTGTGCTGGCCTGCATACAACTCAGGTCACCACATCGCTGACAGCGGAATGGATGTAAGTGAGTTGAATTTTTGGCAGCATGCTGTTGGGGTGGGGGTCATTATTTTGTAAGTGGGGGAAGCACTTTGGGGACATTGAGGGCTCTAAAAAGGGGTGTTTTTGTACTGGCACACATTGTGAGGGTGCCACTATGGGGCATTTGTTCTACTGGAGGCACTAAAAGGGGGTAATTTTTTGTACTGGTACATATTATAAGGGTACATTTCTGTACTGTCATATTATAGGGGATATTTTTTTGCAATGGCACACATTTTAGGGGGAATTATTACTATTGTGGCTTAATTTCTACTGGGGCACTATGAGGAACATGATTACTAGTATGGGCACTATGGGGGCATTATTACTTCTGAGACAAAATAAGGGGCATTATTACTATTGGTGGCACAGTTACCACATAGTGCATTCTTTTGGAAGAACTGTTACAGTTGGGTGCACTCTGGCACAGTATCAGCTTAGCACAATTATTTTTGGAGGACATTGTTTACGGCACTATAAGTGTCAACGGTAGTATTTGCTGAGCGCAGTTATTTTTTATGTCACTGTGTGCCAATAATTATTGAGTCGGGCACTATCTTCATGGTACTAGTATTTTCAGGGGAATTTTTCTGCAGTATAGTATTAGGGAGCACAGCAGGCACAGTATTGAGGGTGACAGGATGTGGTGTTCAGAAGGTGGGAAGGAGGATGGAAAAGTAGGAAACTAAAATGTCTGTGTGACAAACTGTAGACAAGAGGTAGCTGAAAGAAATCATCATGGCGGTCTGCTCTGAAAGGAGAAGATAAAGAAAGAGAACCTAAGAGACATGTGGCGCTGTATCACCCTGTATGTTTTGTAGTGCTGTATGTAATGTTTTCCAAGTATGTATTTAACAGTATGGCTGAAGGAAAGGGAGTAAGTTGAGAATTTGGCATTAGAAGGGGGGTGGGGGAGTTGGCGCCAATTCGGTTTTTGCCTCAGGCAGCAAAAAGGCTAGGTGCACCCCAGCCACCATAGTAATACTCCCTATAAGCAATGCCATATCCATTAATGGAATAAAACAAAAACACTGTGGGGATCATATATTAAGATCTGTGTTTTAGACACCGGTCTTAATAACCACTATATTGGGCGGTGTATCCGCCCAAAGTTATGTAGAAGAGCACATCCAGTGCCAGTCTAAATGTAAGTCAGTTTCCTTGCTGTCTTTAGCAGCCAGTCAGGAGACCACTAGAGCCATTGCTCAGAGGAGAGGGGTTGGGGAAGGGGTTTAACCCCTTAAGGACACATGACGTATCGGTACGGCATGTTTCCCGAGTCCTTAAGGACACATGACGTACCGGTACGTCATGTGTTGTTCCGATCACTGCCGTGCGGCCGGCTGTGATCGGAACAAGGTGCCTGCTCAAATCATTGAGCAGGCACCTCGGCTAAATGCGCGGGGGGGTCCCGTGACCCCCCCATGTCCGCGATCGCAACAAACCGCAGGTCAATTCAGACCTGCGGTTTGTTGCGCTTTCTGCAGTTTCTGATCGCTGCGGTCCCTGACCGCGGCGATCAGAAACTTTAGTGTGGCGAAAATATATATTTATCACCCCCCCTGCACCTCTGAATGATTTTAGCCCGGTGGGAGGTGCAGGGGGGGTGTTGCGGGCGGTGGGGGCGGTGCGGGAGGCGGGCGGTGCGGCAGGCGGGATCGCGATCCCCCGCCCGCCTCCTATTGCGTAATCGTTGGTGTACAGTGGGTATACCAGGGTGCCAGCACATTGCTGGCACCCTGGTATAAACGGCTGACATCGGTGATGCGATGTCAGCCGTTTAACCCTTTCCATACAGCGGTCCGTACGGACCGCTGTATGGAAAAAGTTAACAGTAAGAGGGAGCTCCCTCCCTCTCCGATCGGGGGGCTGCAGTGCCTTTGCAGCCCCCCGATGGAGAGGGAGAGAGCCCCCAGACAGCCCCCCCAGAGCCCCGTCCTTACCCTTCCCCGTCTGCGCAGTTCTGACCATAACTGAGCAGACGGGGAAGGTTCCCATGGCAACAGGACGCCTCTCAGGCGTCCTGCTGTCCATGGTGCTGAACAGATCTGTGCTGAAAGCATAGATCTGTTCAGTGTAAGTAAAATATAGTACAGTGCAATATATATTGTACTGTACTGTATTATACAGACATCAGACCCACTGGATCTTCAAGAACCAAGTGGGTCTGGGTCAAAAAAAAAGTGAAAAAAAGGTAAAAATCAAAAAACACATTTATCACTGATTAAAAATTAAAAAAATAAAATTCCCTACACATGTTTGGTATCGCCGCGTCCGTAACGACCTGATCTATAAAACGGTCATGTTACTTTACCCGAACGGTGAACGCCATAAAAATAAAAAATAAAAAACTATGATGAAATTGAAATTTTGTCCACCTTACTTCCCAAAAAAAGGTAATAAAAGTGATCAAAAAAGTCGCATGTACGCCAAAATTGTAACAATCAAACCGTCATCTCATCCCGCAAAAAATGAGACCCTACTTAAGATAATCGCCCAAAAACTGAAAAAACTATGGCTCTTAGACTATGGAAACACTAAAACATCATTTTTTTTGTTTCAAAAATGAAATCATTGTGTAAAACTTACATAAATAAAAAAAAGTATACATATTAGGTATCGCCGCGTCCGTATCGACCGGCTCTATAAAAATATCACATGACCTAACCCCTCAGGTGACCACCGTAAAAAAATAAAAATAAAAACGGTGTAAAAAAAGCCATTTTTTGTCATCTTACGTCACAAAAAGTGTAATAGCAAGCGATCAAAAAGTCATATGCACACCAAAATAGTGCCAATCAAACCGTCATCTCATCCCGCAAAAAATGAGACCCTACTTAAGATAATCACCCAAAAACTGAAAAAACAATGGCTCTTAGACTATGGAGACACTAAAACATTTTTTTTGTTTTAAAAATGAAATCATTGTGTAAAACGTACATAAATAAAAAAAATTGTATACATATTAGGTATCGCCGCGTCCGTGACAACCTGCTCTATAAAATTACCACATGATCTAACCTGTCAGATGAATGTTGTAAATAAAAAAATAAAAAACGCTGCCAAAAAAGCTATTTCTTGTTACCTTGCCGCACAAAAAGTGTAATATAGAGCAACCAAAAATCATATGTACCCTAAACTAGTACCAACAAAACTGCCACCCTATCCCGTAGTTTCTAAAATGGGGTCACTTTTTTGGAGTTTCTACTCTAGGGGTGCATCAGGGGGGCTTCAAATGGGACATGGTGTAAAAAAAAACAGTCCAGCAAAACCTGCCTTCCAAAAACCGTATGGCATTCCTTTCCTTCTGCGCCCTGCCGTGTGCCCGTACAGCGGTTTACGACCACATATGGGGTGTTTCTGTAAACTACAGAATCAGGGCCATAAATAATGAGTTTTGTTTGGCTGTTAACCCTTGCTTTGTAACTGGAAAAAAAAAATTAAAATGGAAAATCTGCCAAAAAAGTGAAATTTTGAAATTGTATCTCTATTTTCCATTAAATCTTGTGCAACACCTAAAGGGTTAACAAAGTTTGTAAAATCCGTTTTGAATACCTTGAGGGGTGTAGTTTCTTAGATGGGGTCACTTTTATGGAGTTTATAATCTGGGGGTGCATCAGGGGGGCTTCAAATGGGACTTGGTGTCAAAAAACCGGTCCATAAAAATCAGCCCTCCAAAAACCAAACGGCGCACCTTTCCCTCTACGCCCCGCTGTGTGGCCGTACAGTAGTTTACGGCCACATATGGGGTGTTTCTGTAAACAGCAGAGTCAGGGCAATAAAGATACAGTCTTGTTTGGCTGTTAACCCTTGCTTTGTTAGTGGAAAAAATGGGTTAAAATGGAAAATTAGGCAAAAAAATGAAATTCTCAAATTTCATCGCCATTTGCCAATAACTCTTGTGCAACACCTAAAGGGTTAACGACGTATGTAAAATCAGTTTTGAATACCTTGAGGGGTGTAGTTTCTTAGATGGGGTCACTTTTAGGGAGTTTCTCCTCTAGGGGTGCATCAGGGGGCTTCAAATGGGACATGGTGTAAATAAACCAGTCCATAAAAATCAGCCTTCCAAAAACCAAACGGCGCACCTTTCACTCTACGCCCCGCTGTGTGGCCGTACAGTAGTTTACGGCCACATATTGGGTGTTTCTGTAAACGGCAGAGTCAGGGCAATAAAGATACCGTCTTGTTTGGCTGTTAACCCTTGCTTTGTTAGTGGAAAAAATGGGTTAAAATGAAAAATTAGACAAAAAAATTAAATTCTCAAATTTCCTCCCCATTTGCCAATAACTCTTGTGCAACACCTAAAGGGTTAACAACGTATTCAAAATCAGTTTTGAATACCTTGAGGGGTGTAGTTTCTTAGATGGGGTCATTTTTGGGTGGTTTCTATTATGTAAGCCTCGCAAAGTGACTTGAGACCTGAACTGGTCCCTAAAAATTGAGTTTTTGTAAATTTCTGAAAAATTTCAAGATTTGCTTCTAAACTTCTAAGCCTTATAACATCCCCAAAAAATAAAATATCATTCCCAAAATAATTCAAACATGAAGTAGACATATGGGGAATGTAAAGTCATCCAAATTTTTGGGGGTATTACTATGTATTACAGAAGTAGAGAAACTGGAACTTTGAAATTTGCAAATTTTTCCAAATTTTTGTTAAATTTGGTATTTTTTGGTGCAAAAAAAATAATTTTTTTGACTTCATTTTACCAGTGTCATGAAGTACAATATGTGACGAAAAAACAATCTCAGAATGGCCTGGATAAGTCAAAGCGTTTTAAAGTTATCAGCACTTAAAGTGACTCTGGTCAGATTTGCAAAAAATGGCCTGGTCCTTAAGGTGAAATAGGGCTGTGTCCTTAAGGGGTTAAGGGAGGAGAGCTCAGGGCAAAGAACATGAATAGATTGCATCCAGGACACTTGTGATCATGGTGCAAGAGGGAATAAAAGGTGGGTTTCTTGGACACTGCTGCCCTGTCCCCTGTCAAGTGCCGTCAGCAGTTATGAGTAGTGCTGAGCGCGAATATTCAAATTACAAATTTTTATCTCGAATATCGCAACTTTGAAAATTTGATAATATTTTGAATACAGTGCTATATATTCGCTATTTCGAATATTCATAATTTTTTAACATCTGGAAACATGATTCCTCCCGGCTTCTTGCTTGTGGGCCAATGAGTCATTGGCCCAAAAGCAACTTAAGCAGGGAGGAATCATAACTTTAGATGGGAAAAATTATGAATATTCTAAAAAAACTAATATATAGCACTATATTGAATATATTAGTTTTTTTTAGAATATTCGTCTTTTTTTTTCTAATCTGTACAGTTGTTCCACTTTGGCATACTCCTCCCCGACAAGCGTCCCCGTCACTATGGGAACACCTGGGGGTTAGAATGTACCATCGGATCTGAGTTTTCACGATCTCACTGAGATCGTGAAAACTCAGATCCGATGGTATATTCTAACCCCCAGGCATTCCCATGGTGACGGGGACGCTTGCCTGGGGGTTAGAATATACCATTGGATCATGTGATAGACCATGTGATGAGCGCAGTGACGTCACCAATGGTCGTTTTCCTCCCAGGTCATCAAAGAAGAAGAAAGAAGACAAGCCGGGCAGCGCGAACAAGTGGATGAGGTAAGTTCAATAATTTGTTTATTTTATTTTAACCCCTCCATCCCTATTTTACTAAGCATTCTGTATTAAGAATGCTTTTATTTTCCCTTATAACCATGTTATAAGGGAAAATAATAAAGATCGGATCCCCATCCTGATCATCTCCTAGCACTTGCTTGCGGATGCTTGCGATTTTCACACAGCCCCATTCACTTCTATGGGGCCTGCGTTGCGTGAAAAACGCACAATATATAGAGCATTATGCAATTTTCACGCAACGCACAAGTGATGCGTGAAAATCACCACTCCTGTGCACAGCCCCAGAGAAATGAATGGGTCCGGATTCAGTGCGGGTGCAATACGTTCACCTCACGCATTGCACCCGGGTAGAAAAATCGCCCGTATGAAAGAGGCCTTATGAATAACATATTCAAACTGAGCTAAAGCTTGGGAATGTTTATTTGGCTTTTTTTTTTTTATATTCTAATCCAGCAGAGAATACTTTTTTTTAAAATCATGTTCACACAATGCAACTGAAAACAGAAACTTGTAGGGCGTGATACATTTTTAAATATTTTTAAACCAAGACACGTTGTGCTCTTCATGTATATTTAGATTGTTTTGCAATGGACACAAACACAATATTCCAAAAATGAGGTGGCTTACTTGTTGTGACAGGGATTGCGGGAAGCGCATGAACTATATTACATCTGGTATCTGGTCTCTGCCAGATTACAGATATAGCATAAAACAGAATGAATATATTGGTACTCAAATTATTCACTTAAATCTATCAATCATTATATTTTATAAAAAATCTATACAGTTGCTCCTGTCTCAGACAATTCAAATATTTTATAAAAAAATATATAAATATCAAACACAAACAACAAAACTCATACCCTCTATTAATATTTTTAATATGAGCCTGGTCCAAACTCATTGCTTTACCATGAATTTGTCAATTTGCAAATAAATAGGCTTAAGCAGGCTAAGTGATAAAAACGTTTACTAATTGTGATTAAATATAAAGTGACATAGTTAGTAACATATGTGATAGGTGGGATTAAGGCGGCTCGACTGTTCAGTAGAATGGCTGAGGTGCTGAACTGCTGGTTTTGACTCACCCAGTCAAAAAAGGGAAGATTTAGAATAAAAAGGTAGCAGGCACACTCATATATGGGATAAATATAATGGTCTTTATTTAGTTAAAATACTAAAATTGGGTAAATGTGTTAGGAAATGAGGTGAGTGTGGTGGTCTGGACACTTGGTACAGGTGTCAGATGGGGGGTGGCTGGTATTAGGTGATCTAGGGATGAATCCGTGGGGAACAAGAGGTAGAGCCTTTTGTGCCTGGCTCAAATAAGTGGGAAAGCTTTCCCAGTGTTTGTGAAAAAATGATAGTGGTGTGAGATAAAAGGATAAAAAATAAAAGATAAAAAATGAAAAATAAAAAATAAAAATGAAAAATGGGATAAAATGGAAAAAATGTGTAGTCTTATATGGTGTAGTTCGTCATCAGGTGGTCCCAAGGTAGCGCTAGAGATAAAAATTTAAAATGATGGAAAGGTACTATACATTAGGTATATATCATAATGTCCCATAAGTAGCGCTTAAAATATTGTGGGGTCTTGTATTCCTGGAAAAAATATGTATGGTTCCTGTGGGGGAATTGGTGCTCTGGACCTCGGTGCGGCGTCCCGCACTGTCTTGGGTACAGAGATCACTTACCCGCCACGTGGAGATGTCTTCCTTCAGTGCTCCGACCAGTTGTTGCTTGCAGTTGGCTTCCTCGGCTGTCGGCGTCCCTCGTGGTCTCTAGGCGCGCGCGCCCTTTTACTTAGGTATATGTTGTCAGCGTGACCTGGTGTTGGTCACGTGATCGGGAACTGCCGGGCCGGTTTAGAAAATAGTAAGCGCAGCAAGGGGAGCGCTATTGTTGGTGTCTGTTACCACAGCTCCGTTGGCAAAAATCCTCCGTGCTCCTTAAACGCGTTTCGGGACTATACTTGGTCCCTTCATCAGTAAGTGGAGGACTTGCGGCATCTGACTAGAATTTATTGGCTGGCCCGTTTTGAGTTAATTGATTGATTTAGGGTGCAGCCCATCATTTAGGGTTAATTGGAAAGTGGATTGTTCGTTACTTAATTGAGATGTTTATTTCGTTCTAGAACATCAAGTTTTGGTCATGTGGGACCAGGATTATGGTCAAATAGAAGATATTGAAGTTGATAATCAGGGTAAAAATTGATCTTAGTGATCGGCTAAAGGGTTCGGGTGGGATGTAATATTGGGATAGGATATGTATTTTTTGGAATGGGATGATAATGCTTGGGATAAAGTGTTTGGTTAAGTGAAAATTGGTTGCAAGGTGCTGGCAATCTTGGAGTACAATTGTATCCAGTGTGTATGTTGTATGTGGTATCCTGGTGGGGATGAGACTAATGTATGTATTTTGAGTTTAGTATGGGTATATGTGTGTGCCTGTATTTCTGTGTGTGTATATGTAGTGGATATTGTGGTTGATATTTTTGGGGTATGGATGTGTCTAGTCTGTGTGTTGTATTTAGTGTGGGTATGTGTGTGTATTAGTGTGTCTGTGTGTACGTATATGTGACGGATATTGTGGCACATAGTGGTGTATCCGAATTGATAAGTTGGTCTCAGCTTTCATTTGTACATTTTGTGGGTGATGGGTACATGTTGTTCATTTGTCCCATGTGTATTGAGATGGGGCGTGAGTTCGCTAGTTGCTCCACGTCTGGGTGGCATGCGTGAATCGTACAACACTGGTCCGTAGTAATAGACCCAGCGTTGACTGGACAGGTGCCCCCAGACTGTGGGACAAGGCGTATCGCCAACATTCAATCCACCCATTGGGATATTTATAGTGGTCTTGTATTGGGCTTCTATTAGTGTTGGTCCAGGCGGTCTGTAGTTTGGTATACAGGTCTGGGGTATAAGGGACTGTCACAGTGGCGTAGCTATAGGGGTCGCAGCGGTCGCAATTGCGACCGGGCCCCTAAGCCAGGGGGGCCCACGGGGCCCCCTCAAGCCAGGAGAACACGGCCGCACCGCAGCTGATAAATGAGTGAAATCTGATTCACAGGGGGCGGAGCGGAGGCGAGGCCGTGCGTGACTCGCACTGTGCAGGGCAGGCTAAGGGAGGAGGGAGCGGCTTCAGTTGAGGTCGGAAGACGAAAGAGGAAACTGTGCAGCGGTGCTGGCTGCCTGCCAGTGACTGTGCGAGTGACTCACTGTCTTATCTGACTGACTCCGTCTCCTCTCCTGGCTGAGAGCTCCCCTCCTCCTATCCTGAGCGACTGATCCTGCGACGAGTGCGACTGCGCCGCTGCCTGACTCCTGTCTGCTGAGGTGAGAGTGGCTGGACGGACCATCCGACCGGACCAGGGTCCTGATGGTCCGGTCCAGACCAGTCTAAGTGTCTGTGACTGTCCCTACTCCCTCCCTGAGTGAGTCCGGGGCCCTACCCGCCTGGTGGGAACGCCGGTGGCGGTGACATAGATAGTGATAACTTAAGCCCAGCAGCCCCAGACCAGACCAGTCAATACCCGTCCCCCTCCTTTAGGAAACAAATATCAGCCAGTACTAGTACTACTACTCTCATCAGATGTGACTGCAGGCAGCACAGTAGCAGGCCTGAAGCGATCGATCAGCCAGGATTAATGTGCACAGCCTGAGTGGGAGGCCCCCATTACCCTGGCCTGGCCTTAGGCAAGTGACAAACTGCCCCCCCTCCTCAATCTTAGGCAAGTGACAAACCCAGCTCTGCTACATCTACAATGAGCAACTACAACAAATGTAATGTCAAACTGCAGTTCCATGGGTCCAGTGGAAGCTATCCAAGGCATCACATAGAGGAACTGCAGTTTGGCATTACATTTGTTGTAGTTGCTTATTGTAGATGTAGCAGAGCTGAGTTTGTCACTTGCCTAATAATGAGGGGGGCAGTTTGTCACTTGCCTAAGGGAGGCCTCCCACTGTGCACATTAATCCTGGCTGATCGATCGCTGCTGCTCTCACATCTGATGAGAGATTTCCTAAGGGGGTATTGACTGGCATTAGGAACGGGCTGGTGGATGAGGGCAGCCACTCAGTCCTGCCTATGGATCACCCAGCTTGCACTTAGCTATGCCAGGGGGTCCCTGATGTATTAACTGACCAATAACATGGAGATCCTAGTGCCAGCTGCCTTGCTGGTGGATGATTGGCATATACTTCTGCTGTGGCCCACAGCAGAAGTATATGCCAATGCCCTTATATGACAGACTAAGGGTACTTTTACACTTGCGGCAGGACGGATCCGGCAGGCTGTTCAGCCTGTCGGATCCGTCCTGCCGCTATTTCGCTGGACCGCTGCTCTGTCCTCATTGACTATAATGGGGATGGGGCGGAGCTCCGGCGCAGCACGGCACTGCGCGGTGAGAGGTCACCAGACAAAAAAGTCGGACTTGCAGTACTTTTAGGCCGCCAGCCTTTCACCGCACACTGCCGCGCTGCACTGGAGCTCTGTCCCCGTTCCCATTATAGTCAATGGGGATGGAGTGGCGGCAAGGCGAAATAGCGGCAGGACGGATCCAACAGGCTGAACAGCCTGTCGGATCCGTCCTGCCACAAGTGTGAAACTACTTGCAAGTGTGAAACTGCTCATGGCGGTGGGAGATCTAGGATGGGTGTTTGGGTGGGAGCTCTGGAAGGGGTGGTGGGAGGCCCGATAGATATGTAGGGGCTGGGGGGGGGGGGGGCCCATAATTTTTTTTTGCGCTATGGGGCCCATGCATTTATAGCTACGCCCCTGGACTGTCATATATTGAGATGGGACAGACTCGCTGGTTGCTCCACATTTGTGTGGTAGGTAGGGGCAGTAAACTACTGATTCGTAGGACAATAGGCCCAGTGTTGATTGGACGGGGGTCCTCGGACCGTGGGGCGGGGGACGTGATGTAGCATGAATCCACCTATTGGGATGGGGGGGATGTTTGGTGATTTTTATGTAAGGGGTGTATTGTTAGGTGATATGATTATGTCTACAGACCGGGTGTAGTGTTTCAGAGAAAGCCGAAGATTTCCATTTCAGCGTTTAATCCGTTGGGTGTAATTGAGTCGAATTCAAAGATTCTTCTGGATTCTAGTCTGGACATTTTGTGGATGTGATTTCCGCCCCTCCAATCCTTTGTTACTTTTTCCAATGCTGTGAATATTAGTCCTGTGGGGTCCTTGTTGTGTACTGATTTGAAGTGGTTTGATAGTGTGTGTGTTTCAAGTCCTTTTTTTATGTTTGAGATGTGTTCAGATATTCTTTTTTTTAAAGTTCTTTTTGTGCGGCCTATATAGATTTTTTGACATGGGCATTCTAGTGAGTATATAACGTCGGTTGAGCTGCATGTTAAGAATTCCTTTATCTCCTGTTTGTGAGAGTTTTTCTTGGATGTCACATGTGTGGTTTTTTTGGGGAATGATGTTATCCGGCAATTGTTGCATTTTCCACACCTATAAAAGCCTGTAATGTCCATCCATTTTTGGATAGATGGGTCTTTGTTTACAGTCTGTTTGATGGAGGGGGCTACTTTTAGGCCTAAATTTGGGGCCTTTGTAAATGTGATTTGTGGGGTAGTTGGGATGGTGGATCTTATAATTTTGTCTTGTTTGATGTGGTGCCAGTGGTTATTGATGATTTGTTTTATCTTCTTGTATTGTGAGTTGTATGGGAGAATGATTCTGAAGGAGGTATCTTTCTGTGGAGTTTTTTCATTGTTTTGTATGAAGAAATCTTGTCTGTTCATATGCCGTACTTGATTTAATGATGAGTCGATGAGTGCCGCTGGGTAATTTTTATCTATGAATTGTTTTCTCATTTTTTGTGCTTCTTCTTCGAATTGAGTGTCCAGTGTACAATTTCTTTTGACTCTTCGGAACTGTCCCTGTGGTATATTTGTTAGCCAGGACGGTAGGTGGCAGCTATCGAATTGTATGAAGCTGTTCTTACTGGTTGGTTTTTGAAATGTCGTGCAAATGAGTCTATCTTTGTCTGTAGTTATTTGTAGGTCTAAAAATTCAATTTTTGATGTGCTGATAATGGGGGTGAATTTTAAGTTATATTCGTTTGAGTTTATCTGTTTCAGGAAGGAGTGTAGATGTTCCTCACTATTTCGCCACACAAACAGGACGTCGTCTATGTAGCGTTGCCATAGCACCAGGTCCGTCCCCAGTCTCGGCGCGACGGTTTCCCGTTCCCACTGCGCCATGAATAAGTTGGCGTAACTGGGGGCGAACCTGGTGCCCATGGCAGTGCCCTGGACTTGCAAGTAGAATTCTGAGTTCCAGTTGAAATAATTGTGGTTTAGTATAAATTGGATCCCTTCTGTTATGAAATTAATTTGTTCTGTGGGGAGTTTGGCTTCCTGGGTCAGTTGTTTGTGTATGGCTGCAATGCCCTGTGAGTGATTTATGCATGTGTATAAGGACTGTACGTCCAAGGTACCGATATACCAGTCTGGATCAAATTTTAAATTCTCTATTATATTGATTATTTGGGTTGTGTCCTTAACGTAGGAATTTATGTTTTTGACTCTTGGCTGTAATAGTGTGTCTATGTATTGGGATAAGTTGCTGGTGAGTGATCCAATTCCTGATATAATGGGGCGGCCTGGTGGATTTTCCTTATTTTTGTGGATTTTAGGTAGGCAGTATAGAACTGGTATTCTTTTTTGTGTGTTTAAAATGTATTTGTGTTCTGTCTCAGATAGGATTTTGCAATAAAGGCTTAGACAAAAAAATCCTATCTGAGACAGAACACAAATACATTTTAAACACACAAAAAAGAATACCAGTTCTATACTGCCTACCGAAAATCCACAAAAATAAGGAAAATCCACCAGGCCGCCCCATTATATCAGGAATTGGATCACTCACCAGCAACTTATCCCAATACATAGACACACTATTACAGCCAAGAGTCAAAAACATAAATTCCTACGTTAAGGACACAACCCAAATAATCAATATAATAGAGAATTTAAAATTTGATCCAGACTGGTATATCGGTACCTTGGACGTACAGTCCTTATACACATGCATAAATCACTCACAGGGCATTGCAGCCATACACAAACAACTGACCCAGGAAGCCAAACTCCCCACAGAACAAATTAATTTCATAACAGAAGGGATCCAATTTATACTAAACCACAATTATTTCAACTGGAACTCAGAATTCTACTTGCAAGTCCAGGGCACTGCCATGGGCACCAGGTTCGCCCCCAGTTACGCCAACTTATTCATGGCGCAGTGGGAACGGGAAACCGTCGCGCCGAGACTGGGGACGGACCTGGTGCTATGGCAACGCTACATAGACGACGTCCTGTTTGTGTGGCGAAATAGTGAGGAACATCTACACTCCTTCCTGAAACAGATAAACTCAAACGAATATAACTTAAAATTCACCCCCATTATCAGCACATCAAAAATTGAATTTTTAGACCTACAAATAACTACAGACAAAGATAGACTCATTTGCACGACATTTCAAAAACCAACCAGTAAGAACAGCTTCATACAATTCGATAGCTGCCACCTACCGTCCTGGCTAACAAATATACCACAGGGACAGTTCCGAAGAGTCAAAAGAAATTGTACACTGGACACTCAATTCGAAGAAGAAGCACAAAAAATGAGAAAACAATTCATAGATAAAAATTACCCAGCGGCACTCATCGACTCATCATTAAATCAAGTACGGCATATGAACAGACAAGATTTCTTCATACAAAACAATGAAAAAACTCCACAGAAAGATACCTCCTTCAGAATCATTCTCCCATACAACTCACAATACAAGAAGATAAAACAAATCATCAATAACCACTGGCACCACATCAAACAAGACAAAATTATAGGATCCACCATCCCAACTACCC